>NC_091794.1:27590757-27893787 GCF_041296235.1 Equus asinus
AGATAAGCAGGCTTCTCCTGGAGCCTTCACTAGAAATTAAACTCATCTTTTGGTCTTTTGGTGATACTGCTTCACCTACCTACCTACCTTCCTACACACGAATGCACGTTTTATATAGTAAACAGATGACTGCTTCCTCATGATAACCTATTAATGTAACTGTCTTAGATGGATGCCTCATAAGGAATAGCACAGTTAGAGAGAAGCTCCGGTCACACAGAAATCTGAGTTTTAAAAAAGATATTTCATTTCCAACAAACAAGGTGGTGCTTTTACTACTTTTCAAAAGTTCACAACCATGAACGAAAATACTAAGTTTATTTTAAAATGTGATTTGGAATTTACATAGGTAGATTACTTGCTGTACATAAACTAAAGGAGCAAACAATTAATAACTGATGTTAAAAGTACCAGTGGTATTAGAAAATAAACCTTCTGCACATTTACAGTACTGGTACTATGCTTACTCACTAGAAACATTTGCTTACCCTTATTGTTTCAAGCTATTTCTAATATTAATATATTGTCTGAAAGTTGTGGGATAATTTCCCCTTTTTGTTAATATTATCCCTGTCCCCCAAAAGTGTCCTGCTTCAATTACAATATTAAAAATTTTAATTTAAATATAAAGCTTTAAAGGTTTAATTTTGAATATACAAAGATACATTAATGAAAAAGGCACCCAGGACATCTGCAGTCTTAGAAGCTACATTTCTGCAGAGAGTCGTCTGTCAATGCTACCTGCTATAAAATTCAAACATTTTGGAAAAAAGTGTAAAAATTCTATCCACAAAAGTTTAAGCAAAGAAGAAACACTCTTCTTACTATCCAAATTAAATTATCTAATGATTTCCTAAGTAGATAAGTATAATAACTTACATGCCCTGTTAACTATCTTTAATTACCAAGTATGACCACAGTAAGACATTTTCAATAAAGTATTTTCTCAATTTCCCACTAGGGGGCAACTAAGAGCCTCAAGTGGTATTTTGTGATGAATACCACAGGATCTGAAGGGGTTTGGTGTAAAGATTTCAAGTTCACAGAGATTATTAGACTAATTATGAGCAATGGTGTGCTACTTTCTTAATACTGATTCTGTGATAAGGACAGCAATCTTCATTCAAACATAATAAATACTTCATAGGTGGTTAATTTGCCTAAATATAAAAAGAGGAAAAATTTTACTGTGGTTAACTTTATAAAAATATTATTTAAAAAATTTAAAACACTGCTCAAAAATTCTGTTGTGCACACCACATGAAAAGCAAGCTTAACACTCAGGGGAAAACAAAAATGTAGCTTGAGCTATTTAAATCATGCACAGGAATTTACATTTAAACCATGGATATGAATTTTATACCAGGTCACAGTTTAACGACCAGTATAAATGTTAAAAGAAACTCCTAAAACTGTTTTTATAAGCAGCATATTTTAATTGCACAACCATTTCCATGTTATATTCAGATAATATTTCAGAAAATTTCTGAACTATCACTAGGAAACTCTCTGACACACTGCAAAGAGTTTAAACCGAGGGGGGAAAAAACTTAGGTGACCAGAAAAGCAACATATTCTCTAATAAAGATCTAAAAAACTGTTTCAGTGTAATTTTTTTTAGTCAACTAGCAATTTCAAGACCTCTTCATATCATCAATTGGGAAGTTTCAGTCCCACAAAACTAAGAAAAAGGTTTCATTCAAAACAATACTTCAGAATAAGTAATTATCGCCCCAATACTATATTCACTAGAAAGCTCTTCCTGCTTTCAACTTGGTTTTAAACCATATGTTGTTTTTGAAGCACAAATCAGGTAAAAATACATCACTTCCTTATGCCATTTAATATCTTATATAAATAAATCATTTATCTTTAAGGCAAACTTTACATTTATTTTCTTTATAGAGCCACTACTAAATTAACCTAGGCACCTTTCCACTTACAAGGGATGGGTAGGGAACATGACATCCTTTTGTTTGTTTTGTTTAAAAGCTTCCCCCCCCCCATACGATCTAAATACTAACTCTTGATTTAGTACCAAAATCACATTGCCTATGGCACTAAACATAAAACCTGCCATCAACAATTTCTTCCATCAAAATGATATCTAAAGGCATTTCCAGTCCTACATTTCAATGTTGTTTTCCTGTATATTCAATTCTCCACAGCAGCAAAACATAAAAACCCAGTCAATAATTAATCTTCATTAATGGAGAATGACAAGATTTTACACGCAGCTTTCATAAAAATCAGATCCTTTTCCATTACACTTTCACTGTACACAAATCAATTCTTTACTTGTGTCAGAGACACAAAGGACAGGGAATTATATGCCTTGAATTAAAGTCAATCTGGCGTAATGAACCAACAGAAAAAGAACTCAAAAATACAATACCATTCACAATCGCAACAAAAAGAATAAAATACCTTGGGGTAAATTTAACTAAGGAAGTGAAGGACCTATATAATGAAAATTACAAGGCCTTTCTGAGAGAATTGGATGACGACATAAGGAGATGGAAAGACATTCCATGTACATGGATTGGAAGAATAAACATAGTTAAAATGTCCGTTCTACCTAAAGCAATCTACAGATTCAACACCATCCCAATCAGAATCCCAATGACATTCTTTACAGAATTAGAACAAAGAATCCTAAAATTCATATGGGGCAACAAAAGACCCCGAATTGCTAAAGCAATCCTGAGAAAAAAGAACAAAACGGGAGGCATCACAATCCCTGACTTCAAAACATACTACAAAGCTACAGTAATCAAAACAGCATGGTACTGGTACAAAAACAGGTGCACAGATCAATGGAACAGAATTGAAAGCCCAGAAATAAAACCACACATCTATGGACAGCTTATCTTTGACAAAGGAGCTGAGGGCATACAATGGAGAAAAGAAAGTCTTTTCAACAAATGGTGCTGGGAAAACTGGAAAGCCACATGTAAAAGAATGAAAATTGACCATTCTTTTTCACCATTCACCAAAATAAACTCGAAATGGATTAAAGACCTAAAGGTGAGACCTGAAACCATAAGGCTTCTGGAAGAAAACGTAGGCAGTACACTCTTTGACATCAGTATTAAAAGGATCTTTTCGGACACCATGCCTTCTCAGAGAAGGGAAACAATAGAAAGAATAAACAAATGGGACTTCATCAGATTAAAGAGCTTCTTCAAGGCAAATGAAAACAGGATTGAAACAAAAAAACAACCCACTAACTGGGAAAAAATATTTGCAAGTCATATATCTGACAAAGGCTTAATATCCTTAATATATAAAGAACTCTCGTAACTCAACCACAAAACATCAAACAACCCAATCAAAAAATGGGCTGGAGACATGAACAGACATTTCTCCAAAGAAGATATACTGATGGCCAATAGGCACATGAAAAGATGCTCATCATCACTGATCATCAGGGAAATGCAAATCAAAACTACACTAAGATATCACCTTACACCCGTTAGAATGACAAAAATATCTAAAACTAATAGCAACAAATGTTGGAGAGGTTGCGGAGAAAAAGGAACCCTCATACACTGCTGGTGGGAATGCAAACTGGTGCAGCCACTATGGAAAACAGTATGGAGATTCCTCAAAAAATTAAAAATAGAACTACCATACGATCCAGCCATCCCACTACTGGGTATTTATCCAAAGAGCCTGAAGTCAGCAATCCCAAAAGTCCTGTGCACCCCAATGTTTACTGCAGCACTGTTTACAATAGCCAAGACGTGGAAGCAACCTAAGTGCCCATCAACAGACGAATGGATAAAGAAGATGTGGTACATATATACAATGGAATACTACTCAGCTGCAAAACAGAACAAAATCATTCCATTTGCAATAACATGGATGGACCTTGAGAGAATTATGTTAAGTGAAATAAGCCAGAGAGAGAAGGACAATCTGTGTATGACTCCACTCATATGAGGAATTTAAAACTATGGACCAAGAACAGTTTAGTGGATACCAGGGGAAAGGTGGGGTTGGGGGTGGGCACAAAGGGTGAAGTGGTGCACCTACAACATGACTGACAAATATTAATGTACAATTGAAATTTCACAAGATTGTAACCTATCAATAACTCAATAAAAAATAATAATAATAAAAAAATAAAAAATAAAAAATAAAGTCAATCTGGCAAACCATCTAATCTTAACCGTAATTATTTCTTTGCTGAAATACTACTGGATTTTAAAACTAAGCTTTTTTTAGAAATATTATTCGAACCCACCTTACATCCAAACATTAAGGATATTGCGCTGTTAGTGCATGCTACTTTACAGTGGCATAACATCGGAGAAAAGCAATCCAAGTTTTTGATGCTAGGAGACATTTTTTCCGACCCTGAGCACTTCAACTGATCCAAGACTGAAATTCCAGGAAAATGCCTTGGTAAACGATGCTTGCTGACTGTCTTGAACACTTAATCTAGATTCAAAGCATTCTTTTAAAAAGATTTACATTAAAATGTTGCATTCTTCTGCTGTTTCCACCCCCACAGCAGAGATCAAGTCAGCATATTATGAATGGAATTAAGATGCTGTTTCTTTTTCCTATATAATAAAACTGTTTCCATAAAATTACAATCAACTTCCCAGAATGAAAGTACTCATTCAGCACCACTTTGTAAGGGTCCCAAACCTTGCTTAATATCCTTAAAATTTAATCCAGGATCGGATTCATCACAGGAGCTCCACCTGCTGCAGTGTAGGCACTGCTATCTCCTCCATGAGAATAAGATACAACACAAGCAGAGCCACTATGCTCAGATATACGCTGGCTGCTCTGAGGGAGGGGCAAGAAGTTGCAAGGGACTCATTCATTACACAGTTCGATAAGAGATGAGGAGCCCAGAGCTTATCGCACCCAATGCTTTCATACAACATTAAATATTCTAGGTTAATTTAAAATATAGTTTAATGGTAAAACGAGTGCCTCAACCATTTATATTTTGTGGTTTGAGTCCTCTCTCTAAACCACTCAAGCAACAAAAAAATCAATTATCTGGTAAAATTAAACAGAATAATAACAGAATTAAACCTGGACAGTGAAAAAGTTCAGTGAGGTAAAACCACTTTTAAATACATCAAAAAAACTTAAAATCTGTGGAAATGTTACTGAATCAATCTTGATGTATACCCACACTATGTAGAAAGTTTAAAGGCAAAAAGGTAAGCAATTTAATGCACTGATATAACACTGATTTACTCACTCTTCCAAAGATTATTTTCTGTGCTTTGGCTTTTTAACCAACTCATTAGCAGAAAAGTATCATTACCTAATTATATCCAAAGCAACAAAACATTGTGAAAATGTTATTCTTAGAGTATTTCTTATTTAAAATCTTGCACATAAATGCTGCATTTTATGCTGTAGCTTCGCTATAATTACGATATTTATTTAAACTTACAAGTTGTATTAACCAATGACAGCAAAAGGTTGGGTAATAGTAAAAGGACTATTTACTGCTTCATCTATGTAACTATATTTTCTTTCTTCCACTATATTTCTAAGACCTATATGTGTATTGCAGTTAGGAAATGACCAGGATCATTGCTAAGGAAGACTGTTTAATTTTACAAAACTAACATTATCAAGTCATATACTTGTACTCAAAGACCTTACTTCTCTAACATAACAAATAAAGCTTTCTGTGGAAAGGTGAATACTTTTCTATACCCCAGAGATAGAGAGTCAAAAGACAAGAAGAACTCTCTTATTACCAATCACTACTCTCCTTCCAAATCTGCCCAAGGATACTTTTAATTCTAATTTCCTAAATGACTCCCTATTCTGTCCCCTTCCTACTTAGGCAATTTTATAAGGAGAAGGGAAAGAAGGAGATAAAACTAGCTTAATTTCTAAAACAGTATGGAAAATGGCTGGCTTTCCAGTCTAATTACCCTGATAGGTAAACAGTTGCAAATCACATGGACTTTGTGAAATTCAAATGAAAAGTCAAGTGTCTAATGTAACTAGGACAAGAGAAAGCAAACTGTGCTCCTTAGAAGACTATTTAAAAACACATTTACTAAATCCAAGCTACGGTTCTCAGGATATTTCACCTCAGTGCTTCAGGGGCCCCAGTAATGTTCTTTCATTTTAAAACTTTTATTTTTCAATTTTAAAAATCCACAAGCACAAATGTATAACAAGTTTTAATAGGGGTATTTATCTATAACAATTTATTTACTTATAATACCAACTAAATTTGCTAGATCTCAAAATACAACTCCAGTTTTTGTGTACATATGGGATTTGTCTCATTGATCATGAATTTGTAGTTCTACACTGGACCTTTATAAAAATTTAGTCTTGTGCACATCTGTTCACCTAAAATTATATAACCAAGTACATCATTTTGGCATATGTCTTACTAAACAAAATGCCAAGCAAAGTTCAAACATATCTATTCAGCCTATGCTCTTAACATGGTTTGGCTTAAAGAGTTGGCTGTAAAATAAATGTGAACATGTAATATATTCAACTACAATAATATTGTGCTATGATTGTTTTAATGATTATTAGGAACTTATGAGTGTCTCTCATCTAATTTTTAAATAAAATGAATGAGTTCACTCTATATATTCTGGGTCAAAATTTACCACACTTAAAAACTGCAGAAAGAATGTGAGAAATATGAATTTGGGTCATAACATGCAAAACCTAATTTTGACTGTTTTGAAACTCTGAGTAAATCTCACAAATAAGCACTTAGGTATTTTGGGATTTTTTTTGTTTGCTTTTTAATGACATTATTTAATAAATCAATATCACAAGTACATTATACCAAATAATGACTTTCAAACTGCCTAAGGAACAAGATATAGGTAAAAATAACAAATAATAGTGTCATCATTATTAATAGCAGTTATTCAGTAATTACTACTTGTCAGGCATTGTGCAAAGTGCTTTTTACATGTGTAAGAAAAATTATCACAAATTTGAAAAAGAGGGGGAAAACAGATGACATATTCTTTCAATTTTATATGGAGACGAAGGCCACTTAAGATTATCTAGAGCAACAGTTCTCAACCAGGGACAATTCTGCCCCCCAGGGAACATTTGACAACGTCTGAAGACATTTTTTTGTTGTCACAACTAGGGGAGGAAGAGTCAACTGGCAACTAGTGGACAGAAGCCAGGGATGCTCCTAAAGTCCTGCAATGCACAGGAGAGCATTCCACAACAAAGAATTATCTAGCCCAAAATGTCAATAGTGCCAAGATTAAGAAATCCTGATTTAAGGGAATGTACTTCAACTCACTATTTGCTATTAATTAAAGATCCCAGACTTAGTAAAGTTACACGTTGACTTGTAGATTTTTATCCAGTAGAGAAGTAAATTATTTTTGCCCAACTGAAAAGGTAACCACAAAGATTAAGTTCATGGTCTTGTTGGACATTAACCAGTGTCTTATCTAACAGAGTGATCCTGTGTTAACACTGCCTATAAATACTTAGATTCACAAATGCACTCTGGGTTGGTTTAACATCTTACAGGTTCCCTCATTAATAAGTGAGTGAAATAGAATTTGTGACACATGTCCATTTTATATTTGCCTAACAGTAATGACTTTCCTTTTTTTGAAAATCATACTGGAACACATATATTTAGCTTATTTAATCCAAATACCTCATGAGGTAAAACCTATCATACTGTCCATTCAGTAAATGAGGAACCCAAGGCTTGGAGAGGTTAAATAATTTATCCAAGGTGTCACAGCTAGCTGGAAAGAGAATCACTTCTGACCCCAAAGCACATTTTCAATAATCAGTAAATGTAAGTAATGGTTAAATATTTAGGGAGTCAACTTTGAACTTCAAAGTCCTTACTACTCTTTCCAGCTGCTAGAATGACAATTTAAGACTATAAGGCAAGCTTTAAAACACTGTTATCAATTACTTATCTGTTTAAGTTTGGAGTTTTCTTGATATTATATAACAAAATTAGGGGAAAAAAAGATGCTGAGTCTAATAATATCAAAATGTTTGCATTAAGAAAGAAAGATGGTAACATGCATCAGTACTAAGAAAGCTTGCCTTACTCTAAGAGAAATTAGGGGGGAAAAAAAAGAGGTCTCTTATGATTTAACCTAGGTTATCTGGTGAGAACACCCACAGGAGATGATAGCTGCCTCTTTGCAAAAGAGATTCTTAGCCAGAGACCTCAGGATCTGGAGAAGAGACTTCCTATTCCCCCAGGGATCTCAGCCTACCCTGTGTAACACTGATCCCCTGATAACATTGTAATTAGAAGGAAAGCTTCTTTTGAAAATGGTTAAATAATTGGTTTGGTCCCATGATTTTGCAGAAACAATAAAAATTGTAAATCTTAAAAAAAAAAAGTTTGCATTATTCAAAACTGCTTTACTATATACATTTATAATAAAGCAAATACTATAAATCTGAACTTATAAATAAATACATGATAATAAAATATCTATTTTACATACTACAGTTCCATGTTTAAGATTTCACTTTCACCTAATAATTATTATTTTATTATTATAATTATTAATAAGAATAATTTTTAATAAACAATTATAATCCCCACAAAGAGATGTTACATCTAAAGACCAGAACTTTAAATTTTAAAGAATACGTGAATTTAATTTTCACACTTGGCAAACAACAACAATAAAACAACAGTAATATCTGCTAAGATATGGCACTATTTGCCAGAACTCCTCCAATTGCTTTACATATAGTAATTTACTTAATCATCTTAATGCTAAGTAAATAGGTCACAGATTATAACTAGTTGACGTAATATCTGAGTTTCCATGGTAATGGCTCATACATGAAGAATTAATGAACATTCACTGATAATTTCAACATTAGAAACTATTCCCAACCAAGTTCCTAAAATTCTTACAGTGAAGAAAATGCAGTTAGATACAATGCTGTAAGAGGGCCATATGGGATTCAAATGGTTAACAGAGTTAGAGAAACATGATTTTTCTTAAATCATATGAAGGAAGAATTAAAGCTAGGTTTTGCTTATTTGCTCTCTTTTTTAAACAGGAGGAATATAGCAATAATATCATATACCTATTAATTTGCTATCAATCTTTCTGGCAGATTGATATCTAGCCCAAGATAATGTGGACATTTCTGTTTTAAGTAGGCTTAAAAAGTTGATATAGCAAAGGTACCATAAAACTGATAAAATATACTTCACCGTAATTAAGAATACTAAAATGCTACTCTGTCAAATAAAATGTTGAATAATGAAAATTAAAACTAATATCAAATCAAATACTATGTTCATTCTTATCAACCTTGACTAATTTCAACTAACCACAGTATTTCAGCTGCTTTCACAGTTGAAGACAGCCAATTAGAAGAAATGAACAAATTAAACTGTGACTATGTGCAATTTCAAATAATGGGGCAAATCTATATGCTGCAAACTGTACCATCACACTTCAAAGTACAGGGCCACAATGGAGACTGTGATAACGGAGTTACAGGAGCACTAACGAATTAGTGCAGTTTGCTTTCTGAATATGGCTATTACTTATAAAGCAGTTCTAAAAGAAAACCTAGCAACTTCTCAACCACCCTAATTTGAACCAACAAAAAAATTGTGTAAGAAGAGCTCTCCTCTACCATGATACTGCTCATGGTAACAAAAATAATAGAAAAGCTATCATTTTAGGAAGAGATGGAATTGGATTCATTATTCTTAGGTTTTATAGCCACATATTTAGATTTTTAAAAAATTTTAAAAAATTAAATTCATGGAAGAAACAAAACTTTGTAATCATGAATCTGAAACTCTAACCTGGTAAATCTAAATCTTAAGTGTTTATCAGAATCTAGTACACTTGTTAGAACATATTGCAAGCACTTCATGAATACTGTTGAATGAATGACAGAAAATCATTTTCTATGGTTCTCACTTAAGGCTATGTGATATGCAACACACAGTTGATCCTAAAATCACCACCTATGTTAAAAAACAAAACAAAACATGAAAAACTTCTTTGTGCCAAATGAAATACCTATTTAAGAACTGCCAAGTACCTCAATAAACACAGAAAAAGCATGTGACAAAATCTAACAGCTATTCATGATAATTCTCAGCAAACTTGGAAAATAAAGAAAATTCTTCAATCTGATAAAAGGCACCCACAAAAAACCTACACCTAACACCATACTTAATGGTGAAAGATTAAATGCTTTCTCCTTAAGATCAAAAACAAGGAAAGAATGTATAATTTAGTAACTCCTAGTCAAACCTGTACCAGAGTTTCTAGCCAATGCAACTAAGCAAGAAAAATAAAAGGTATCCAGATGGGAAAGGAAAAAGTAAAACTGCCTTTATTTGCAAATGACATGATCCTATTTATAGAAAATCACAGGGAATCCACAAAAAAACTATTAGAACTAATAAGTTCTGTAAGAATGCAGGATACAAGAGCAACATACAAAAAATAATTCTAACCCTATATACAATGAACAATCTGAAAATGAAATTAAAAATATAATTCCATTCACGTTAACATCAAAAAAAGAAAATATTTAGGAAAAAATATTGAAAATTACAAAACATTATTAACGTAAACTAAATAAGATTTTAAATAGACATTCCATATTCACGGACTGAAAGAATTACTATGTAAAGGTAGCAACTATCATTTTTCAACTTCCATTCAAAGATTTTTAAAACAATTAAGAATCAAATGACTTATTAAAAAATTTGTTCAGTACACTCAAAACAACCATTAAGTGAAAATTATAACTTAGAGTCCATTATTCGAGAAACATTATATTCACATAACCATTTAAAAGGTTTCATATAAGCTTCAACAAGCCATAACTTGTATCTTAGGCAGTTTGTAAAAGCTTCTCTATATTTAAAGAAATAAACCCATCACATATCAGAAGCAGAGCTCTGATAAGCTATACTCATGGTAAACACATTTGCTTTTAACATAAAATTTCTTTGAAACCATATCTTAGGTGGACATCCCAAAAACCAACACAGATAAACCAGAGAGGCTCTGGCTGAGAGCCAGTGTGTCCTATCACACATCCTCACATGTCCTCCCGAACCAATCGACACACTGGGCTGTAAGCAATCCTAGAGTACCAGAGATCAGGTTTTGAATAGTGATTCCCAAATGGTGAGCTATCTAAATAAGATTCCCTAATTCAAGTCTAACAATCTTTATTTTTAACAAGCTCCCTATGTGATTCTAATACACAGACAGGCTTGCAAATCTAGATAATCCAATTAAGAAAAGGACAGTTCTCAAACCGAATTGAATCCAAAATTTTGACACAATACTTTTCTCAGGGAGGAGGAAATGGATGAAACAAGGACAAAAATATCCCCAAAAAAGGATAAACAAATTTAGGAGCACAGCCTTTACTGACTAAAGATCTTACTTGGGGAAACAATAAATGTTTAATCATAATCAATCCCACATTGTCTGAATAAATGATTATACATTCCTGTGATGAAATTTTAAACTGCTATTGTAACTCACACAAATAGACACATATTTTTAAAGAAATTTTATAACATAGAAAGTTATTCTAACCTTTCTTTTCTAAAAGGAAAAAAATTACAAATTGGATGAACAAAGAGGATTATATGTTTATGTGTATGTGTTCCTTAATTATGTGTATAAGAGGTTACATATGCACATAGAAAAATGACTAGAACATACCAAAATGTTATAGTATTAAGATATGGAGTCTGAGTTTACAGATGAGGTTAATGTACATTGTTATATACTTCTGTAGTTTTCAATGAATATATATTACTTTTATATCTCCTTCATCCCAAAAGAGCAAGAACATTATTTTTTAAAGGAAATTATTGAAATAGTAGTTCATATTCCAAAGTAGGCCATCTTAAATCTATTGTGAGATGAAATAGGATCTAAATAAATAAAACAGGAAAAACTGCATCTGGCCATGAAGGAGTAACTGGTACAGAGCTTGCACTTCTCCCTTAAACACCTAGAAAACTAGGAAAAAATGCCCGCAACAACGGTTTCCAGACACTGAGACAACAAGCAGTATAGGACTATGATACCTAAGAGAAAGAAAACAAACCAGAAGAGCTCTACTATCTTTCTGGCTTCCTGCCTGGAGGTAAATTTGGGAACCTGGCACACAATGGAGAAACCCAAGCAAACATAGCCATTTCGCTGAATTGAAGAGATCAAGATTAGTTTTCCGGGAGTTTGAAGCAGTTGGAATTTGCAAGATAGTACACAGGAAAGGAGGAAGTTAAGAAGAGAGCTCCAGAAATCAGAACTTTGGTCTGAATACTAATCTACATACTTTGGTCTGAATACTAATCTACATGATCTGTGTGAAACTCCAGACAAGGCAAAGCAAAAAACAACTGTCAGTGAGTTATATGATGAACAACTTCCAGAGCGCACCCTGGGCTGGAAGTTGTTCAGATCCATACAGCCAGAGTAGAGAGACATCAATGAACTCTTGGAGCAATCAGTATAGACTCCCAGGCAGTCAAGCCTTAGTAATAAGTCTAAAATGGCCTCAGAGAAAAGGCTACTGGAGACCAAATTTTAAAAAAGCCTAAAAGACTTTAAAAAGAAGTCCTGGACAATTTACAATAGCCAAGACGTGGAACCAACCTACATGCCCAGAAACTGATGATTGGATAAAGGAGATATGGTATATACACACAATGGAATACTACTCAGCCATAAAAAAAGACAAAATTGGCCCATTCGCAGCAACGCGGATGGACCTCGAGGGTATTATGTTAAGCGAAATAAGCCAGTCAGAGAAAGACGAACTCTGTATGACTCCACTCATAGGCGGAAGTTAATATATTGACAAGGAGATCTGATCGGTGGTTACCAGGGAAAAGGGGGGGTGGGGGGAGGGCACAAAGGGGGAAGTGGTGTACCCACAACATGACTAACAATAATGTACAACTGAAATCTCACAAGGTTGTAATCTATCATAACATTAATAAAAAAAAAAAAAAAGAAGTAGTCCTGGACAAAAATCAACATTATCTGCAAAAGACTTAACTGTCTGCCAAAAAGAATCAGTGCTCTTTAGAGCAAATAATACTCAGCAACACTCAATAACATTCACAATGTCTGGTATCCAATGAAAAATGCAAAGACATGCAAAGTAGCCCATCACAGAGAGAAAATCAGTCCACAGAAACATATCTAGAAAAACCAGGTGATGGAATTAGCACACAAAAACTTCGAAACACATTTACAAAATTATACGTATGTTGAAACACTTAAAGGAAAACATGAACCTAATGACACAAATGGAAGTAATAAAAATGTAGCAAATGGAACATCTAGAGATGAAAAACGCAATATCTGAAATGAAAAATCCACTAGATGAGATTAACAGCATATTAGACAGCAGAGAAAATGAATGAACTTGAAGTCATAGCAATAGAAATGATCTAAACTGAAGGACAGAGAGAAAAAAATAAAACAAATAAATATAGCCACAGTATACCATAGGACAATATCAAGAAATCAAACACATGTAATTGAAAGCCTAGGAGAGAAATGAGATGGAAGTAGGAAAAAAGGTTTTTTAAAAAATAACCGAAAATTTTCCAAATTTAATAAAAACTATAAACTCACAGCTCCAAGGGGCTTAGCAAATCCTAAGCAGAAAACACACACACACATACCAAAACACAAGATAATCAAATGACTAAAAATCTGTCAAAAAGAGAAAAATTACAGCAACCAGAGGGAAAAAGGCCACAGTACAAAAAGAAAAAGAGAGAGAAGAACCACAGCAGACTTCTCACGAGAACCATAGCAAGTAAGGTCTTTCAATGTTTTTCTAAAAAAACAGTGAACCTAGAACTTTATATTCATTGAAAATATCATTCAAAAATAAAAGCAAATACTTCTTCAGGCAAACAAAAGCTGAGAGAATTCATCACCAGAGGAAGTGCATTTCAACAAATGTTAAAGAAGTTCTTCATGGTGAAAAAAAAATTAGATGATCTACAGAATATAATAAAGGCCATAAAAAGTATTAAATATTCGAGTGAATCTAAATACTTTATTGCTGAGTTTTAAATTTCTTTAGAAGATAATACTGTAAAACTCAACTCCTAGAAAATAATAGAAAATCTACATGACCTTTGGTTTGATGACAACTCTTTAACACCAAAGCATGATTTATGAAAAAAAATTGATAAGTGGACTTCATTAACATTAGAAACTTCTCTTCTTGCAAGGTATTGTTCATATAATGAAAAGACAAGCCACAGATTGGCAGAAAATATTTGCAAAATGCTTATCTGAGAAAGGACTAGTAACCAAAATATACAAAGAACTCTTAGAATTCAAGAATATGAAAACGACCCCCCCCAAAAAACAATTATAAAATGGGCAAGAGATCTAAATAGACACTTTACCAAAGAATATATACATATGGCAAAATGGCATATGAAAAGATGCTCAACATCATTTGTCACTAGGGAATTGTAAGATACAACGAGATACCAGTACACACCTATCAGAGTGACTAAAACCCAAAACCCAAATGCTGGTGAGAATGCGGAGCAACAGGAATTCTCAATTTCTTACTGGTGAAAACGCAAAATGGTCCAGCTACTTTGAAAGACAGTTTGGCAGTTTCTTACAAAACTAAACATACTCTTACCATACAATCAATCCAGCAATCACACTCCTTGGTATATATCCAAGTGATTTAAAAACATACATCTACACAAAAATGTGCACACTTCAAATGGTCCGTTTGAAGGATACATTTAGAAAATCTACATTTAATTTAATTATCAATATACAGTCATGCATTGATTGACAACAGTACATTCTGAGAAATGTTAGGCAATTTCATCATCATGCAAACATCAGAGAGTGCTCATGCAGCATCTGGCATTCCAGAATAAGCATATTCTAACTGGAATTTATTCCAACTGAAATTGTGAGCCATTTAGGGAGTTTTAAGCAAGGGAGAGATGAGAATCTGGCTTAGATATTTTTTTCCATTCTGGTTTATGTAGAGAATGGGTTATATACATAGGCAATAGCAGAAACAGAGATCAACTACTAGAAACTTGGGTCCAAGTAAGAAATGATGATGGTTTAGACAAGGGTGCTAACAGATAAGAAGAAGAAGAAGGGTTAAGGCTACATTTTGAAGGTGGGGGGAGACAATCTGCTGAGGAAGTGGATGTCAGAGTGAAAGAAAGAAAGGAAACAAGGATGACTCGCAGGTTTCTAGTTTGAGAAACACAGTAGTGGAAGAAATGGCAAAGTTCATCAGACATTTTAAATTAAAAATACCTATTAGATATCCAAGTCAAATGTCGTATATCGAATCTATGAAAGATATCTGGAGATACAAATTTGGGAGTCATCAATATGTAGGTAATAGATAAAGCCAAGGGAATAAATGAGATCACCCTCGGTAATAAAGAATAAAAAGAGAGCCATGTCAGAGCTCCAGGAAACACCAAATTATAGGTAAGGCAGAGGAAATCTTAGAAAAGCTGGTGAACCAGTGAGGTTACAAAAAAGCCAGAAGATTGCATTATCACAAAAGCCAAAAGGGGAAGCATATTTCAAGAAAAACAAGGTGGTCAGTTGTGGCAAATGCTATTAAAAGGATGGAGAATAGGAGAGAAGTGTCCATTAGATTCGACAACAGAAAAGCTGTTGGTGATCTTGAGAAAAGCAATTTAAATGCAGTATTGAGATAAATTAAAATGAATTATGAGTTAATATGAAGTAAGAAAGTGGAGACAGCCTGTGTAGATAAATCTTTAGAGAAATGTGGCCATAAAGGAGAGCAGGGAAAGAAAAGTGCACAGATGGGTGATCAAGAGAGAGTTTTATTAAGTTAGGCAAAGGTAGAGTATGTTCGTATGCTGATAAGAAATTACAGTAAGATGGAAGAATTAATAATAAAAGAAACAAGAAACAGAAGAAAAAAAGACAATCGATAGGTGCCAACACTAAGATGCGGGATGTCAGAATTATCTGACAAAGATTTTAAAGCAGCAAATATAAAAATGCCTCAATAAGCAATTACAAATATTCCTGAAACAAATGAAATAACAGAAAGTCACAGCAAAGAAACAGAATATATAAAGAACTACATGGAAATGGTAGAGCTGAAAGCACAACAACCAAAATGAAATTATCCAATCTGAACAAGAGAGAAAAAAGTAGACAAAAACAAAACAAGAAAAAACAAGTCTCAGAGACCTGCAGGACTATTAAAAAGGATCTAACACCTATGTCATCCAAGTTCAAGGAGGAGAGAAGAAAGAGGGCGGGACTGGAGCACACAAAGAGATGATGAAGATATAAGAAGCTAAGGAGACCTCCAACTATATAGATACCCCATGAAATTCATGCCAAGACACATCTCAAACTCCTGAGAATGAAAGACAAAGAAAAAATCATGATGGCCGCCAGAGAGAAATGCGACATTAATTCTAAGGAAAGTGCAATTCCAATAATGGCAGATTTCTCATCATAAAACATGGAGGCCAGAAGAAATGATACAATATCATTCAACTGCTGAAAGAAAAGAATGGTCAACCCAGAATCCTATATCTAGCAAAAATCCTTCAGGAATCAAAGGAAAATCAAAACATTATCAGATGAAAAAAACAAGAGAATTTGTTGCCAGAAGATCTACCCTAAAAAATGGCTAACGGAAGTTCTCTAAACAGAAAGGTTAAAAAATAAAAGAAGGAATCTTGGACTATCAAGAATGAAGAAACAACAAAGTACACAAAAATATGGGTAAATACAATTGACTTTCTTTCTCTTGAGCTTTCTGAATCTTGTTTGACAGCTGAGGCAAAACTTATAACACTCTCTAATGCAGTTCTACAAGTATGCAGAAGAAATAGTTAAAATAATTATATTACATATGGGGAAGGGTAAAGGGATGTAAAAAGAGGTAAGGTTTCTATATTTTGCTTGAACTAGTAAATGACATGAGTAGACTGATAAGTTAAATATATATAATGTAATACCTACAGTAACTGTTGAAAGGCTATACAAAGAGATACACTCAAAAGCACTACAGAGAAGATAAAATCCTTTAAAACTATTCAAGTAACCCACAGGAAGTAAAATATAAATAAAAAACAGAAAACAAAAATAAAATGGCAGACTTAAACCCTAAAATATTGATAATTACATTAAATGTAAATGCTCTGTTACACAAATGAAAATACACAGATTAGCAGAGTGGATTAAAAATCACAGCCCAGGGGCCGGCCCCATGGCCAAGTGGTTGAAGTTCTGCCTGCTCCGCTTTGGTGGCCTGGGTTTGTGAGTTTGGATCCCAGGCGTGGACCTGCTCCACTCATCAGCCATGCTGTGGAGGCATCCCATATATGAAACAGAGTAAGATTGGCAGATGTTAGCTCTCAGGGCTAATCTTCCTCAAGCAAAAAAAGAGGAGGATTGGCAACATATGTTAGCTCAGGGCGAATCTTCCTCACCAAATAAATAAATAAAAACCATGACCCAAGTATAAGCTGTCTACAAGAAATTCACTTCAAATATAATGATATAAGCAGGCTAAAACTAAAAAGATAGAAAAATATATATCATGCAAACATTAATCAAAGAAAAGCAGGAGCAACTGCAGTAATGTCAAATAACTAGACTTCAGAGCAAAGAAAATTACCAGAGAAAGAGAGAAACATTACAAAATGATAAAAGTGTCAATCCATCAAGAAGATATAGCCATCCTAAACATGCATGTACCCAACAAAAGAGATGCAAAATGTGTGAAGCAAAAACTGAGAGCACTGTAAGGAGAAATTGACAAATGCACAATTACAGTTGGAGACAAACATTCCTCTCTCAACAACTGATAGAAATGCACATAAAATCAGCAAGGATATAGAATAATCCAACAACATTATCAGCAATCAGGATCTAATAAACATTTATAGAACACTCCACCCAGCAACAGCAGAATACATATTCAATTACGCGCAAAACATATAACAAGACAGATTATGTCTTAGTCATAAGACAAACCTCAACAAATTTAAAAGAAATGAAATCATACAGAGTGTGTTCTCCAACCACAATGGACTCAAACTTGAAATTAACAACAGAAGGATAATAGGAAAAAATCTCCAAACACTTAGAAACTTTTTAAAAAACATACTTCTAAATAAACCATGAGTTAAAGAGGCAATTTTGAAAAAGTACACTGAACTAAATGAAAATGAAAATACAACGTATCAAAATATGTTAGAAACAGTTAAAACAGTGTTGATAGAAATTTATAGCACTAAATACAGAGCTGAGAAGAGGAAAAGTCTCAAATTTATAATCTAAACTCCCACCTCAAGAATACAGGGGAAAAAAAAGAGGGAAATAAACCCAAACCAAGTAGAAGGAAAGAAAAAATAAAGATGAAAGCAGAAATCAATGAAATTGAAAACAAAAAAATAGAAAAAAGAAATCAAACAAAAAGCTGCTTGATTGAAATAATCAATAAAATTGACAAACATCTAGTAAGACTGACAAGAAAAAAATCAGAACTTTCCAATTAAACCTATGAAGCTAGCATTTTTCTAATAATACCAGGCAAAGACAGTACAAAAAAAGAAAACCACAGACCAATAACTCTCATGAATATAAATGCAAAGATCTTTAGCAAAATATTAGCGAATAAAATTCAGCAATATACAAGTATTACATACCAAAACCAAGTGAAGTTATTCAGAAACGCAAGCCTGGTTCAATATCTGAAAATCAATCGATGTTATACTCCATATTAACAAGTTAAAGAAGAAAAATCACACATCAAATGATGCAGAAAAAGCATCTGAGAAAATTCAACACCCATTCATGATAAAAACTCTCAGAAAAAAGGGAGTAGAGGGAAACTTCCTCAACTTGAAAAAGAGCAACCACAAAAAATCTACAGTAAATATTATACTTAATGGTGAACAATGTTTTTCTCCTAATATTGGGAAAAGGGAAGAATGTCTGCTTTTATCACGCTTATTCAACCTAGTGCTGGAAGTTCTAGCCAGTACAAAAAAGGAAACAAAGCATACAGATTAGAAAGGAAGAAATAAAGCTGTCCCAATTTGCAGGATTGAGTTGTCTACGTAAAAAAACCTCAAGAGATCCACAAAGAAACTCCTAGAACTAATAAGTTCAGCAAGGTCACAGGATACAAGATAAAAATAGAAAAGTCAACTGTATTTTTATATAATAGCAATGAATATTGAAATAAAAAATACAGTATCATTTATAATCACTCAAAACATAAATGACATACTAGTTTGTAACTCTAACAAAATGTACCAGACTTGCATGCTGAAAACTACACAATGCTAATGAAAGAAATTAAAGATACGTTAAATAAATGTAGAGCCACACTACATTCATAGATTAGAAGGCTCAACATAGTAAAGCTGTCAATTTTCCCCAAACTGACACACAGATTTAATACAGTTAAAATCCTATCAAAACTCCAGCAAGACGTTTTGTAGATACAGGCAAGATCTGTAAAATTTATTTGGAAAGGCAAAGGAACTAGAAAAGTTAAAACCATGTTGAAGAAGAATAAAGTGGGAGGAAACAGTCTACCCAATTTAAAACTTATTGTATGGCTAAAGTAATCGAGACTGTGTGGTATTTGTGGTGGGATAAACACAAAGATCAATGGAACAGAACAGACCCACACACATACGCCCAACCAATTTCTGACAAAGCTGTAAAAACAATTCAGTGGGAGAAAGATAGCCTTTTCAACAAACGGTGCTGGAGCAACTGAAGATATACAGGCAAAAAAACAAACCAAAAAAACTACCTCAACCCAAGTCTCACATCTAATTAAAAACTAACTCAAAATGGATCATGGACTTAAAAACAGGAGGAAAATCTTCAAAACCTACGGCTACGCAAGGAGATCTTAGATTTGCTACCAAAAGCACTATCCATGAAAGGATAAATTCATAAACTGGACTTCATCAAAACTAAAAACTTTTGCACCATGAGAGATCCTAATAAGAGGAGGAAAACACAAGCTATAGACTAGAAGAAAATATTTGCAAATAACATATCTGACAAAAGACTAGTATGCTAGACTATGTAAAGGACTCTCAAAACTCAACAGTAAAAAAAAACAAATAGAATATGGGCAAAAGACATAAAGAGATATTTCACTAAGAAGGATACGCAGACAGAAAATAAGCACATGAAAAGATGTTCAACATCATTAGCCATTAGGGAAATTAAATTAAAATCACAATGAGATATCACTACACACCTATGAAAATGGCTAAAATAAAAAAAGAGTGACAACACGAAATGCTGGCCAGGATGCAGAGAAACTGGATCATTCACACATTGCTGATGGCAATGTAAAATGGTACAGCCACTCTGGAAAGCAGTTTAGTAGTTTCTTAAAAAAATAAATATGCAAGTACCATATAACCCAGCACTTCTGGGTATCTATCCCAGAGAAATGAGTACTCATGTTCACACAAAAACCTGTACACAAATGTTTAAGAGCAGCTTTATCTGTAAAAGCCAAAAACTGGAAAAATTCTGACATCCTTCAACAGATGAATGGTTAAACAGTAGCACATCCATATCATGGCACAGTACTCAGCAACACAACACAACAAACTATTGATACACGCCACACCATCTTCTGGATGAATCTCCAGAAAATTATGCTAAGTGAAAAAAAAAGCTAATTCCGAAAGGTTACATATTTATTCCTCCATTTAGATAAAATTCTTAACAAAATTATAGAAAGGAGTACAAATTAGTTGCCATAAATTAAGAAGGGGATGAGGGGGTGGGAGGAAAGTGGGTGTGGCTAGAAAAAAGCAACATCAGGGATCTTTGTGGTGATGGAAATGTTCTGTATCTTCACTGTATCAATGTTAATATCCTGGTTAGTAATATCGTACTATAGTTAAAACTGGAGGAGACTGGGTAAAGTGCAGGTGAGATCTCCATCACTGCTTACAAACCAACATGAATCTACAATCATCACAAAATAAGAAGTTCAATTTTAAAAAAATGGAAATTTCTGAACACAAATTAGTCTAAAGAATTCCAATTCCAAAGAGATGAGAAAGGGCAGATATTTACCTAAATGGAGTATTTGGCAAGTTCAGACCCCGGGAGGCAAAGGATTGGGCTTGATATAAATTAAGGAACTCTGCTGGGGTAAGGAGTGGAATTTTTAAGGACATCTGGCTTGGCATGACAAGTTGGAATATGGTGGAACCTAAAATGGAGAGTTTTTTGTCCCTACACATTGGATAACCCTAATGAGATATTTACTGAGAGTATTAAGAATGCTGGAGGCTAGGAATTGGGTTGGAAAAGCAGTGAAACACTTCTGCAGTCTCACACTTAGATCCTAAAGTCCTGCTGGTTGAAAGGACCTATGAAAGACAGCACTGATCTCACCCTTATCTGAAAATATCTGAAAACAGAAATGAGCTGAAAGGAACTAATGCAGCAACCTAGCCCTAAGCAAACTCAACTTCTAATTGGTTAGTTTCATTCTAGATTCTTGAAAGGCCAAGAACATTGGCTCAATCTCAAAGGTTCTTTTACATATTACGTAAAGCACATGACAAAAAAATTCAAGATAAGGGAAGAAGCAGGAAAACAAGAAAATAAGAGAACAGCAATCAAAAGTAGACACACAATAGAACCACAGATGACATATATGTT
This sequence comes from Equus asinus, assembly GCF_041296235.1. Taxonomy (NCBI): domain Eukaryota; kingdom Metazoa; phylum Chordata; class Mammalia; order Perissodactyla; family Equidae; genus Equus; species Equus asinus. The sequence goes on from NC_091794.1 coordinate 27,612,489, forward strand.
AGAACTAACAGAAAAGAACTTTAAAATGGCAATTTTAAATATGTAAAATACTAACACAGAGGAAAGGATACACAAAGTAGATGCAATTATGAATTTAAAAAGAAAAATGGAATCTCTAAAAAAGAGCAGACATTCTAAAAGTGAAAAGTACAATAAATTAAGAAATCTTATGACATATCCAAACAACGAAGTAACTTTAAATGCTATAGAACTGTATTCAATGACATGTAAGGTTTTTCAAAAAAAAAATTTTTTTTTTTTGAGGAAGCTTAGCTCTGAGCTAACTTCTGCCAGTCCTCCTCTTTTTGCTGAGGAAGCCTGGCCCTGAGCTAACATCCGTGCCCATCTTCCTCTACTTTATATGTGGGACGCCTACCACAGCATGGCGTGCCAAGCGGCGCCATGTCTGCACCTGGGATCCGAACCAGTGAACCGGGGGCCACAGAGAAACGGAACGTGCGAACTTAACCACTGCGCAACCGGGCCGGCCCCTCAAAATATATTAAATACAAATGATCCCATTGTTCTGCCAAGTCCCCTACCCTTCTCCAATCCCTCAGCCATGGCAAAGGCTGCTAATTGATGACAGCACTCCTTCCTTCAACCTGTTATCAGAATTCTCAGCAAAGACCTCTAAACACCCAACGTCAACCAAAGTTGGCATCAGAAATAAAATCTGTCTGATTTAGTCAAAAGGTAGGTTGCCTTTTCACAGGTTTATGAAGAAATCTAAAGTCATACTTTGTAATGGAGCAGGGGACAGTCAAACTTATAAAGTAGGTGAAAATGTGTCTCTGATTTCTCCCTCTCATCTCGTCCCATTAAATGAAAACTTTCTGGTAAAGACTCTATAAGATGAATTTAAACCTCTACCTCTCAGGAAGAATAACCAAAAGAAATAAGTGCATATGTCCACAAAAAGATTTGTACAAAAATGTTTGAAACTGCTTTATTCATAATAGCCCCAAACTGGAAACAACTCTAATTCCCACAATAGCAGAATAAACAAGCAGTAGTATATTCATACAATGGAATACTATATAGCAATAAAAAGGAGTGAACTACTGACACACACAATGACACAGATGCTGACTAAAAGAAGCCATAAGCAACCATATACACTGTATGATTACAAAGAAGTTCAAAACTATCTAAAGTGATATAGGTCAGAAAAAAGATTACCTCTGGAGAGGGCATACTGTTTTAGAAACAGCAAAAAGGAGTCTTCTAGGATACCGAGAATGTTTTATATCTTTACATGGGTAGTGATCACAGTTATAAAAAGGCACTGAGCTGCATACTTAGACTTGTGCATTTTACAAAAAAAAAAAAAAAAGACAATATTAATAAGGAGGCTGTGAAGCAGGATACCTGCGAATGGCTGATAAACAGGAATCTGGGAATTATTAGAAGATGTGAATACACTACTGAACTGGGAGAATAGTGCTAATGATGCAAGCGTATTTTCCTTTATTGTGTACTAACTTTATTTAAACTACTCCTGGCATTTTGTCTATGTGTTTTTTAAAAACACTCATTTAGAATTATTGTTTAGATATTTATCTTCTGCACTAGACCAGAAGTTCCTCTGGGGCAGGGGCCAGCAAACATTTTCTGTAAAGGGCCAGTAAATATTTTCAGCTTTGCAGGTCATATGGTCTTTTTTGCAACTCCTCCACTCTGCCGTTGTAGAACGAAAGTAGCCATGATAATAAGTAAATGAATGGATGTGGCCTGATACGGCTCACTGGCTGACCCCTGATCTAGAGTAAGAACAATACTAACCATCTTTGTTTTTTCATATCTCTCTCATAGCCAGTACAATACTTTATATACAGTAGGTACTCAGCAAAGCTAAAGGGAATCTTAAAAATCACCTCTTCTAATTCCCTCATTTTATAGTGAAAACTATGAAATCCAGAGGTTAAATTCTGCTCCGTATCACCATTGTTTAGGCAGTGCCTCCTTTAAGTAAACACACAAAGATCTTACATCCCTATTCAATACTTATTAAAATGTCAAATACATAAATAAGATAAATTAAAACGATGATTATTTCAGAAAAATTATCTTTACCTGTAGAACTTATTTCTAGTTTGCTTATAAGCTATCAATACAAGCTACGAATCACACAACCATAAGGAATTATTATAGCAGCTACTTCAAGCTCACCATACAAAACGAGAAAGACTAAAGTTTGTTTCAGGATTTTCTAAAAGCCAAAATGAGGACAACATACATATATAATGGGAGTTAGCATGAGGTAATAAATCTATCAACAAGTTATCAGAGTAATGTTTTATATAGTTATACTCCGAACTAATATATACTTTAAAAACCATCCTAGTGTAGGTTATTGAACATTTTTACATGGCAGTAAAACAATAAGCCAACAGTAGAGGGCAGTATTTCCATTCACTATCAAAATCTAACTTTCAAAACTACAAAGTCTGAACTCTCTGTACTGGGACTTCCTTGTAAAAGGTCTCACATCCCTTTCAACCTGCTGGCTAACATACAATTTTAATACAACCTAGCACAAGTAAAAGTGGCCTGACATATAAATATGAACATTTAAATAAAAGACAGCTGTTTCACCCAAAAGAGACAAATTTCTCTGTTCATAATCCCCAAACTGATAAGCCAAAAGAATTCAACATTTTTCTGGTGATTTATCACCTACCATTATATCAGTTATTCAGTTAAAACAAATAGTTGTTGAGTACCCCACTGGAATCACAAACGAATATCTACTATTCCCACATATGGACAATTCTTTTTCTTTATCCATATGAGAACACACTAATCACCAAAAGAAGTGTCACAGTTATTACAGTCATGAACTTTTGGCAACCAGAGATTCAGGGAGCTGTCTCCAAAGACGAGGGATCAGCATAACTCTCAAATCCAAAATACAAGCAGCAAAAGAAGACAGATAAGGCAGAAAGAAGTGTCTTTAAATCTCATCCTTGTTCATTTTCCTTTCATTCCTACTTGCAGCTTGCCTTAATAATAGAGCTGTACCTAAACCATCCGCCCTAATAAAGAAAGAGAATCAGCACCCTAGTCATAGAAGGCAAGGAAAAAGAATAATAAAGAGGAAAAACCAACACTGTCAGACACAATGATTCAGAAAAGACTGATCTGTCCAACAAGAAGGCTATATATTTTATTGCTATTTAACAAAAATTATTAAAAAGATCTGCTAACAATGAGTAAACTCTTCCTATGTGGTAGTCATTGTTTCACACACTTGACAGCTATCAGCTAAATTAATCTGTAACGACCCTGTAAAGTAGGCACCATTATTTTCCCCATTTTAGAGATGTGGAAACTGAAACAGAAGGAATAAGCGACAAATCCAGGAATCAAGTGCTGGGAATAGAACTTCAAAGGCCTCTAGAGCCTGAGCTCTTAACTATCATCATTTTTTTTTTTTTTTTGAGGAAGATGAGCCCTGAGCTAACTGCTGCCAATCCTCCTCTTTTTGCTGAGGAAGGCTGGCCCTGAGCTAACATCCATGCCCATCTTCCTCTACTTTTTATACGTGGGACACCTGCCATAGCATAGTTGCCAAGCAGTGCCATGTCTGCACCCGGGATCGGAACCAGCGAACCCTGAGCCACCGAAGCGGAACACGCACACTTAACCACTGCGCCCCGGGCTGGCCCCATATTATCCTTTATTCTCTGTCCTAAGTGGCACAACTGCAGCTGAGTGACTGCTGACTATATACAGAATGCAGACTGTCAGGGAATTTGAAAAGTCAGAGAGTGATAAAATAAGAAAAACAGAAGACACTATTATCCTCACTCATTTGAAAATCCGATTGTAAAAGGATGAGCAGAAATACAGTAGTACTTGAAAGCAACCTCTATTATTCCAATTCAGTAGGTCTCAAACAAGGTGAACCCCAGGTGAACATTGCTTGGATATTAAAAATTAACAAAAAGGAGAAATAGTCAAGAAACAAGACAATAGTATATTCTAAAAAGTTCAAAGAAATACAATCATAATAGATAAGATTAGGAGCTATAATGAGCCTTTCCAGATATAAATGGAGAAACAATTTAGTAAAAATACATTTAATAATAAAACAGGGAAAAAGCAAAAATAAAATCTTTTTTTAAAAAAAAGGGGGGGGCCGGCCCTGTGGCCGAGTGGTTGAGTTTGCGAGCTCTGCTTCGGCGGCCCAGGGTTTCGCTGGTTCAGATCCTGGGCACAGACGTTGCACCGCTCATCAAGCCACGCTGAAGTGGCATCCCACATGCCACAACTAGAGGGACCCACAACTAAAAATAGACAACTATGTACCCAGGGGGCTCTGGAGAGAAAAAGGAAAAATACAATCTTTGAAATAGGATACTTTAACTGGGAAAACAGTCTGAAGGTGATTAAAGTTTAGAAATTGTGGCAATATTTATCAAAACACTAAAAATCTTCATATCTTTTATACTAGAAATTCCTCACCTAAAGAATCATAGTTATGCTCAGAGATTAAGCATCAAGTACATCATTTTAAGTGAAATAAACAGAAATTATCCAAACGTTAACTCATTAAATAAATTACAAAGCATCCAAAAACTGGAGTCATTTCAAATGCTACAGGTGATCATTCAATAACATGTAAAGATTTTCAAACTAAATTAAACACAAATGATTCCATTGTTCTGTCAAATCCCCTACCCTTCTGCATCCCTCAGCCATAGCAAAGACTGCTAGTTGATGACAGCACTCTTTCCTTCAGCCTGTTAGAATTCTCAACACAGCCCTCTGGGCATTCAACACCGACCACAGCTGGCACCAGAAATAAACCTATTTCATTTAATCAAAAGGCAGGTAACCTCAGTCAACTGATAAAGTCACGGAGCAAAGGGCTAGGCAAACCTTATGAAACAGGTAAAATGTGTCTTTGATTAAACAAAAGTCAACTGGTAAGAAATTTAAGAGATGAATTTAAAATCCTGCTCCCCAGGCTAGGGAGTCAAGACTATTGCCTAGCCTCTTGTTGGTAGTTTACACCAGTAGTTGGGAAGGTACATAAGAGAGAAACTTACCCAGCCCTCCTGCCTTTCCCTAATGGGAAGGAAAACATTCCCTAAGGTGTACTACTTATTTAGAGGGTGTTTGCAATAGCAAAATACTTTTTCTCAGACTAGATAAGGTGATTCTAACGTTTATATGGAAAATCAAACAAGAAAAAATAGCCTTTTTTAAGAAAAAGCTCAAAAACAGAGAAGCACTGAGAAAGGATAATTATATTAGATGTTAAGGCATACGAAAAAGCTTCAACAAATAAAACACTGTCAAATTGGTTCATGAATGGACAGACCAATGAAACAGAATCAAATGTCCAGAAACAGACCCAAATACACATGTAATTTATTTGTCAAAATGTGTCATTTCAATTCAGTGGGGGTAAATATATATTTTTTAACAAATGACACCAGAACAAATAAGTAGTCACATGGAAAAATATTATACTGTTTCCACAACTAACACTAGACATCAAGATAATATTCAAATGGCCCAAAGATTTAAAACTGAAACCCTATATAAAGTACCAAAAGAAGACCCGGGTGAATTCTTTATAACTCTGGAACGTGGAAAGTCTTATCTCTGACTCAAAATTCAGAAGCCAAAGAAGAAAAGAGAACTAATAATAACACCATGACAAAGTGTGAGAAAAAAACCTGCAACTCATATCATAAACAAAAGATAATCTCCTGTTACATGAAGGGCTCTGAGAAATTGAGAAGACCAACAAGCCAACAGATCAAAGTATAAAATATAATAAACGTTGCTTAAATATATGAGAAATGCAAATTAAAACTACATTTATACACCATTTCTCACACAACAAATTGGCAGAAATACAAAAACTTGAAAATACGGTCTGTCGACAAAGTCGCAGGGAGTCACTCTCATACATTCACTGCTGGTGGGAATGCAAATAACACAACCCCAATGGAGGAGAACTTGGCAAGAGCTACCAGAACTACAGACGCGTCTACTCTCTAAACCAGCAATCTCACGTTATACAGACGTACCTGCACAAATATAAAACGACATCCATACAAAGTTGCTTACTGAAGCACTGTTTATAATAGTAAAAAGTTAGAAAGAACTTTAGTGTCCGGCAAAAACACATTTGTATCTTTTGAAAACTTGTAATTTTTCATGATATACAGTATTAAGTACAGATCCAACTTTAATCTTTCTCCAATTAGAACCAATTGTCATGGGTCACTTATTAAATTAAAAAGTCCGTGTTTGGGGCTGGCCTGGTGGTGCAGTAGTTAAATTTGCACGCGCTGCTTTGGTGGCCCAGGGTTCTCAGGTTCAGGTCCCAGGTGTGGACCTACACACCACTCACAAAGTTACGCTGTGGCGGTGACCCACATACAAAATAGAGGAAGACCGGCACAGATGTTAGCTCAGGAACAATCTTCCTTACCAAAAGGAAAAAAAGAAGTCCATGTTTGGTTAAAGAAACTATGATACATTCACACAATGAAATACTTTATTTCTGTAAAAATTAATGAGGAAAAGCACTGTGTACTAAAATAGACAGAACAGGAAATTATAAGTAAAACCAGCAAGGGGCAAAAGATTGTATAAATATAAAACTATCTATTGTATAAGGAAAGGGAGAAATAAAAACATTCTTAATTCTTGTATATGTATAAACACTGGAAAGATAGAAACAAATAAAAATAATTTCCTATGAGGGCCAGAGAGAGATGGAATAGAAGTGAGACACAGCTACATAAACCTTTTAATGACAGTTTTGATTCTTGAGTTTATTTTGAGTAATATGTGAGTTTACTACTCACTCAAAAAAAATGTTTAAAAATTTAGGAGGAGTAAATAAGTGAAGGGTTGGCTGGTGTATGAGAATGGTTGTTACAAATCAATACTATAAGCCTACTTAAATTGGTGAAAATTAAAATTCAGTTCCTCTGTCAAATTGGCACCATTTCATGTACTAATGAATAGAACTGCACAGATATACCACATTTCCATCAGTGGATAAAGTTCTATTGGACAATGCTGACGTTGCTAGTTAACATTTTGCAGGTTAAAGATGGAGGCAAGTCCTATAAAATGAAAAAGGATCTGTCTCTCCTAAATTAAGTATAAGCCAGAAAAAAAAACATACACCATGTATATACAATCAGTCAACAAATCAAATACTTGAGTGACTAGTAGCCAATTAAGTGTCAAGACATGATGATTTATTCCATCCCCACCATAAACTAAGAAACAAGTGGAAAACACTGGGAAGACAGGCCACTTTCTGGATCCTTTTGATTCATTATAAATACAAAAAGAGAAATAAATTTTAGTGATAATTCCAGGATGTCAACATACAACCATATTCAAAATAGGACTTAAAATGCATTTCAAAGTAAGATATTCATTTTTTTAAAATCCGTAAGTTTGGAACATCTGTGCCAAAGTTCATTCATTGAACAATTATTTACTGAGCATCCACTATATGGAGATGCTCAGACACTTGGTCAGGCATCGGGGATAACACGGAGAACAAAACAGTCTTACTTTTGTAAAGCTTATAGTCCAGTAACAGAACTGACATCAACAAAGAATCACACAAATACACAAATACACTGTGTGTATAAAGGAAAAGTAAAGTATACTTATAGAAGTAGAGGAACTTTATTCAAGCTTAGGCATCAAGGAAGGCTTCCCTGAGGAAGTAATCTATTAGCTGGAATCTGAAGGGTTAGTAAGATCTGGGGGTAAGGACTTACAAACAGAGAAAATTATTATGCATCAAGATCACAAAGAAGCAAACACCTCGCAAGAATTGAAAAAAAGACTTAATAAAAATACTGAAAACTTAGTCTGCAACTCCTAAAACAAACGTATTGGCAATTCCTTAACTGGAAGAGACCCCCAAGACTGCATATACTTCAAATATTGCCCTAACAGCAACTGCCCTAACAGTTCAAGTTAACACGGACTCCCAAGTTTTGGCAAATAAGTTAAATAATAAAAATAATAACAATTGGTACTGAGTGTAAGAGAATCTCCTGAAATATGAAAGTTCCTTTTCTCTTTCCTAAGCTTAGTGAAGAACATACGGGAAAAATTTCTTTTTCAAGTCTTTTTTCCTGTCACCTAAACTTGTGCTAAATGACTCTAAAATTAATAGAGATAGAGAACATCCCTTTTCTACTTGATCAATAAGCAGTATAACAAAAGATGGAGAAAGACATGATTCTACTGAAGAAATTCTGGTACTAAGGTTATGCAACTCCCTCTCTCAGAAGTTAATGGACACTGAGAAATCTCTACACTAAAGATACGAATGACCTTAGCTGCAGTTTATATAGTGCTTTACTGCTAACAAAAGAAAACATACTGTATATTAACAACACTCCCAAATCACTTGTTGGACCTCGTATGCTAATTTTCCTATAGGGTTAATGAGCCTGAAAAAACTATACTTCCCCGCCAGGCCCCCTAACAACATTAACTCTATCCCAGCTGACATACATTTACAAACAAGCTAGTCAAGAATATAAGGATTTACGGACACAAAAGTAAATATCTTAGAAAGACATTATGTGGAAAGGCACAAAATAAAATATTGTATCCAAGCCGACTAAACTACATAAAAATCTATGTACGTATACCCACAATAATCAGAAATACTGCCATGATAGATAATGCTCACTAGGATCTTTTCCCCTGCAAAATATCTAAATTCAGAGGAATATTTTTAAAAATTCAAAGAGGAAACACATTTTCATTTTCACTCAGAGGCAAAAGAAACATGACATTTGTGCTTAAAATGTATTAATCAGAAAAGGAATGTAGAGCTATTTCTGACCATCCTCAACAGGAACGGCATTAATCTACTACTGTAACTGGAGCCAAGATCTGGCAGATCGGCAGCAGTGATGATTCAGTCATCACATCTCACAACCTAGTCATTTGTAAACGTTTTAAAATAAGAGTCTTCATTGTGAAGAACATATAGTTACGGGGGGAGAAAACCTGGAAAACTAATCACCACTGCTTTAGCTCAACCCACATGCCTGTTCTTAGGGTAGCCATGGCAGCAGTGATGCAACATGCCTACCTAGCTCACCGTGCCTACACAAGTGGGAGAGAGGGGAGGCGGATGATGAAAAAATCTCACTTGGAAAGGTGTGTTAGTATTAACATGACAGAATTACATCAACTATATTGTCAGACTTTAAAAACACATATAAAACCATAAAGCTCTCTAAAAATCAGAAAAGAGAGCAACGACCCAAGGGGGAAAAAACATGTAGCGCCTTAGATGAAAAGAAAATGAAGAATTTTGCTCTTCTTGCTGCAGTTATTGGTTAAATATGCTCAAAGGGTTTTTATTTCTAATAATAGAAGTAATCATTTTAATTTAGCTCTTTCAAAAGTAACTACAAATAATGTTTTAGGCCTCCTAATTTCCAACCTACATCTTTTTCTATTTTTGCTTTAACAGTTACATAATAATAATTTATAGAAACTTTAGGATGTTGATTCCATACAATTTTTAACAATAGTAGCTTAGCTCTCTTTTGCTTAAAAAGAGCCAAATGCAAAAATTTTTTCACCTATCAAGAAGGACAGAGCAGAGAGAAGAGATAGATGATTTCAAATAGCCTTGCTATAATAGCAGAAATGAAAACTAAAATGAAGTGATAAAAGGTAAATCACTGGGAGAACAAACCACAGACAACCATGGAAAGAACTCAGAGAAACAAAACAAAACTGTTTTCCAGGCTTACTGCCCTTTAAACATTCTTTAAGAATATTCCAATGAGACAGTTTACCTAGAGGCACAGAGAAGACATCCCCTAATAAACAGAATGGGACCAGATAATGAATATGTTTGTACCTGATCAAAACTACTATTGTTTGAACTATTATCTCTGTGAGCAACAAGCAAACAAAACTAATTTCCATCAGTTTTCTCGCTTTTCCTCTTGTGAGAAATAATTCACTACCTAGGAATAGCCGACTTTCAGAATTTATAAATTTACTGAACATAATTTAAAATCTCAACAATTTCATCTAACAATAACTATGTCATGTTTATAGAAATGAAAGCAAAATAGTAAATTATTCCATAGTTTAAAAACCAAAGTATAAATTTAAAATGTAAGCATCCTGAATCTTACAAAATCACACAATGTCCACAAACTGGTGCTCAAAAACAAAAGAAACCAAACTTGGAGATTATGTCAAGTATGCTGCACTTGAGGAAAATGAGCAAAACAGACTTGAAAACAAGTACTTTAAGGAGTACTTATAGAAGTTTAATCATTTTAAACCCTAATCAAGATCTTTCCAAGGCAACATAATCAGAACTTGACTATTTTCCTCTTCTTAAAAAAAATTAACTATATTTGCAATAGATGGAAGAGTCCAGAAAATGTTCTCAAAATGAGTTATACTTTCAACCAGCACAAGACGTTGGGAGAGAAACTAAGGTAGAGGGGGAGAATTTTGAGAATATACCTAAAAGATTTAAGCATAATCAAGGCCTTACAAACCTCTGCTGTTGGGAGAAAAGCTTCCTATAAATCTCAGGGAAAAAAATATCTGTTCAATACACTATTTTTAGCTATCTGAAACACATTTCAGAATACTACCTTTCCTAAGGGATACAAACTAAGCATCACATGGATTCAAATATCTATTTTCAAAAATATAACAATGGTTACACTTTATTGTTAAAATACACTGTGAACAAAAAGGTCTCTCACATTCTGTCACTAACAATGAAATGTAACAAGCATACTGTATCTTACCTTTGTGGTTACAATGCACAGGCAATCCATTACTCTACCATTACAATACTTTATATATAAAGCAGTTTATTGCAAACTATTTTAAGTTGTCTATAAGAATAAAAAATTAAAAATAAAGTTGTGAGATAAAACCATAGATAAAAAGTTATAACTGTGACAAGATCTCTCCAGGATCCATTCTTAGAGGTAGCAATTTTTCTACTATTTAAAATACAAGAAATCAGAATGTGTCACGTGTCCTACAAGCTTCTTTATGTAATCTGTATCTGAAGAACTTGAAATTATCCCACAAAACACTGTGAAAGATGTCAGGATTTATTCCACAAGAGTTCACTGCTGCTTCAGAAGGTATTTCATTAATCCCTCTTTTCAAGATAGGAGGCTGACAGGGAGTCATCTGATGAAATGCTCCACAAACACGTTTGCCCGATATAAATTTAAATCTGCTTCTTCTTGTTTGCTACCATTTGGACAGTCAAAACACAACTACCAAAAAAAAAAAAAACACTAAAAAAAAAATATATATATATATATATATATATATATATATGTACAAGCAAACATTTCTTCCACTAAACCATTTCAGCAACTGCAGCTTGCAAAGTAATGACTTTCTCAGGCAGTAATGAATGGAATATTCCATGTGGTATTTTTGAGAAGGGGAGAAGGAAGAACAAAATGCAGTAATTTAAAATATTATCTCTAAAACTCACCTCTTCTCTCTTTACTAAAAAATAACAATAATAACATTTTCCCAATAAAGCCAGATTTTAACTTTAGTGCCTTACTAAATCCATTTCACCTAATCCTTTACCCCCCCCCAAAAAAATCAACACCACGAAAAGATAATTATAACTATGTACCATTTCAAACTCCTCAAGAAGACTTCATTTTTAACCCAGAAGTAGCCTAACTTTGCAAATTGACATTCTGTCCTCAAGATCACTGGAAACACAGCTAGAAAGGCTGACAGGGGACGAGGCACAGGGATGCAACTGGCTTTCAGTGTCATAAGCTTGCAGTCACACTCCCTCATAAAAATGTATACATAGTAGAGTATTACCTGCAATTTCTGCCCACAAGATTTCTTCAGAGTTTACAGATATTATGAATGACCTCAAATTCAAACTGAACTGTTCCCATTTGCTTCTTCTACCCACTCCTACTCCCAATGTTTCAAATATCATGGGCTGCATTAGCAACTTTCATAGTAAACCAAATTTAACTATAAAAGTTATGAAAGAGTTAAGAGATGTGTATCACTTGGATAGTACCTATCACAAAATAAGCATCATCATTATTGTTATTACTATTATTGATTGGCTATCAGGTGATACTTTTGTCAAGCCCAATAGGATATACATGAAACAGATCCAGTGGGACTTTACCTTGAACAGAGTCTAATGGGACTGTTCTAAGGATTAAATGAAATAATACAAGACAGAATTTAAAATAATCCCAACCTTGTTCAGTGCTCAATAAATGCTAGTTACAGCTATTTATCTGCATACATATACATATATGTATGTCGTTATAAGACTTGGGTGGTGGGCAGAAGTAAATTTCACCATGGGCCAACACATTCTTTCCCCATGTGCAACAGACAACCTGGAAATTACATGCTCTGTCAGAGACGGAGAGTATCCCCTTCTTCCCACCCATTCCAACAATCATTTGCTCCCACTGTGAAAGAGTAAAGCTCACTCAAGGCCCATGACTCCTTAAATAATTAAAGTTTATCATTTTTTGGAAAAATACTGAAAACAATGCAGGTAATATCTAAATAATGACTAAGCACTGCATTCTGTGAGGGAAAATAAAGAGGTATATGAACTCCTTGGCCGGTTTCTTAGTGTTCTGAATTTTTTTTTTTTAAAGATTGGCACCTGAGCTAAGATTTGTTGCCAATCTTTTTTTTTTTTTTTCTTCTTCTTCTTCTTCTTCCCAAAGCCCCCCAGTACATAGGTGTATAATCTAGTTGTACGTCCTGCTGGTTGTGCTATGCAGGACGTCACTTCAGCGTGGCCTGATGAGTGGTAGCATGTTCATGCCCAGGATCCAAACCAGCGAAACCCTGGGCCACCAAAGCAGAGCGCGCCAACTTAGCAACTCACGCACAGGGCCGGCCCTTGAAATTTCTTTATGTGAAATTTTTACTATATCTAAAATAGTCTAGCCCAGAGAGAGAAGGCATTCTTAAGTATGACAGACCTCATTTAACAGCGGAGGTCGAAAATCACTATACCAAGAGTCAGACATAATATTTCAACCCATTAAATGGTTGTGTAACTTTAAGTAGTCATTTTCTTTTGGGAGGTCTCAATTTCCTTTTTTGTAAAATAAAAAAACTCAATGGCTTCTAAGAGTCTTTCCACTTATAACATTCATATGTTTCAGTTTCTAAATTCATTGGATTCTAAGCTCCAATAGGGCAAAACTCAAGAATATCTCACGTATTTACCATTTTATGCCCAGCACCTGGGGGCATGTGACCAGCATGTAAGAGGAGCTCAATAAATATTTGCTGAATTATTTATTATAATCTCTATAATATAGTCTCTACATTACTCTTTAGTACACTTCTTAGTCTTTCAAAAAAACTTGCATACAACATCCAGTACTTGCAGATTTTAAGGTCATACTCAGGAATTATTATTTAATCTGTGTTAAATTCTACACTCATTGCATATTCTATAAACATCCAAACAGACACTGACTAAAGGACATTTCAAGCCAACATGTTCTTCTCAAATAGTCAATTGCCATGCAAAATAACTTAGAAATTACCCTGTAATATGAGGAACTTCAGAAGGTCTCAAATATAAGCCTTTTGGGACGGCAACACCTCACCTAATATTCAGGTGCATAAGATAATTAACAGTATTTTAGAAACCAATGGCTTTCTATATACAGGCAATTGTTCCCAACCACAATAGAATAATAGGGAACAGATCAACTCTCCTACTTTATAACAACTAAAAAACTGGACAAATAAGGAACAATGATTTTCAGAAAGTGGACAAAGGCAGTGGAAAACAATGGTCCCTGTGAGAAGAAAACAAACGAGTGAGTCCTGTAAACGACACAGGTAACTCCTGGAAAAAGTTTCTAGGCTGCAGCAGAGGGAGGGGGAAGCTAAACAAAGCGTAGCCATACAAGGTGAGGAGGAGAGCTGAGGATTCAGGAACATGAAGGGGTCTAAAATTCACAGGTAAGAATATCAGAGAGGAGAGAGCTGCATAGAGAGAGCTCCACAGATCTGCAGAGTCCCCCTCAAGTTTTCACATTCGTTCTGATCAGTCATGCACATAAGGAAACCTGAGGCTGAGGAAGGAATCACAGAAAGAAGCAGGTGAAACAATCCCCAGAGCTCACAGGGCCAAGTTAATGGAAAAATTCCTAATATACGGGGCGCTGAGTGGAAGTACTCAGAAAAATACTGTCACAGTAACTAAGACAATTAACCCTATGCTAAAGGCTGCCTGTCTCACTAAAAAGGATTAAAAGCGAGCTTCACAAGGATCAAGCTCTTTCCAAGTAATTTGTATCCCAAAACAAAGCTCAGGAATAGTTAAAGGAATGCAAAAATATCTAAGACCCTTCAAAAGGCAAAATTCATGTCTGCAAAATCCAATAAAAAATTACCAAGTATGTACAGAAGCAGGAAAACACAACCAGAGAGGAGAAAAGTCAATCAATAAAAACAGACCCAGAAATGGCAGATGATAGAATTAGCACACAAGGATATTTTAAAAATTATTGTAAATCTATCCCATATGTTCATTAAGATAGAGGAAAGCATGAGAATGTTAATGAGACATGGAAAACAAAAAAGGAACCAAATCAAACTTCTAGAGCTAAAAATTAAAATATCTGGAAAAAAAAAACTGACTGAATGAGATTAACAGAAGATTAGACACTTCAGAAGAAAAGACTAATTGAACTTAAAGACAGACCAATAGAAACTGCCCAAAATATAACACACAGAGAAAAAGACTGAAAAAAAGTGAATCATATCAGTGAGTTATGGGACAAATTTGATGAACCCAATATATATCTACTTAAAGTCCCTAAAGAAAAGGAGAGGGAACAGGAAAAATAGTTTAGAAATAATGGAGAAAAAATTTCCAAATTTGGTGAAAACTATAAACCTACAGACCCAAGAAACTCAATAAATTCCAAGCACAAGAAACATGAAGAAAACTGTAAGAATGGAAAGTATATGGGAATGATAAGCACCAAATTCAAAACAGTGGTTAATTCTGGGGGATGAGGCAGACAATGTAATCAGGATGGAAAACTAGCAGTCTTGAACTATATTTATAATATTTTATTTTCTTAAGCGAGGTAATAGGTACATGGATACTCATAATATTCTCAATAGTTTCTGTATGACTAATTTTTTTTTTAAATAACACTGACACAAAAAGAAGACTATCCAATGGGGCAAAGAGTTGCCAGGAAGAGAAAAAATTTTCAAAAGCAGAGAGCAGATTGCAGCAAATGCCACAAAAAAAATCAGGGAAGGTAAAGACCTAAAATGACACTGAAGAGGGATTTATGTTCTTCATCCTTTGTACACTGATAAACTACTAATAATGAATATGTAACATTTTAACATAAATAATATTCTTTATTTAAAAAATCTATCATTTACTGAGCACTAATACATCTGTTGGACTCTGATTTAAGTTTTACATAAATTATCCTATTTCATACTTACAAGCACCATACGAGGTGAGTTCTGTTATCATCTCCACTTTATAGATGATGAAACTAAAGGAAGAGAAATTAAGCAATATGCCCTACATTATACAATGTACTGAAATAGATCTAAATGTAAAGAATAGAAAGCAAGTTACAGAATATGTATATATCTCTCATTTTAAATATATATATGAGCTAAATAACATATTAATTAACATGTAGGATTAGCTGAACAAATATACCAAATGGTTAAAAGAGGTTATCTCAGGGAGAGAATATAAAAAAAAGACTGACTTTCAACAATGCACATTTCTCTGTAAATGTGTGTTCTAAGATATGCCTGAATTATCTTTTAATCAGAGTTTTTTTGTTTTTGTTTTGTTAAAAGCAAATAACTGAAAAAGAGAGAGAGCAGTTACTGCGGAAAAGGAATGCCAGAAGCCAGGTTACAATATCTTAGGAATGAGAAGGAAAAAAGTAGAAGGTCAAGAAGCTTAGCTAGGAAGAGCAGGAAAGCTATAGAGTCCTACTGAGAAGCAACTGTTTTGGTTTCTTTTTCTTTTACTGAAATCTTTGAACATATTTATTTATAGGAGAAAGGAAAGAAGGGAGCAAAGGCCCAAGAGAGAGAAAGAGGTTATAGATATTAAATGAGGAGAGGAGAAAACGGGACTCCAAAAGAGAAAAGGATCAAGAGCGTAATAGAAGCTGTTAGTATTTATTATTTGAGAAGGTAACTTTCAGATAATTGAAAACATATTTCTATAAAGTTAGGAATTTCTGAAATAAGTATGTACCACTTTGGCAATCCAAAAAAAGGGGAGTGGGCTGGGTTTTTTTAAGAGCACATGAGGAGCTATCATTGTTCTAATAGTGAAGATACTATTAGATGCAGATACAGATATAGAACAATGAAAATTATTTAAATGAGTTACTGAAAATGTCATATAATCAAAACTCATAATTCAAGACTAATCAGGGATGCCTTCTTGCAGCACATAAATCTACAATCACTGTGGCATACTCAAGCTTTAACACAGACTTATTTTCTTAGTAACTGTATAACATTTTGCCATGTTTTCTCCTAGATTAACAGCTTGGCATAATATGGCAGTTGTTTCACTTCTCTCATAGCATATCATTACATTTCACTTTCATTTCAAAGTTATTGATTTCAGGGTATGTCCTTGAGTTCTAGCACTAGCAACTATCATTTGAACACGGAGAGAAGACTGTTATAAGATATAAACATAAAAATATAAAAAACTATATAGTAGTGAATGTAAAGTAACAGCATACTGGTCATCAAAATCACTTGCAGACACTCCATGAACAATGCACCTCGTACACCTATCAGTTTGGTCTTGATGACATTTTTAAATTACAGGGGCTCTGCCATAGGGGTGGTACATTATTTCAAATTTTGTACATTTTGTTTTTTTAATAACACACCACTTAAAAACTGGAATTAAAAGAGACAACACTGCAAATCTGGTGATGGGAAGAGAGAGTTCACACTAGTGTCTCTGTGATGTATTGTCTCTGAAAGTCAGAGACATTCTGTTATAGAAACAAAGCATCAGGAAGAGGGATAAGAATCTTGAGGACACTGATAAAGGAAACAGGAAACAGAGCCAACCACCAATATGTAGGACTGTCAATTGTTTTGAAGGCAGGAATTCAAAACTGTGACAATTCACGAAGTTGTGCTTTAAAGGTCTGTCAGCTCTCTTCCAAAGTCCACAGTAAGAATTGAGCTAGAGGGCTGTTTCAGGGGTACAGAATCACAGGACAGATGGTACCAAAGGTAAGAAGGGTGCTGAATTTGAATATGGACTGACAGCAGCACTGTATAGATAATAGCATTGTATCAATTTTAAATTTCCTCAGTCTGATAATTGTATACTAGACGTTTTTAGAAATGTTCATATAAAACTAAAAAAAAATTTTTTGACGAAAATATCCTACTTTAGCGGATATACATGCTGAAGTATTTGAGGGTAAAAGACCATGATGTCTGTAATTTGTTCCCCAATGGGTCAGCAAAAATAAAATAAAAGTTTATATATATGTGTGAGTATACAGAGAGCAAGAAAATGTGACAAAATGGCAGTTTATTTTACTATTCTTGTAATTTTTCTGTAAATGTAAATTTTTTTTCAAAATAATAAATTTTTTAAAAAGAGAGACTGAAAAGGGGCCTAAATAACAGTAAAATATAAGTCCCATAAGAAAAATCCCAAAGGTACACAGACATTCAGTTGAAATTAGTTTCAGCTAAAAGATGGGTGAAGACCTCACGTGGAAGGTTTCTGAGCTAGGCCATGCAAGATGAGGTACGGTACAGACTTTCCAGTTGGAAGGAGTGGCACAAATAAAGACACTGGAGCAAAGAATTTCAGGGATAACAAATATTCTACTTCAACTCAAAGTAGAATTTGTAAAAGGTAGTTGTTGGTAACATTCACATAACTTTAAATGTTCTTATCAAAGAAACAGGAGTTAAGCAAGTATTTTTTTAAAAAGGAATAAAACAAATGAAATTACTATTTTAAAATTTTCCTTTGCTTTCTTCCTGAAAGCAAACCAAAGCAGTAGTCTACTCTAACAGAGAAATTATCAGTCTATCTGAACACTATTGAATTCTACCTTTCAGGAAAAAATAAGGCAGAGAAAAATAAGATGTATTCTCAATTCATGATATAAACTGACAACTAAAAACCTTAAAAATTGATGGAAACCTTAAATGGAACTTATCTATCCATCCTCAAAACTTAGCGAGTTTTAGGAATGTTACTATAAACTAAATGGCTCTCAACAGTGAAGTGGTTTTCTTTAAGAAAATGGAAGAATGTTAAAGGATTAAAAATAAAATAGTTCTTATTTTCTGGTTCTTTTTAGTTCAAGTTTTAAAAACTAAATTAAAAAACACCCTATTTCAGAGAAGAGATTAAAAGGAATCATATTTTAAATCAGTCTAATGTCTATCATTAGAAAAAGAAGATCTTAGAACAAAATGCCCAAGTTTTCTTAGAGGCTCAAATCCAGTTAAATAATTGGCACTCTGGTTCACTGCAGCAGTCTGTAATTACAAAAATTAGAAAGGGGCCAAATGCCTATCAAAAAAGACAAATATCCATAAAGGAATACCAGGTAGCAATTAATAAGAATGTGGTATATCCATATATACAGATAGGGAAAGAAAGCCAAAGCATAATTCAGATATGCTGAAACACAACACTACAAAAACACAAGCTAAGAGTATGCTAGTACAATGTGATTATTTGTGGAGTTGTTTAAATTAATACTAGATATACGCATAGAAAAACGTGGCAGAATGTATGATCCCAAACTATTTTCAGCAGGCATGGCTGCAGGGAGGGATTTCATTTTCTTACATTCATTATTTCTGCAAAATTTTTTTTTTTTTTACCAACTTGCCTGTTATGTTTCTCTATTAAAACTAGTTCTTTCTCTCCTTATTTTATTAACTTTATTGTGATATTTTCATTTGTCTAGGTAACAAGTCCAATTACCGAAACAGTCATTAAATAAAGTAAGATAGAAACATCTGCCTTGAAGCCTGAAGTTCTGAGTTCTAATATCAGTTTTCCTACATGGTAATAACATAAGTTTGGGCAGTCACAACATCCCTCAACTACAGCTTGCTGAATTCTAAAGTGATTATCAACTCCAAGTACTGAGGACCAAAATCTGGCTAAACCTCATATATGTTAGGAGATTACAGCAAGAATCCATGCTCCTGTGACATCTAAAAATATTATCATATATGGAAATATGCCCTTTAAACTATGCAATTTGAAAATAATAAGGTTATTATTATAATCCATTCCTATACAACACATTAGTGCTTTTCAAGAAAGGAAGAAAGAATATATTGTGTTGGTTTTCAAAACAGCAATAACGCAATATGTTAAACCAGCAGTGTTTCTCAAATTTTATTTTACCAGTTCTGGGGCAAAGGCTAAAGCTGGAAGACTGTGTCACCCGCCTCTACACTCTTACTTCTCAAAGATAACACCTCAAAGAAAAGGCAATCATGTGGAACAAAGAAACAGAAACCATCGTTCCTGGATGATTCTAGTTCTGGGGCAGTGAAAGTTCAAAATGAACTTGGGAAAATTGGGCCAGAAAGCAAAGATGCGCTCAAAGGCTAACGGGGGCATGTCAAAAGGACACAAAGGGATCCCTTCTAGGGAGCCCCCAAATTTGGAGTAATCTGAGCATCCAAAGAATAACTCAAATGGATTATAAACACTGAATAAATAAAAACCTTTCAGTCCACAGTGATAGTTTTTTAAAAAGAAAGAGCAAGAAAAAGGGGGAAAACTTATTAGCCACCTTTAAAGGGGATTATTGTATAAACTCTAAAAACTAGTCATTAAAAGAAAATATAAGCTTTGCCCTGTTTTTTCAGGAGGAACAAAAGCTCATTCCTAGTTGATGGGGAAAAACACTTTCTACAGAAGAATACCAGCTAATACAAATGGAATGATAAAATTAAGGGGGGAAATCAACATTTTGAAACCTCTAAAGAAATAAGTGATTCAGGCAAGAATTATTAGTGGGTGAATCAGGTACAAATTCACTCAATACAAGGTGCTAAAGTACTACCCCATAGATACTTAATAAGTACAAAGAGAAAAGCCTATCCATACAATGAAGGATCTAGAGGTCAGCACCTTTAAGTAGTCGAACGTGCCATCACAAGTGCAACAACCTGACACCGTATGTTTTCTGATGTGATGCACTATGAAGCAGTCTATCACTGTGGAGTCTGCTAAGTCTGATCAATGTTTACACCTAACTTCCTGTTGCCAGAAATAGAGGACTGAGTGGAATGACTTAAACAACATGAGGAAACAAACTAAACAAACACACAATGTGTGGTATTCTACAAGACAACCAGCATGGTCTCTTCAAAAAGTTAGTGCCATTTAAAGGAAAAAAAAAAGGATGGGGAGGGCTATTCCACTAGATTATAAAAGAGTAAAGACATTATCAGACTTGAGGGCCCTCCTGACTCATTACAATGTTCACCCCCACATCTTCACATCTGCCTTTCACCCTGAGCAGCCTAGCAACACCTTGTGCCTTTGGCCTCCTGTCCACTTCTCATCCTCTTACCTCCTCACTTGGGGCTTTGCTGTTAACCACAAAACCAGACACCATATCCCTTGTGCCCCAAAACTTACAACCCTAAAGTGCAGGGGAAGTGTTGCCCACTAGAAGCCAGTAGATAAATTCTTTCCCTTTCTTTCCTTGGATGCAGTTTATATGGCTTCTCAGGGATGCAATGCCTAGGATCCAGCAATCAGTCACACTTAGTGGCAGGAAGCATCCTTGTATTAATTTTTCCTTTTTCTCAGCGTATTTACCTTTTCCCTCACTTGTGCTCTCTAGGTTGAATTCCCTAAATAAAGTAATAGCATGAAAGCCCTCTGCCTCACATTCTGCTATCAGGGAAACTCAGATAAAAACAGAGACTAATAATCTAACACAATACACGAACCTTATCAGGATTCTGATTTTTTAAAAAAAAAACAAAAAGTCTTAAAAGATAGATTGGGGACAGTTATAAATATGGATTGAAGAGAAAATTAATTACTGTTAACTTTCTCAGGTGTGATAATAGTACTAAGGTTATACAGGAGAATGACTATTCTTACTCACAGAAGATGTGTGCTGAAGTTTTTATAGTTTAAGTGCATGATGTCTGCAACTGATTTTCAAGCAGTTTTCCAAAAAAACATAAACAAAAAAACCAAATATGACAAAATGTTAGTAACTGTTGACTCTGTCTGGATGTTTGTTGTATTATTTTTTCAATTTTACTGTACTTGGAAATTTTTTATGACAAAAAGTTAGAAAAAAATATAATCACCCTTAGCCTATTACTTAATTACAATATGGAAAGAAGCACAGTTCTCACTTCATTCAAAAAAAATTTACTAAACAACCGCTATGTGCAAAGACCACACCTATTTCAGTAAATAAGACAGTCCCTAACCTCAGGGACTTACAGTCTAAAAAGTGACAAAAATGCACACAAAACAATGTACCTTTGAGCATTTAATTAACAACAGTGATGAATATTATCAAGAAGAGGCAGAAAGTGCTATAATAGAGGCTCCAACAATCTGAGCGGTAAAGGAAGGCTTCTATCAGGAAGTGATCCTGTAATGACCCTTGACTCTCTCAGTGATTTCTGTCTGTCTTACTCTCACGAACCCCTTTCCAAACCGCCCTCATACCCTTGCGCTCTACAGTCAAAATATCCATAATCCAGCCACTTAGCACCTCTGTTATCACCACTTTGGTTCAAGCCCACATCCATCCTTAACTGGATCACTGAAACAGACTCCTAACAGGTGTCCTGCTTCCACTCTTACTACAGCATATTTTCAACAAAACAGCCTGACTGATTCCTTTAAAGTTTAGGTTAAATAATGTCACTCCTGCTCCAAAACCCTGCAAAAGCTTCACATGATCTGCACCTGCCTTACCCTCTGATCTCATCTCCCACTACTCTCTCCCTTACTCAACTGTTCTAGCCATACCAGCCGTCTTGCTATTTCTCACATAGAGTCTTAGAGTCTTTGCACTGGTCACTCCTCCAAATAGCTGTATCACCTTCCAACTCTGTGTACAAATAACACTTTCTCAATGAGGCCTATAGCGAACACCCTATTTAAAATTGTCAAGTACCTCCCCAATCTGGTATTTCTAACTCCTTTAATCTGCTCTTTTTTCCTCCCATATCACTTATAACCTTCTAACATACTAGATAATTTATTAAATTAGTGTTTATTACCTGCTTTCCCACTAGAATGTAAGCTCCATGAGAACAGGGATCTTTGTTTTGTTAATGCACTTGTTCAATGCATGATACATAACGGTGTTCAATATTTGCTGAATAAATGAGTGAATGGTTGAACTGACATCTAAAATGAAAAGCTAGGGCCAGCCCTGGTAGTCGAGTGGCTAAGTTCAGTGTACTCTGCTTTGGCGGCCCAGGTTCAGTTCTCAGGCGCAGACCTATACCACTCTGTTGGCGGCCATGCTGTGCTGGCAGCCCAGGTACCAAAAAATAGAGGAAGATGGTCACAGATGTTTGTTCAGGGTGAATCTTCCTCAACAAAAAAATAAAATAAAATGAAAAGCTAAAAATGAGAAGCAGTTGGCAAAAGAAGGGAGAACCTTCTATGCAGAGGACTCTGAGCTAAGAGGAACCAGTGGCCAAAGGAGAAAAGAGTTCTAAAGAATGAATGAACAAACAGGCAGTGGTGAAGTAACTTAGGATTTCTGAGTCTTATTAGGGATTTCCCACTTCACTCTGAGAGGAATCAAAAGCCAGTGAAGGGTAATGACATGATGTGCAGTTTTAAAAGGTAATCTTTGAGCAAAGCAGTCACAAATTCAAGAGGGGCAAGTCTGAATGCTGACAGGCCAATTCAAGGGACTACTACAATAATCTAGACAAAAAGTAAGGGTGGTTTAGACTACAGTGGCAAGAAAAGAGACAAACAGGGGCTGGCCCCGTGGCCAAGTGGTTAAGTTCGCGCACTCCGCTGCAGGCGGCCCAGTGTTTCGTTGGTTCGAATCCTGGGCGCGGACATGGCACTGCTCATCAAACCACGCTGAGGCAGCGTCCCACATGCCACAACTAGAAGGACCCATAATGGAGAATATACAACTATGTACCGGGGGGCTTTGGGGAGAAAAAGGAAAAAAATAAAATCTTTAAAAAAAGAAAAAAAGAAAAGAGACAGACTGAAATGCTGATTCATGTGAAATTTTGCAAATTGCAGTATGGATTATAGACGTAAATGTGAAAAGCAAAATAAAAGTTTCT
This sequence comes from Equus asinus, assembly GCF_041296235.1. Taxonomy (NCBI): domain Eukaryota; kingdom Metazoa; phylum Chordata; class Mammalia; order Perissodactyla; family Equidae; genus Equus; species Equus asinus. The sequence goes on from NC_091794.1 coordinate 27,635,883, forward strand.
GACAAATAATATAGTAGAATATCTTTATGAGCTTGGGGTTGGAAAATACTTCAGTAGGCACAAAGAGCATTAACGAGAAATTGGACTATATTAAATTTAAGAAATCTTGATCAGTAAAAGATATAATTAGGAAAAGCATGCCTCAGAGAGAGAAAATACTTATTACACACACATCTGACAAAGAAATCATATCCAGATAGAGACCTCCTACAAATCAGTAAGACAAAAGATAAAAAAATAGACACTTCAGAAAAGATAACAAAATGAACAATAAACATATGAAAAGGTACTTGTTAATTGTTAATCTTGTTAATGATAGAGAAAATGCAAATAGAACAATATGAAGTACCACTGAACACCTACTGGAATGGTTAAAATTATTAATGACTGACAATAATAAGCATTGGCAAATATGTGAAGCAAGTGAAACTTGCACATACTGGTGGTAATTATAAAACAGGCATAATCGCTTTGCAAAACTATTGTCATTATGTTCTACAATTAAACACATGCACAGATCATTATCATTTTCACGACTGGGTATATAGAGAACAGAAATGCACACACAAATGCGTGAGAAAACACACACACTCAGTGCTGCCATAACATCATTTTGAAAATGCAAATTTGTGTCAACATAATTAATATTTTAGGGAATGATCAGAACATAATGCAAATTTCATGTTTGCTTATGCTTGATCCTCTCCATGAGAAACACTAGGTAAGGGCAGAAAATTGCACCCAGATGAAATGAGCTACATAGGAATACAGAAAATGTACACATTTCAGACTTCAGTTCATTGAGTGTTATAAAGCACACTCATTCACATCTGGTGCTACAACTTTCCATCCAATTTCAGATTAACTCCCCCCGCCAGCACTTAACAATAACGCACAAGCTACAACCCAGACACACATTCCCAAAGCAAACAAGATATTTTTCAAGGTAAAATGTCATATTTATTGTAGTATTTATGTATTTCTTCACCATTTAACGTGTGAAACTGTGCCATTTTTATTAAGCTCTTATCTTTTTTTTTTTTTGAGGAAGATTAGCCCTGAGCTAACTGCTGCCAATCCTCCTCTTTTTGCTGAGAAAGACTGGCCCTGAGCTGACATCCATGCCCATCTTCCTCTACTTTATATGTGGGATGCCAACCACAGCATGACTTGCCAAGCGGTGCCATGTGCGCACCCAGGATCTGAACCGGTGAACTCTGGGCCACCAAAGCGGAATGTGTCCACCTAACTGCTGCACAACTGGGCTGGCCCTCTTATCCTTTTTTAAATATATGTCACTAACTAAGTTTTGAGTCACTAACTCCATTTTCTTCTTAAGCCCTGTGGTTTTTATTGCACAACTTTGCACAGCATGGTGATTCTTAAGAACATACATGTTGGGGACAGCCCAGTGATGCAGTGGTTAACTTCACACACTCCACTTTGGGGGCCCAGGGTTTCACTGGTTTGGATCCTGGGTGTGGACCTATGCACCGCCCATCAAGCCATGCTGTGGCAGCATCCCACATAGAAGAATTAGAATGACTTACAACTAGGATACACAACTACACACTGGGACTTTGGGGAGAAAAAAATAAATAAAAGAGGAAGATTGGCAACAGATGTTAGCTCAGGGCCAACCTTCCTCACTCCTCCCCCCTTCCCAAAAAGGAGGGGTTAAAAAGAATGTGTATGTTGTGCTATGGCAGAAACAACTGTAAAAGCAGTTGTTCTGTTCAAAGCAGCGCTAACCCAAAACTGGAAACAAGTCAAATGCCCATCAACAGAAGGGACGAATACACTGTGGTGTATCACATAATCGAATATTCTACAGGAATAAGAATGAAAAAGCTTCAATTCATGGATGAAATTCACAAACATAAGAAAAAAGAATCTAGACATAAGAGAGTACAAACTATATGAATCTATTATTAATCTATGGTGTTAGAAATCAGGATGGTTCTTTGAAGAAGAGGGAGCAGGTAGTAAATAGGAAAGGTACAATGGGTACTGGCATAAGTTTTTTAATTAAGATACAATGGAGGGCAGGCCCTGCGGCTAAGTGGTTTAGTTTGTGCACTCCATTTTGGTGGCTCAGGATTTCGTCAGTTCGGATCCTGGGTGCGAACATGGCACCGCTCATCAGGCCATGCTGAAGTGGCATCCCAGACAGCACAATCAGAGGGACCTACAACTAAAATATACAACTATGCACTGGCTTTGAGGAGAAGAAGAAAAAAAAGAAAAAGAAGATTGGCAACAGATGTTGGCTCAGGTGCCCTTCGGCTGATGACTGGATAAAGAAAATGTGGTGTATATATATATACAATGGAACACTACTCAGCCAGAAAAAAAGACAAATTCATCCCATTTGCAGTAACATGGAAGGACCTGGAGGGAATTATGCTAAGCGAAATAAGCCAGACCGAGAAAGACAAACACCAGATGATTTCACTCATGCATGGAATATGAACAAACACACGGACAAAGAAAACAGTTCAGTGGTTACCAGGGGAAGGGGAGTGGGGGAGTGGGCACAGGGGGTGAAAGGGAGCACTTATGTGGCGACAGACAAGAAATAACATACAACTGAAATCTCACATCAATGTAAACTATTATGAACTCATTAAAAAAAAAAAAAGGTTGCATCACTATACTCTCCTACCAACAGTATGAGTTTCTGTTTCCTTACATTTAATTAATCTTTGACAATCAAATTAGTTCAAAATTTTCTGTTAACTTAATTTGAGGTCAAGTGACTCTTCATAGGTTTATTGGTTCATTTGTATTTCTTTTTCTCTGAACTGCCCATTTGCATCCTTTGGTCACTTTCCTACTGTATGTTGGCTTTTTTTCTTACCAATCTATAAGAGGTTTCTTGAGTTGAGAGGGTTGGAAATTAGTCCTTTTTCATGTGACAAATTTTTTTCCCAGTGTATCATTTCTCATTTGTTTATGGTACCTTTCAAGATACAGAAGTTCTATAATCAAAGTTCAGAAAACCAAAATTTGCAAAGCCCACAAAGAAATTCTACAAAGTCAGCATTCTTAACCTTTCCTTTTGATTTTTCTGGGTTTTGTTTGTTGTCATACTTAGAAAAGCTTTCCCTATCCAAAAATCATTAAAAAGTTTATTTTTAAGGTTTTGTTTTTTTTAATCTTTGAATCTTTGATCCACTCAAAATATATTGTATTGTCAGGAATAGGACTGCGATAGACTGAATGTTTGTATCCCCCCAAACTTCCTATGTCGAAATTCCAACCCCCAATGTGATGGTAGCAGGAGGTGGGGCCTTTCGGAGGCTATTAGGTCATGAGGGTGGAGCCTCATGAATTGGATCAGTGCCCTTATAAAAGAGTTCCCAGAGAGCTCCCTCACCCCTTCTCAATGTGAGGACACAGCATGAAGATGACCACCTATGAACCCGGAAGTGGGCTCTCACTAGACACTGAATCTACCAGTGACCTAGTCTTGGACTACCCTGCCTCTAGAACTGTGAGAAATAAATTTCTGTTGTTTATAAGTCACCCAGTCTATGGTATTCCATCACAGCAACCCGAAAGGACTAAGACAAGATAGTGCATCCTTTTCTGTTGGAATTACTCATTAAATCAGGCAAGTCCTCCTACTCTTGCATCTTGCTTCCTTTCAAATACTCTTCCTTACCACCTCTAAAAGTAATTCACTCATTTTAGAATAGATTTGTTTTTACAAAAATAACATATGCTCATTATTTTTAAAATGTAATAGAAAAAGGTAGTAAAAAAATTCCCATCACCCAGAAGCAATCATTAATATTAAGCAAAAATTACTCCAAACATCTCACTAGGCATATGTTCAAAGTAAACGACAAACATACCAAAACCAAAAAAAGTCATTAGAAAATGGGATACTAATCATGCCACTTAAAAAATAAATGGTATTGATTTTTATTTTACTACATCAGAAGAAACAGAAGAAACAAAGTTACAAGGCTACAAATTAATTGACAAGTGAGGATCTGGCAAGAGTTAGACCAGCTACCAAACGTAAAAAAAACGGACAACAAAGAAAAGTGGATGGATGCGTCACAAGACAAAGACTTTCACTTTAAGAAAATAAGAGAGGCAAGCCCTGGCAGAAATTAATCTCAAATACTTTTTGAAAAATTAACCCTCTTTATGATAGCCCTGCAAGAGTGAACGTGAAGTGAAAGATCATGTTGTATACAATTTTGTCAGAAAAAGACTATCTTACTCTTTTACCCAAGAATTAGTGCACAAGAGTAATAATAACATACATTTTGTACAAAATATTTTCATGATTTTCAGATTTTTTCAATTTATAGTCCAATAAAAACTTTGTGCTTTTGTTTTAATTTGGGTCAGTGGATTCTCTTTAACTATAAAACAAGGTGAATTAAATGATTTAAGTCTCTTTTCAGTCCTAAGGATTATGCCCCTAAGAGTCTTAAGGAGGAAGAAACGAGATCAAGTCAAAGGCCATTTAGCCAAGCTTTCTGTCCAAAGGAACATAAATCAATGGGTAATAGGGTAATATACGTTCCTTCTCTTACTGCACTTCAAGAAAATAGAAATTAAACCTCCAAATATTCCAGGCTTTCTTCTTTTAAAAGTCATTATCATCCATCAATGTGTTCCAACAGTATTTACATTTTCAGACAACATTTGTCAAGGTATTCTGTCCTCTCTGTAAAATGGTACTCCCCTTTAACTGACCTTAGCTCACTCAAGTTGACACACATATTTTTCCCTCTTTTTAAAGATCTAGGACTTGATGGACACATCCCTATGTTCCCCCTTACTAAGTCCATTCACGAATGGGTACAGATTTAAACATTACTAGAGTATTTTCCACGTGCCAGGCCTTACGCAACATTTTGCAATCATATTCTCTTCTCATCCATTTCCCTAACTAATAAGATCTGACATTTACAGTCTAAAAGTTCTTATTCTCCTATTCATTTTAGGTAACTTTATCAAGTCCGTAAGACTACCTTTTAGGAGATGCAGAAATCAGCACTGCTCACAGCATTCTAGGTAACAGTACCTCATAATTTTATAAACATTGACATGTTTCCTATACCATTCTTGATGGAAGTCAATGCACTGTTGATCTTTCTGACTGAAATATACATGGAAATTAACTTTCAGCTTGCAGAACTGTCCACTTATTTAACCTTAATAAACGTTTACTTTTACTGGTTACACTGAGCCAGCCATGATCTAAACAATCTCCTATAAAAACAAGCAAATTGACTATAATAACTCCATGCTTTATAATGATAGTTGAGAACCATAAATCAGAAAATAGAAAAAAATTAGTAATTAACAAGTTAATTCTCTTAAAATTTAGCATGTTTCTTACATAAGTAAAATTTTTAACCTAGGACCACAATAAGCGTGAAATAGAAACTGTATTATTGATTAATATCTTAAAAATATATTTGAAATGGACTATCATAAATGCAAATGTCAGCTAAAAGGAATGAAAATTGAAACTATCCAAGAGGAAGTGATGAAAAAAAATAAAAGAGGAAATAAGGACACAGAGACAATACAACGCTAGACTCTCTAACCAGAGAGAAACATGTAACTACATACCAGGATTAGCCATCAGCACTGTGAACTGGGTATTAAAAGGTCTGAAATGCAAAGGCAGACTTGCCAAACTAGCTGAATAAACTGGGTCAAATCGTTCATTTTCTTTTGGATCTCAGTTTCCTCATCTTTATGAAGGAAAGGGATTCGATGTTCTCTGATTCTTCCTGCTCTAAAGTTCTATAATTCTAAGTTACTTCATTTAAAAAAGACAACTGAGAAACTGTCTACTTTATTATCAAAGGGCTGTGTGACTGCTGCCCACCACTACTTTTCACTGATGCAATTTTCTAGGCACTTTTCTAGTACTAACTGGAAGGGACCAGAATCAAGTTTAGTCAGACAACCACCTTCAAATGACTAATGTTTCTCAGAGAGAATCCTCATTACAAAATGCTTCATACCTCTGTTACATCATCTCTAACTCCTCCAGAAACAGTACATCACAACAAAAAAAAGAACACTACTAAAAAATAGTTATGAAAACTCAAAGAAATAGACAAACTTAACTACACAGAAACCAATGCTGATCTTAAAATTTATTAGTCAGTCTCTAGTGAGTTTTAATAATACAATCCTTGAAGACAATAAACAGAGAATCCTTGGGATAAATGTATCAACTAAACTGCCCCAAACCACAAAACTATATTCTATATCTTAGAAAAAAATACCAGAGTAAAACCATCTCTACAAAGTACAGTTTCCATCTAATTATCACACAGAGGGAGCCTCACTGAGGTCTATCACGCAAAGTATTTTTTAACAGTCTAAAGCAAGTATTTCAGACTTCAAGCCATTCACGATATGTTAAGACAGGGGCATCAGAGATTCTGAGCTTATCTTTTCAAAAATATTTTTAATTTCATCTTCTGTATTCCATTATAAATGATATTTTCACGAAATATCCATTTTAACAAAATGAAAAAACTTAGTAGCCCCACTAAACTGATCACCGAAAACCAGCTCAAGGAAGAATTTTATCTTACCTCTACACTAGGGCTAAGGCTGCTTGGCAGTGTTTCTGAAGTCACAGTAGTGCTTGGAAGGCTGCAGATCTCCCAAGTATTCACAGGCTGTATTGGTTCAGACTGCTTTGAACGATCTATACATTTTGGATTATCCAGTAAGGTCACTTCATAGAATTCTTGAATATCTAGAGGTGATGAAAAGAAAAGAAAAATTGAAAAGTATTTATATTGTCTAACTAAACTGTGCATTGATAAAACAACATAACTCAAAAGCAAAATTTTTACTCTAGATCAGTAAAATAAGTCCAATCTTATAATGTACTTAAACAGTGAATATTTGCTTATTTTATTGTGTCACAGTCACATCAGAACTTGCAGGGCACAGCATAAAAGTCCTAAGAGTTTTACCCTTCTAAGCGCCGAATTCAAATCCCTCCTCATCACCAATTAGCTACACGTTTAGGCACGTTCAACCTCTAACAACTCGCCTTTTATCTTTGTGAATTGTTACAAGGATTGACTGTAATACATACAAAGTGCACAATGGCACATAATAGGCTCATAACAGACAGTAGCTAATATCATTATCATGAATTCTGCAGACACGAGTCATTACTGATATTTTATATCTTTGTACCACCAATATCCAGGCTGGGAATGTAAACCCAAGTGGTTTTAACTGCCCTTCCAACCAAAATAAAACAAAAAACTAAGTTAAAATAAAACCAAATTAGAAGTATTTTTAGATATCCTCTAGTTCAAATATTTGGAAACAGTAAATTAAGAATTTTATATTATTTTAGAAATAATTAGTTAAAGGTATGACAAAACTCTCAAACAAACCATAAACTCACCTATAGAAACACAGGATACTTTAGAAAACCAAGTTACTTTGCTGTCAGCTGGAGTTACATGAACTTAATATATTAACATTGGTTATTCATGCTGCTCAGAAGCTCTGAGTGGGAGTTATATAAGGTTTAAGTTCACCACTGTTAGTTCTTTATTCACCTACTGATATAATTTTGAGTTGGTATTTAAAGGGGGAAATCATTATTTAACACCAATGGTAAGCACTATCTTGTATAGAATCATACACAATAACTGTAAATAACATTAACAGAATAAATTTTACTTCTTGTTTCTCACTATGATGAAAAGATTAGTATCTCCTTTAAAAAACAATGTACTAAACCAGTAGACAAGAAACTTCCTTTTCAGTATTAGTAACTGGTAAACTGTAGAACCTTCTAAGTAAAGAGCTAATAAAAACTAAGGTCTGCACAGTGAGGATAATATTAACCTACTTCACAGGGCGTTAAGAATATTACTAGAGAAAATTATATGTGCATTTTATAAACCATGAATCACTATATAAAACTATTCACATAACCATCAAGAAAAATATCAAAAACTCAAATTCAGAGCATCAGCTACAAAGTGTTCTTACCAAAAACTGTTTAACCTGAATCTAAATCAAGTATTTAGAATCAACTTCTACCTCACAGGAAATACAGGGGATAGAGGAACAAGTTAAATGATACCAGAAAAGCAAACAATGAAACCGATCCAAAAGAGGACATCCTACAAGACCACCGGCCCAGTTTCTTTGGAAAGTCAACATCCTGAAAGGGAAAAGAAACTGTTTGAAAGTAAGGATTTTTCTGTATAAAGGAAACAAAAAAGACATAGCGAGCAACTGCAGTGTCTGGGCCTTGACTGGTGTGTGTGTGGCGGGGAGGGGATGAGCTACAAAACACACTGTGACAACAATCAGGGAAATTTAAATACGGACGATTCTCTAGAAAATATTAGGGAACTTTTTTGGTAGAAGATACACAGGTGTGTGAGCATATATATGTACACTTATATGGTAGGACATATATTTCTATATATCTAAGAGAGATATATATGTAGGAGACACAAATTTATAGATCTATATAGAGAGAGAATCTCCTACAACAACAAAAAATACCACAGCTCCCAGTATAGTACTATGCTCCCAAGAGCACTAAATGAGTACTGATTAATTGGTTACGATAAGTTGACCACATCATTACATAAAATTTTTATTATATTTTCCATTACTGTAAGTCAAGTTGCAAATCTTAAATTTCAATGTGATCTTTTATTCTATAATTAAGTAATAGAAACACTGCTATATTACCCTTCAATAACATCTCTAACAAAAATCTAGACCAGTGCTGTCCAAAAGAACTTTCAGCAATGATAAGAATGTTCCATAGCTGCACTGTCCAGTATGATCGCCACTAGATGCATACGGCTATTGAGCACTTAAAATGTGATTAGTGTGTCGGAGGAATTGAATTTATAATTTTATTTAGGTTTAATTAATTTAAACAGCTGCATATGGCTAGTAGTTACTGTACAGGACAAGAGATATATAGACTAATATAATTCAAACAGAGTAACATTTTATCATTTAACTCATTTCATGTAGTAAAGTCAAAGAGTAAAGTGATCCCTACATGAGTTCTTCAAAAGCTGTACCCTGCTTGTCAATTGAAATGCCTCAAGTAGGTCTCATATTCATCTATCAAACAGTCCTTTCTAATCTGCTGTACCTGAGCTCCTATGCACTAGAGAACCAAATATCCATATTATTCTAACTATATTAGGCTTAAAACAAAATAAGCTGAGTAAACACCCATTAGGATGGTTATTATCAACAAACCAGAAAATAACAAGTGTTGCTGAGGATGTGGAGTAATTAAACCTTGTGCTTTGCTGGTTGAAATATAAAATGATGCAGTTGCTGTGGAAAACAGTATGGTGGTTCCTCAAAATATTAAAACACAGAATCACTATTTGATCTAGCAATTCCACTTCTGGGTATATACCCAAAAGAACTGAACGCAGGGACTCAAACAGATATTCATATATCAATGTTTATAGCAGCACTATTCACAACATCCAAAAGGTGAAAACCCCCCACATGTTCATTAATAGAAAAATGGTTAATAAGCAAAATGTGATATATACAGTGTAATATTATTCAGCCTTTGAAAGGAATGAAATTCTGATCACTGTACAATATGGACGGATGAATCTTGAAGACATTATGCTAAGCGAAATAAGTCAAATACAAAAAGACAAATATTGCATGATTCCACTTATATGAGGAACCTAGAATAGTCAAATTCATACAGACAGAAAGAACAGTTGCTCCCAGGGCCTGGAGTAAGGAGGGAATTGGGAGTCACTGTTTAATGGGTACAGTTTCAGTGTGGGATCATGACAAAGTTCAGGAGACGGACAGTGGTGACAGGTTGCACAACAATGTGAATGTACTGACCAGCACTAAAATGTACACTTAAAAACTGTCTATTTTATGTCATGTATATTTTATCACAATGAAAAAACAAGTTGAGTCAGAGTCTAGGAGAGCTTAAATGAGTAAAGTGCATGGAATTTAATATGTGGGTTTTATAATATTTATTTTAGCTATTTAGATATCTTTGTTGCTTACTGAGCTCAGGATAACCAATACTGCCAGGTAACACCCAACTAAAAAATATCTTAGTTACCATACTTGGTTAACTAAAACATTATGCAAAAGTACTGACATATTTCTGTTAACACATGTACAGTGTGGTAATGTTTTTCATATGACAGTTTGTCAGTTATCATCACTTTCCTTAAAAATATATATACATATAATATACACACACAGACATCTTTACTCTTGACCCATATCCCATCTTGACTAACTTGGCATAGTTTATACATTTTATGTCGTTTGTCCACCACATTTCTTCATCTTTAGGGTGTCCCAAGACTACAGAGATGAGCAATATAATAACACTTCTTTAGAAACTACTTCGTTAGGGGGCTGGCCCCGTGGCCGAGTGGTTAAGTTCGCGCGCTCCGCTGCAGGCGGCCCAGTGTTTCGTCGGTTCGAATCCTGGGCGCGGACATGGCACTGCTCGTCAGACCACGCTGAGGCAGCGTCCCACATGCCACAACTAGAGGAACCCACAACGAAGAATACACAACTATGTACCGGGGGGCTTTGGGGAGAAAAAGGAAAAAATAAAATCTTTAAAAAAAAAAAAAAAGAAACTACTTCATTAGAATTTCTTCAGGTTTATCAGCAAAGATTTTTCAAAGATGCACCTAATCAAAAAGGGAACCCTCTGGAAAAATTGCACACACACATTGAGCTTTTCTTATGAGTCCAAAGTACTTACATTTTATATTCCCCATGCTATCAGCAGTGCTTGTTCTTTATAATCTAGATTATATGTGAGAAGAGAATTATATCACTGATGATAACTATAATGAGTTAGCAAAAAAAAAAAAGGTTATATTATCATTGTGACAAGATAAGTATTTCTACAAAATAACATTCTAGGATTCAAAATATTACTTTCTACTTTTTCTTTAGATTTGTTTAAACTGGGGAGTACAACATTGAGTTCCATAAGATTTCTACGTAAAGTAAAACAGAAGCTACTATGCAAATAGAAGTCAAATAGAAGACAAAAACAAACATGGTAAATCTTAGAATAATTTCAATCTCTCCTATTTTCCCAAAAATCTATTTAACATGCCCAAAGTCTGAAACTCCAAGTTATTCTTAAAAGAAAGTTAACATGCCATACTAACTCATATGGGATACAGCAAAAGCTGCATTAAGAGGGAAATTTATCGCAATACAGGCACACCTTAACAAACAAGAAAAATCCCAAATAAGCAATCTCAAATTACACCTAACTGAATTAGAGAAAGAAGAACAAAGCCCAAAGTCAGCAGAAGGAGAGAAATAATAAAAATCAGAGCAGAAATAAATGCTATTGAAACAAAAAAAGGCAGTAGAAAAGATCAATGAAACAGAGCTGGTTCTTTGAGACCATAAAATTGAAAAACCCCTAGCCAGGCTTACAAAGAAAAAAAGAAAGAAAACTCAAATAAACAAAATCAGAAACGAAAGAGGAGAAATAACAACAGACTCCAGAGAAATACAACGGATTATAAGAGAATACTACGAAAAACTATATGCCAACAATATGGATAACCTAGAGGAAATGGATAAATTCTTAAGACTCTTAAAACCTCCCAAAGCTGAGTTAAGAAGAAACAGACAATCTGAACAGACCACAAGGTTCACAAGCTTCACAAGGTCTACCACAAGGAAAGAGATTGAAACAGCAATCAAAAGCATCCCAAAGAATAAAACCCCAGGATCAGATGGCTTTCCTGGGGAATTCTACCAAACTTTCACAGAGGATTTAATACCCATACTTTTCAAGCTATTTCAAAAAATTATGAAGGATGGAACACTTCCTAACACATTCTACAAGGCCAATATCACTCTGATACCAAAGCCTGACAAGGACAGCAAGAAAAAGGAGAACTACAGGCCAATATCGCTGATGAACATAGACGCAAAAATTCTTAAGAAAATTTTGGCAACCCGAGTTCAGCAATACATCAAAAGGATCATACATCACGATCAAGTGGGATTTATACCAGGGCCACAGGGATGGTTCAACATCCGCAACTCAATCAACTTGATAAACCACATCAACAAACTGAGGAATAAAAACCACGTGATCATCTCAAGAGATGCAGAGAAAGCATTTGACAAGATCCAACAGCCACTTACGATAAAAACTCTGAACAAAATGGGGATAGAAGGAAATTACCTTAACATAACAAAGGCCGTATATGACAAACCCGCAGTCAACATCATAAAAACTGAGTGCCATCCCCCTGAAAACAGGAACGAGACAAGGATGCCCTCTATCACCACTTATTCAACATAGTACTGGAGGTTTTGGCCAGAGCAATTAGGCAAGAGAAAGGAATAAAAGGAATCCAAATAGGCAGTGAAGAAGTGAAACTCTCGCTGTGTGCGGACGACATGATCTTATATAAAGAAAACCCCAAAGAATCCACTGGAAAACTATTAGAAATAATCAACAACTACAGCAAAGTTGCAGGGTATAAAATCAACTTACATAAATCAGTAGCATTTCTATACTCTAATAATGAACTAACAGAAAAAGAACTCAAGAACACAATACTATTCACAATGGCAACAAAAAGAATAAAATACCTTGGGGTGAATTTAACTAAGGAAGTGAAAGACCTGTACAACGAAAACTACAAGACTTTCCTGAAAGAAATTGATGACGACATAAAGAGATGGAAAGACATTCCATGTACATGGATTGGAAGAATAAACAGAGTTAAAATGTCCATACTACGTAAAGCAATCTACAGACTGAACGCTATCCCAATCAGAATCCCAATGACATTTTTTTTTTTTTTTAAGATTTTATTTTTTTTCCTTTTTCTCCCCATAGCCCCCCCGGTACATGGTTGTATATTCTTCGTCGTGGGTCCTTCTAGTTGTGGCATGTGGGACGCTGCCTCAGCGTGGTTTGATGAGCAGTGCCATGTCCGCGCCCAGGATTCGAACCAACGAAACACTGGACTGCCTGCAGCGCAGCGCGCGAACTTAACCACTCGGCCACAGGGCCAGACCCCCAATGACATTCTTTAACAGAAATAGAACAAAGAATCCTAAAATTCATATGGGGCAACAAAAGACCCCGAATTGCTAAAGCAATCCTGAGAAAAAAGAACAAAATGGGAGGCATCACAATCCCTGACTTCAAAACATACTACAAAGCTACAGTAATCAAAACAGCACGGTACTGGTACAAAAACAAGTGCACAGATCAATGGAACAGAATTGAAAGCCCAGAAATAAAGCCACACATCTATGGGCAGCTAATCTTCGACAAAGGAGCTGAGGGCATACAATGGAGAAAAGAAGTCTTTTCACCAAATGGTGCTGGGAAAACTGGAAAGCCACAAGTAAAAGAATGAAAATTGACCATTCTTTTTCACCATTCACCAAAATAAACTCAAAATGGATCAAAGACCTAAAGGTGAGACCTGAAACCATAAGGCTTCTAGAAGAAAATATAGGCAGTACACTCTTTGACATCAATATTAAAAGGATCTTTTCAGACACCATGTCTTCTCAGAGAAGGGAAACAATAGAAAGAACAAACAGGACATCATCAGACTAAAGAGCTTCTTCAAGGCAAGGGAAAACAAGATTGAAACAAAAGCACAACCCACTAACTGGGAAAAAATATTTGCAAGTCATATATCCAACAAACGGTTAATCTCCAGAATATATAAAGAACTCACACAACTCAACAACAAAAACTCAAACAACACGATCAAAAAATGGGCAGGAGACATGAACAGACATTCCTCCAAAGAAGATAGACAGATAGCCAATAGGCACATAAAAGATGCTCATCATTACTGATTATCAGGGAAATGCAAATCAAAACTATACTAAGATATCACCTTACAGCCATTAGAATGGCAAAAATAACCAAAACAAAAAGTAACAAATGTTGGACAGGTTGTAGAGAAAAAGAAACCCTCATACACTGCTGGTAGGGATGCAAACTGGTGCAGCCACTATGGAAAACAGTATGGAGATTTCTCAAAAAATTAAAAATAGAAACACCATATGACCCAGCCATCCCATTACTGGTATCTATCCAAAGAACTTGAAATCAGCAATTTAAAAAGTCCCATGCACCCCTATGTTCACTGCAGCATTATTTACAATAGCCAAGACGTGGAAGCAATCTAAGTGTCCACCAACTGATGACTGGATAAAGAAGATATGGTGTATATATATACAATGGAATACTACTCAGCCATAAAAAAGGATAAAATCATCTCATTCACAACAACATGGATGGACCTTGAGGGTATTATGTTAAGTGAAATAAGCCAGATGGAGAAATACAATCTCTGTATGACTCCACTCATATGTGGAAGTTAAACATGTAGACAAAAAGAAAAGATTAGTGGCTACCAGGGGAAAGGAGGGATGGGCACAAAGGGTGAAGTGGTGCACCTGCAACACGACTGACAAACAATAATGTACAACTGAAATTTCATGAGGTTGTAAACTATCATAATCTCAATAAAAATGTTTAAAAAAGAGTTAAATTAATGAAACTTCATGAAAATAGAGAAATTAATGAGTTTATTCTTAACATTTAAAACATGCAACCAATGAATACTAATGGAGTGAATACGTTTTAGAAGAAGAAAAGATTTAAAAGATGAGATATGATACAATAATGTCTTTGGGAGATGGAAAAAAATTGAGGAAAAGACGTTATATAACACCTAAAGCTTTTCAATTTAAAACACCTAAAGACAGGTTTTTATAAAAATTTGATGGCTGTATTTTAAGGTGCTATATAACCTTAAGCATACATTTACTTTAAATTTCCATTAAGAAACATGTATTCAAAAATTTGAAAATTAACTTCTTTGACAGACAATGAAAATTCCTCAGTTCTGGTTTATATAAGTCATTTTATACGTTTCAACATCCAATCTCAATAATAAGGGCTACTCATAATTATACCAAAATATATACCATGAAAAAAATGTAACCACAGCAAAATAATGCTTCAATAGTCACATCTCTCAAGACTATTTTATCAGGAATTGGCAAATTTACCATCCAGAGTAAAATGATGGAGTCCTTCAACAAACCAATGCAAACATTTAACTTGAGTTCAACTCTAAACTTAAAACTTTTACTGTGAAAAGGTAAATAAAATGGAAGAACACAGGAGTAGAAATGATTGTCATTTAATAGACAAGAGTGATTCCATATTTATCTGAAATCCAGATATCTCACCCAGATATATACCAGACATACAATTAAAATAACTGATTACATTTTTATTTACTACCTTGAAAAAAACTTCCTTTGAAAATAATGATGCACTAAAGCAAGAAAATAGAAAAATGCAGGAATGCTAAAACGTGTTAGAGAAAAACTACCCTTTAGTTGACTCAGTTGAAAACATTAATTTTGTTGAGCCTCCTGGACCAGTTCTATCACAATCTATTCCTCATTTTACATTTATAGCCTTGCAAGTGCTTTCTCTGTTTGGGCCTAAATTGGGTCCCCCCATAAATGCAGTTCCTGAACAAAGATCTATATTACCGGATCATAAGGCTACAACATGCACAATAGAAAAATTCTCAAAAATTAAACTTGAACACAAGCAATTAGTCCAATGGAATAGAGAATCATTTCTATCTACCAAAAAAAAATTTTTTTGGCTACCTCTAAGATCACGTATTTCAGAAGTCCTGAAATCTAAGTAAAATTTTCTTTTAAGTAAAAAGTTTTCACTTACTTTTGTTATTTTCTTGTTAGAATTCAAAGTTTGCAGACACTGGCAGTAAGGGAAGTACGGAATTCATGAAATACCCTCAAAAGGGGTTCAGGAAACTTTTCCAGCTTTTAGTGACAACTTATATCATTCTAAACAGAGAAACTAGCAAACCATGAAACATTTCTCAAACTAAAGAAATAAGGCAGTACTAAGTCAGGATCAGAGTAGGAAGTCTAAATACAGACTCAAGAATGTGTAATAATTTAACATAACATAGGCAACATCTCTATGAGGAAATAATATTTTCTTTAATGGAAAAAATATTAAGAAAAGACTCAGACATCTCAGCAAAGAAGATATGCAGATGGAAAACAAGCATATGAAAGATGCTCCTCGTGTCATCAGGGAAATTAAAACGACGTGATACCAGTGTACACCTATTAGACCAAAATACAGAACACTGACAACACCAAATGTTGGCAAGGATACAGAGCAACAGAAACACTCATTTGTCACTGCAACGAATGCATGCAAAATGATACAGCCACTCTGGAAGACAGTTTGGCAGTTTCTTATAAAACCAAACATATTCTTACCATACAATCCAGCAATCGTGCTCCTTGGTATTTACCCAAACGAGCTGAAAACTTATGTCCACATAAAAACCTGCACATAGATATTTATAGCAGCTTTATTCATAATCGCCAAAACTTTGAAGCAACCAGATATCCTTCAATAGGTGAACAAATAAACAAACTGTGGTACATCCAGACAATGGAATGTTATTCAGCTCTAACAAAAGAGCTCTCAAGCCATAAAAAGATATGGAGGTTGGGCTGACCCCATGGCTGAGTGGTTAAAGTTTCACACGCTCTGCTTTGGCAGCCTGAGGTTTGTAGGTTTGGATCCTGGGCATGGACCTACTCCACTCATCAGCCATGGTGTGGAGGTAACCCACACACAAAGTTGAGGAAGACTGGCACAGATGTCAGCTCAGGGCTAATCTTTCTCAAGCAAAAAAAAGAGGAGGACTGGCAATGGATGTTAGCTCAGAGCGAATCTTCCTCTCACACACACAGAAAAAGACATGCAGGAACCTTAACTGCATATAAGCCAATCTGAAAAGACTATATGCTGTATGATTCCAACTATGACATTCTGGAAAAGGCAGAACTACGGAGACAGTAAAAAGATCAGTGACTGCCAGGGGCTGGAGGCAGGAGAAGGATGAAGAGGCAGAGTACAGAAGATTTTTAGGGCAGTGAACTACTCTGTATGATACTGTAATGGTGGATACACATCATTATACATTTGTCTAAACCTACAGAACATGCAACACCAAGAGGGAACACTAAGGTAAACTATGGACTTTGGGTGATAATGACGTAGCTTCATCAATTATAACAAAGGTAACATTCTGGTAGGGGATGTTGATAATGAGCGACGCTTTGTATGTGTGAGAGCATGGGGGTATATGGGAACTCTGTCTTTCCTCTCAATTTTGTTGTGAATCAAAAGCTACTCTAAAAAATAAAGTCTTTACAAAATTAAAAAATAAATAAAAAGAGATGAGCTATCAAGCCATGAACGTACATGGAGATACCTTACATGCATATTGCTAAGTGAAAGAAACCAATCTGAAAAGGTTACATACTTATGATTCCAATTATAGAACATTTTAGAAAAGGCAAAACTAGAGACAGTAAAAAGATCAGTGATTGCCAGGGGTTCCGGAGTGAGAAAGGAATGAACATGACGGAGTACAGGAGATTTTTAGGGCAGTGAAACTATTCTGTATGATACTGTAATGGTGGACACATGTCAAAGCAACAAATGTGTAAGCAACAAATGTGTATGTCACATTTATCAATGTATAACACAAAGAGAGAAACCTAAGGTGAACTATGGACTTTAGTTAATAACAATACCTTAATATTGGCTTACGAAGTGTAACAAATATAACATACTAACGCAGGATGTTAATAACAGGGGAAATGGGGGGGCGGTGAAGATATGGGAACTCTACTTTCCACTCAATTTTCCTGTAGATCTAAAACTGCTAAAAAAATTAAAGTGTAATAATTCTTTTAAATGTATAAAGGAGGATAACAAATTATATTAAACAAACAAGCAATCTCAGTTTATTTCAAAATAATTTACAAATGTATTAAAGATTTAAATGTTAAAAACAGAACCCATGAAAGAATTTGAATATAGGTAAATGTTATTATAATCTTGGGGACAGGAAAGCCTTTCTAAGCATGATACCATGCTTAGGGCAGAAAGTACAAAAAAATACTGATAAATCTAACCTTATATAAATATGTGTTACTTTAAAAATTAAAGTTTAAAAACAAAGGACAAACAAGGGAAGCTATTTCCAACTTATATGCCAGACAGAGTTGATATCCTAATGTAGATTTTATACCTCTAAGAAAAAAGGAAAAAAATGTGGTGGGAGGGGCAAATGACATGAACAAATAATTCACAAAAGAAACTAAACAACTACGTAAGAAAATTCTTACATTGTTGGTTATGGCTTTAATCAAAGAAACACACAATAAAATATCAAAATGACTAAAAGTATATTCCACATATCAGAGTTGAAAATATTAAAAAGATGGACAATACTCTCCATTGTTTAAGGTATAGTATATTAGTCATTCTTCCACATACAGCCTAAAAAATTAAATTGATATAACATTTCTGAGAGTAATTTAACAAATTACATCAAAAGCCTTTTTAAAATGCATGTCCCCTTTTACGAAGCAGTTCATTTCTAGGAATTTATCCAAAGGATATAATAAAGGATGTAGAACAAAGAGGCACACACAAATGCAACGTTGTTTATAATTCAGAAAAATTATATACCTAAATGCTCCAAGGAAATCACTAATAAAACTACAATAGTCTATACAACATAGTCATTTAAAATGGTACAAATCTACTGATATGAAAAGACATCCAATGAAAAATTTTGTGGGATAAAAATAATATGTATAGGACAGAGAAGTCACACAATATACACTTAAGCAAATTCAACTACAGCACCTCCCTCTGCCAAAAAAGGGCAATCCTACCTATTAGTCCATCCAACAAGTGAATGTCATAAATGAAAATGAGGAAGGAGAAGATTGTTCCCTCAGGTGCTCTCCGTTTTCAGGTCCCTCTCATAATGTGAGCATCTCTATGGCTCACCGTGCCAAGTGTAAGTCTATGTGCTTTTAGTATAAGAGGGCACTTAAAACACAAGCCAGCTAATTCTGTTACTCAACTGAAGAAATTATTTCTTTCCATAAAGGAAAAAACAATTGCATTAGTTGAGACGGTGTTAAATTCTTGATTTTCAAGGATAATTTTAATCTGATGTGATTTTTCACCTTACACCCTGATTTTAAATATTAACTCTCTTGCAGGAAACAATTCTACTGTGTTTTACTTGTCTGGGGAATTTGTTTTGCAAAATCAAAGTGTATAGAGAAACACAAAGAATAACATTCTAGAAGGATATTTACCCCATTTAAGAATTAGGAGATTATCTTTGATGTGAGAATTCTCTTGCTCATAATATTGTATATAAAATACCTTTATCTGATCTTAAATGTTTTACATGGAACATGTATTATTTTTTATAATAAATTCCATTTTGGAGAGTTAGAGAAGGTAACTAGAAAGCTGTAAAACACTGAAATATATCACTGCCATTTCAAAGGAAAAAGAATTGTATCAGCTGACTCAAAGCAAGTACAAAATTTTTATAACTAAAATATACAACAGCCAAATCTACTCAAGTACAAATACTCCGCTTCCTTCTAAACCAATGTACACTTAAAAAGACATTTTGACCCTCAAGGAGAAAAGAATATCATACAAAATTTAAAAGTAGGTATTACAATTTGTGTTTCACACACTAGAAACAGGAAAAATGTCAGGCCAGTGTCCAAAAATAAAGTATTTCAACACTTTAAATACTATTTGACTAACAGTCATAGGGTACTCACATGCACATTCCTTAAGACAAGGTGTGTATCAAAACGAATCAGAACTTCTTAGAAAAATGGCTGATTCGGAAGCTGGGGCCGGATATGTACAAGATGAACCTGGAACATCTTGTTATGCCAAAAAGCAATAAAGCGCCAAAAATAAAAAACGATGGGGGCATGTCATAAGGACAAAAGAGCAAGCTTGAGAGGGTTCCCTCTAGATAAACCTAAGACAATCCAAGCACCAAAATCATTAAGGATGATGATAAATTATCAACTATTGAAAGAAAAATGATAGATAGATAGGGGAGGGGGGCTCTTGATTAGTGTAAGATGCCAGGTGTTAAGTGGAAAATGTAGAGGAGTGCTACTATTACAAAACTGCCATTTTCAACATAGTAGAAACTGGGTCAGGCAAGTGTCATCAATGGATGCTAAGTCAAAGTGGAAACTCTGCTAAAGAGCAGAGTATGTGCACAGTGTTAAAGTGTCTCCCCCACACAGGGTTAAGAAAAAAAGAGTAACTATAGAGTAGAGAAATCAGACAATTCTGTAATTGGGTGATCAAAATTAACATCACCAATGAAGGGCAGAAGACATCATGTACCTCTAGATGTACAGAACCCTATAGAATACATAACCTGAAACTAATCACAAGCAAATATCAAACCCCAAGTAAGAAACATTATATAAAAAATTAAGATCAGGGCCAGACCGGTGGCATAGTGGTTAAGTGCACTAACTCTGCTTCAGCAGCCAGGGGTTTGCAGGTTCAGATGCCGGGTGCGGACCTAGCACCACTCATCAGGCCACGCTGTGGCAGCATCCCACATAAAACAGAGGAACACTGGCACAGATGTTAGCTCAGCAACAGTCTTCCTCACACACACAAAAAAAAAAGAGCAGAGGGGAACTATAGTCTTCAAAAATGTAAATTACATAAAAGACAAAGAAAGGCTGGGGAAGTGTGCCCAGATTAAAGGAGACTAAAGAGATATGACAACTAAATGTAATACCTGGTCCTACACTGGATAGCGTATTGGAAAAATAATTAGAAAAGGAAAAATTTGACCCTACAAGATGAAACAGCTTAGACTAGGAGAAATATTTAGTTTCTTTTACAGCTCTGTGATAACAAGGTTCTAAAGAGAATTCACCACATTCAACATAATCAAAGCTGCTTCAGAGCAGTAGTAAGCAAATTAGCAAATAAGTAAGAATCCAATTCAATCAAAACCACCAACTAAAAAGTTAATGAAATTTCCCTGCAATTCCACAAAGTTTTAGATAATATTCTGATCCAAATCCTGTGATAAATGTTTTCCTTTCTCCACCCTAGCCCACAAAGTTACACACACATGAAATTAACAACAGACCAAAATGTAACATCACTGCGACCAATTATAAGCACAAAAATCTAAGAAATTTTGACATTTTACCATAATAGCTGGAAGTTCACAAATCTTGCTTACTACGTAAATGCACTTTTCAAAATGTGTAAATGTCATCGCTATAAACATCAGTCCGTGATTATTAACATTCTCCTTCAAAGTAAAAACTGTTTTAAAAAATGTCACCGACTCTACAAGTCAACATCTGTAAAATATGCTTGTTGTTAGTGTTATGGCATTAAAATACTCAATTTATGATAAAGAACATCCTAATGGTTGAAGGTGAGGAGAGGCTCTGAATTCAGATTAGTTGAATTCAATTTCTGACTCTAAAATTTTAGTATCTGAGGGTTCTTGAAAAAGATATGTTATCTCCCAGTGCCTCAGTTTTCTAACTTACAAAATGGTATAATCATCTCACAGATGAATATACACTTCACAGGATTATGAAGACTAAATGAAATACTTGTATTAGCACACAGGAAGTGCTCAATAGGGAAAGCCCCAGTGGCCTAATTGTTAAGTTCACCACACTCCATTTTGGTGGCCCGGGTTCAGTTCCCGGGTGCAGACCTACCCACTTCTCTGTCAGGGGCCATGCAGTGGCAGCAGCTCACACACAAAAAGAAAAAGATGAAGCATGGCAACAGATGTTAGCTCAGGGTGAATCTTCCTCAGCAAAAAGAGTAAGATTGGCAATAGATGTTAGCTCTGGGCAAATCTTCCTCAGCAAAAAAAACAAAAAACAAAAAAAAACAAGTGCCCAGTAGCTGTTAACCATTATTACTTTTTATATACACTTAAAAAGGAATCATATTCTCATATCCATTAGGATGGCTACTATAAAGAAACTAAAAATAACAAGTGTTGGCATGGGTGTGGAGAAATTGGAACCCTTGTGCACTGTTGGTAGGATTGTAAAATTGTGCAACCAGTATGGAAAACAGTGTGTTAGTTCCTCAAAAAATTAAAAATGTAACTATCATATGATCTCACAATCCAACTTCTGGGTATACATCCAAAAAATTGAAAGCAGAGTCTCAAAGAGATATCTGCATACCCACATTCATGGCAACGCTATTCATCACAATAGCTAAGAGTTGGAAACAACCCAAATGTCCATCAATGGATAAACAAAAATGTGGTATATACATACAAGAATATTATTCAGCCCTAAAAAGGAAGGAAATCCTGTCTGATGCTACAACATGGATAAACCTTGAGCACATTACACTAAGTAAAAAAAGCCAGTCACAAAAGAACAAATACTGTATGATTCCCCTCATGGGAGGTATTTATAGCAGTCAAAATCATAGAGACAGAAAGAAGAACGATGGTCGCTAGGGGTTCGGGTAAAAGGAAAAGAGGAGGTCTTGTTCAATGGGTATAGAGTTCTGAACTGTTTTGAAACAATGTCAATATATTTAACACTACTGAACTGTGCATTTAAAAATGGTTAAGATGGTAAATTTTATGATTTTTTACAATTAAAAAAAAAGTCATACTTTTGAAACCCAGTATCTACAAACTTAAATGTTCTTTACCATGTAAAGGGCTAGTGAAACAACCAGTTAATAGAGTAGCAACAAATGAACTAGGAGCTAAAAAATCTCAGAAATGGACAGTGTTATTGCATAATCCATCTTCATTTTGAAATATCTGCAGAACTAAAATAAAACATTGCACTAAAATAAGCTTGTATTTACCGCAGACAAAACATACAAATCACATGACTCAACTTACTCAACGCTCTAAAGCCAGCTGATCTTGAGCCCAGGTTTTTCTCCTGTGCACAAGGAAAGCAGATGAGTTCATCTGATCCCAAAAGTAACCTGAGGGGTCTAGACTGGCATGAAATCTTTGAGGACCACCAAGGCTGCCTCAGATCCCAGACAAACCTAAGAATCAGAAATGACCTCAAACCACTATGGACCTGAACACTTGGGCTCTGACTGCAATCAAACCATATTCAGTCCAGTACTTTACTCACAAAATTTTCAAATACAGTCATGCGCTGCATGACATTTCAGTCAACGACGGATCACATATACGACTGTGGTCCCATAGGATTAGTACCACATAGCCTAGGTGTGCAGTAGGCTACACCATCTAGGTTTGTGTAAGTACACTCTAGGATGTTCGCACAATGACACAATCACCTGACGACACATTTCTCGGAAGGTAATCCCACTGTTAAGCAACGCATGACTGTAAAGTATAGAAAATGAGACTACAAAATCAAACATGTTAAATTTTCAAATTGCTCTCACCTAAATTAGGTATTAAAATTAGCCAGACTTTAACTCCTATTTATACAAAAATAATCACCAGATGTTTGGAGAATAAATTTGAAACAAATGTATAGTTCATGGATTTTTTTAGATATAACTTTAAATATCCAGCACTAAGGAAATAACTTAGCTGAAATTCAAAAAGTTAATAAAAACTTTTCTGCTTTCAATAATTTTTAAATCTTCAAGCCATCCTTCAAGGATACTACCAAGCATCAGAGCTAGAACAATGATTGCCATATTTCATTGAATAGAGGATACTGATATTAAGAATATCAATTATAAAATGCACAATTATTTCATGTGCCACCAAGAATGTAAAATCACTGTCAACAGACATCAGTTATAAAATGCATCCCAAATTCAGAGCCATTAAAATATTTAAAAATTGGTATCTTAGAACAGATATAATACAATATGTGCATGTGTGTTCCTCTCAATAACCCCAACATACCAGAAACCTAATCTATAACCTATAACTACAGAGGGAGGAAAAAAAAATCAACATTTCTATAACACCAAAATCTCTAGAGCCCCACACACAAACTTTTTTTTAATATGCAAAAGCAGTCAATACAAACTACCAGTTCAAACAATCAATCAATAAATAACTGACGCAGACTGCAAGTCCAAAGAAGTAACTAGATAATCCTCTACAGCCTAAGGAAACGATTTCCAAAGTCAAGAACCTAAGCACCAAACGACTTTCAAACAACTCAGTTGGTCAAAACCCATGTCTCCTTTAATTCAATGGTCCACAGGGACCAGCTCAGATGACAGAGTGCCACCTACTAAAGGAAAAAGCAGTTAATCCAGGATTTTTCAGTACATACTATGAACACAATGGACTCTGGTTTAGCTTAGGGCCACTGACAGGTTGAAAGTACATTACCAAATTGTTTCAAAAACAACGGTACAGGTGCAAAGCAAAAAGAAAACCTTTTGGCCTGAAAATTTTCAAAGACTGAGAACAGTAATAAAGGTTAATAAATTAACCCAATTTCAGCAAACACAAAAGAATGCATTTATTAATTTAGCAGTGTCAACAATTAATTCAATTACAGTCTAGAAACACACAAAAAATTCTACTAAATTTACCCATTTCAAAATTCCTAAAATCTACGACTTTTCTTACACCAAAATCTGACACCACATCCTATAAAACATTAAAATACATGTAAATCTAAATATCAGAGTAAATTCACAGCCAAGGAAATTACAGAAGACAAAGACAATTCACAACTATAAACTTAACAATTAGAAAGCTATCAGAATCCAGTTATGTATAAGAATAAAGACATTCAAAACAGCCTAGGCAGAATATTCCAAAAAAAATCCCTCCAATTATAGCAAATCTACCTCCAATCTACAGAGAAATCTAAGAACTGTAGATTCTGTTTGGTAACTTCAGTAACCATTTAGTTTTCTTAAGTTGAAGACTCTACACAGAAGGATCGCATCTGTCTGTCTATGTCTATATGTAAATGAGGACATACAAGTCATACTATTTTTTCCTAAACAGCAACCCTACTAAATATAACATTCCTAGGTTTCATGTTGATTTAAAAAACCAAATAACGAAAAATAATTTTTCCTTCCTTTTTTCCTGTTTTTTCAGAAGAATCCAATTTGATCATTCATTTGGACCTTAAACCTTAGAGATTAGAAATTCAAATAGAAAAAAATGTCCATCAGTTTAAACAAAAAAGGCAAAATGCTGATAATTTTTGAAGATGGGTGATAGATATACAGCAGTTCACTACACTATTCTCTCTACTCTTGTGTATGCTTTTAAAAGTCTATACAAATGTTAAACTTTTAAAAAATATTCAGATGTCTTGAGTGGTCTTCTTTAAAATCGTCTTTAATTCTAAAACAAAATTAGTAGAGTATCGATTTACCAATAACGTATTTGACAGGGTCCACAAACTTGAAAATAATTCTCAAATCACATCAAAAGTCACTCTATCAACAGACAGATGTCAGGACATATCTACTTGGAAGTTACTGAGGAAATAAATGTAATGCAATGAAGTATATGTCTTGTGTTAATATGCTGAATAGTCAATGACTAATAAGACATTTCATTCTTAGACCTGGAAGAGACAAAGTATCTAGTTCAGTGGTTTGCATACTTTTTAAGGTACTTAGAGGAGAGGGCCAGAGACAGATCACCTTGTTTTGTATATTGCGGATTTTGTACAAAATATAACATTTGGTTTTAAAAAAGGATCTGGCCACTTAAAAAAAATAAGGCTTAGAAACTACTGTTCCACTGCACATTCCACCCACATTCTACAGCTAATATTGTGACCTAGAAAAGGTTAAATGACTTGTGTATTATCATCCAATTAATGGCAGTGTCAAGGATAGAATTCAAGACTCTTGTCCAGTTCTCCTTCAAAACAATGCACCACTTCAAATTTAAGTTACAGTTAAGAATAAAATTGTTTCCATTTTCTTGTCTGTAAAATAAGTCTAGACAAGATTATCTCTAAGACCATTTTCCAGGTCTAAAATTCTGACTCCATGAATGCCAAGTTTAAACAGAGGTCTATATTATGGGAATGAATGTTCTTACACAGCAGAACTCTTCAAACATTTTCAGGAACTCCAGAAAAATACAAGTCAAATCCAGAAAAATACAAGTCAAAATACAGAAACAGGCTAACAGTCGCCCAGTTTAGGTCCTGAAACATATTTGCAACGTCTCTATCTTTTAATAGTTAATACTAGGATATGAAACACTGTTATCAGAGACCACTGAAAGTTTTTTTGGTTATCAGATCTTTTTGGAAAGGATATTGGCCTAACTATCAAAACACACAACTCACTGGATGTTCAGGTTACTGAATGCCTCATGGAGAACCAAGTACATCACTCTCAAGTTTAAAATAAATGAATTCAGAAGAGCATTAAGTCCCGCTGACAAATAATGGTTGCGAATAAAGTTATAAGTCCCACCTATTAAAGCCTGAAAGAGGTTGCTCTGAAATATGTTAATAACCCGTTCTATGGAACTTCTGAGCTGTCTGTCTTCAGTTTGGCTTAGTTTGGAACGATATTCTTCCAAAAGGTGCAAGGCTCTCTGGGTATCTGAGAGGAAAAAAAAAGAGTCTGATTAAAACTATATATTTACAAGAAAGTATTACACACCAGCTAGGCAGCAAAGGATTCTGCAAGACATCTAAACGATTCCCAAAAGCCTCCAAGTCAATCGATGCCATTAAATTTACATATAAGTATATTCCCTAGAATTATCCAAAAAATTTTAAACATATGTCACAGTAGAAAACAGAGGAAGGTGAGTAGTCTGTAATAAATGTGTACTGCTAGTCTACCACAACAAAAGATCATTTGATCCAAGTATTAGTAACATAGTTTCAGCTGATCTGATATGCAAAAGCAGATTATCTACAATTTGTTATTATAATCCAAATTTTAAGTGTTTCAAAA
This sequence comes from Equus asinus, assembly GCF_041296235.1. Classification (NCBI taxonomy): domain Eukaryota; kingdom Metazoa; phylum Chordata; class Mammalia; order Perissodactyla; family Equidae; genus Equus; species Equus asinus. The sequence goes on from NC_091794.1 coordinate 27,662,782, forward strand.
TATCAGCTCTTAGCCAATATCCTGCATTTGCTCACAAATTAGTGGTCAGTAAAATGATAAAGTGAAATACTAAAACACCAATTCAGAGTTTTCAAAAAAGACCTTTCAGAGGGAAAAAGTCAATGTCTCTCTAGTCACTAGAGAGATGTGAGGAAGAAAGTTTGACAAACATTAAGTGCTTCCATCTTCTGAATGATGTGAGGTTTAGATTCCCTAAGTATAGCAAGGCTAGGACTGTGCTGCCTCATCAGAGCTACACACACATTTCTAAAACACAGCAATCACAAAACAGACATAGAGAAAAGCAAGTGACATCCACAAGAGAGCTCCAAAATAAATTCTCACCTTGCTTCCGGACCGGCATTTTTCTCCAGAATCAGGAAGAGGGCACACACCTTTAAAAGCAAAAAACAGAAAGGAAACAGAACTAAAGAACAGAAGTGTGATTAACCTAGCATTTCCCCCTAAATCTCAAATCGAAAAACTCCCAGCCCTATTTGAAAAGCCCACCTGGCAAAGTTTTCCCAAGTGAAAGGAGGAGCCTCAAAACCCAGCAGTGTCAGTCAACCTAGAAAGCTTCTACCTAGGGGTGGGTACCCTTGCCCATTAAGAGCACACAGAAGTCGGCTGCCGAATTCTCCTCGAAAGCTGCCCACTCTCTAAAGGGCACTAAATGCCTCGACCTGGGGCCACCCCCCATGTCCTGGCATAAGTATGCAGACTTCCCACCTGCTACTGGGGGGGGTGAAGAGGCGCTCCGACCCTTGCCCCTGAGCCAGCAGCGGCTGCAGGGCGCTCCGAGGAAGGACCAGCTGGGCTGATCACCGCGCCCCGCGCGGGCCCCCTCCCCTCGCTTGCCTTTCTCCGGGCTCGCTTCCTCCGGGCTACTCCAGCGGGGGCCGGACGGGGCAGCGGCCGCTCTCCGCGACGCCCTCGCGCCCCACATGCACACCTCCGCAGGCCCCCAACCTGCGGCGCCGCCACAAAGTTCCTGCGAGCGGCGGGCGCACGGAGCTGGGGTGCGCTCCGGCCCGACTCGGGCGGCTCCCCCGCCCTGCCCCCGCTCCACGTCCCCCCGCCCCGCCCGGGGCTCGCGGAGCTGAGCTCAGGGGGGTGAGGGAACGGGGGAGGAGCTCCCCTCGGCGGCCGCACCCCCTCTGCCTGTGCCTGTGCCTGTGCCGCCGCCTCCACCGCCTCCTCGCTCGCCGCGGTCCGCTCGCCCGCTCGCCCTGTCCCCTCCTGGCCGCCCCACCCCCGGAACCTCGCCTCCTCCCGCACCCCCAACCGCTCTCCCCCCAAACTTTCCGCCAAGATGGCGGCCCCAGAGCTGGCCTGCCGCGCCCCCACGTGACCGCTCTCCCGGCGCGCTCAGCCAATGGGAAGTGAGGAGGCGGCTCGCGCCGAGCCCCGGGCTCTCCGCGCTGCTACCTTTGGTTCGGAAGGGGGAGGAGGGCTGGCAGGGGGCTGGGGAACGGGAAAGGGGACCCCGGGAGCATCCCCAGTGAACCTCATCGCTTGGAAGCACGGCCACCCAAGTGACTCCGAGGACAAAGGAGGTGACACACAGACTCTACAGGTGGTCCGGGGTGGCCCTGGAAGAGCCCGCCTTTACCTAACCCTAGCCCCCCGCAATGTCCCGCGGTTCTGAGCGAAGAGCACCCCAGGCCCAGAAGGGTCGGGGTGTCTGCAGAGAGACGTGACCTCACACCAGATCCAAGACACCTTTAACCTCGCTAAACACGTGCAGTTTTCAACTCTACAGCAGGAGAGAGTACCTGGCGCCCCCGGGGGTGGATCCCCAACCGAGAAAAGCGGTCTTTGGGAGGAGTCCACTGCGCCACCCACGTTAGTGGGCGGGGAGGGCGGAGCCTGGGAGGGGGAGAGGGAGGAGTTAGGGCGGGGGGGTGCTGTCTCTGCGGTGTCTTCCACTTTGTACTGATTTTTTTAAGTTACTATTCGCCCCTCAGTAAAAGTTTTTTCTGGAGGGGAGGGGTGAATTAAAGAAGGCCACGTAAAATAGGGAGATTGGTTAATTTGATAAGATTTGAGGGTTTTACTAGAGGACTTTTTTAAGTCTAAGTGATGAATTCCCAGCATGAATGCTTTTAAGGGTGGGAAGAGAAAATTCGTTCCTTCTTTCACTCACTCATTCATTCATTCCTCCTTCCGTGCGTCCCCTGTCCAGTCATCAGTCTCCACGTATTACCCAAGCTCTGGCGGCCCCTTTAAGAACTCACCTGTAGCCGCCTCCTCCGAAGCCGAGCCGCCCTCCGTTCGCAGAACTGGTTTAAGTTTTGATTGCAGCCCCGAGCGGGACTCCAGGACGCCCAGGACCTCGCTCCGGGGCTGTAGGAGAATCACGGGAAGCTCTCCAAGTTACTGCCCAGGTCTTCGAGCCTCTTCTAGATAACAAGACTCTCCCTGCTCTGAGGTTGAGAGAGAAGAATTTGCCCAGGGTCATCCAGTGTTGGTGACAAAACTGGAAACACGGAGATCTTGTCTTTCAAAACCGGAAGACTCTTCCCAGTAAACTTGACAGCTTGTCACCGAGGCCATATCCTTGGGCTAGTAAAGGGAAGTGTCGGGAACCTTGTACTGTAACCATAACAGTTAGTCAGAGGTATGCTGACCACTGGGTTTCACTTTTGAATTGCAGCCTAACCTGGGAGAACCCAACGACTTGAGGGCTCATCTAGACTCCCCGTCTCAGTTTAAGATAAAGAAACTCAGGTCCAGAGAGGAGAAGCAACTTGCCCAAGGACGTATAGGCTAATCTGTGACAGAAGCCCAGAATTAGGTCTCCTAGCTGCAGTCCAGGGCTCTTTCCACTGTAATGTTGGACAACTCGACAGTGGTATGTTGGTATATTGGCAGCAGATCTCTATGCTGTCCTGGATCAAGAATCTTTGGAGCTTGAGCAACAGTTAAAACAACACTTCATAGAAGAAATGGGATGGAAAAGTGAGGGAAATCTAACAACAAGAAGCTTAAATAGAGAGATTTTTTAAAATAGGGAAATAGGGGCCTTTTTAATTAGTGAAGATGGCTGATGTCATGCATCTGTTATTATTAAGACTTCATTGATGAACTGTGAATGGAATAGTTCCACTTAAGGAACCATTCTAAGAGTGGAATCTCATCAGAATTCAGGAGAAGGAGAGAGGGATTTCACCCTCCCTCTTAATATCATTCATTGTTCATATATGTTCACTTGCTAGGTGATGGGGATAGAAATGAATAATATCCAAGTCCAGCTCTCAAGGACCCACAGCCTGGTACCAAATGGATAAAGGCAAGTGCAGCGTTTCCCAAGGGCTACTGAAAAGTCAAAAGCAAAATTTGTGTGAATTCTCAATGTCATCCTAGTCCTCCCCTAAAAACAAAGAGGAGAGGGAGGAGGAAGAGGAGACAAGAGGGCATGATGCCTTTCCCTTCTTATCATCCTCTATCCCTATGCAGTTGTCAGTAGCATCGAAAAGCAGAAAAGAAGCTGGCACTTGTTCCACCCTTAGGGGCCCTGACAAGTCCAGGCCTACTATGAGGGACCTTTATTCCTCATTCCTTCTTTCTGTCAATTTGTATTAGTTATCTATAGCTGCATAACAAATTCCTCAAAGCTTAGTAACTTAAACAACAATAAACATTATCTCACAGTTTCTGCAGGTCAGGAATTCAGGAGGACCTTAGCTGGATGGTTCTGGCTTGGGGTCTCAAGGATTGCTGTCAAGATATCTACCAGGCTGCAGTCATCTGAATTCTTAACTGGGATTAAGGGAGGCTCTTCCAACATGGCTCACTCCCATGGCTAGTAAGTTAATGCTGGCTGTTAGCAGGAGGCCTCAGTTTCTTACCATGAAGATCCTTCTAAAGGGCTACTTGAATGTCTTCATGACATGGTGGCTGACTTCCTCCAAAGCAAGTGATCCGGGAGGGTGAGGCAGCAGCCACAACATCTTTCATGGCCTAATCTCAGAAGTAACACTCTATCATTTTCACAATATCTTATTGGTTACTTAGGTCAGCCTCAAGAGTATGAATACCAGGAAGTAAGAATCATTAGAGGCCATCTTGGAGGCTGGCTATCACATCATCACTACATACAAAACAGTGGCAACTGGATTTTTCCAAGCAACTTTTGTTTCCTTGAAATCTTTCTTACTTTATGCGAGTAGCAGCTGCCGTTGAATAGGATCCAATATAGGATCTGATTACTCTTTCAACTTCCTCATTAAAAAAAAAAATTATATATACACTTCCCAGCCCCAAGTTCACTTTCCTTTCAAATAGCTTAAAAGGCTTAGGAGTCAAAGGACCACAGGGAAAGGCTCAAATCTCCCATTCTTCTGTTGAGATGTCAGAGATGTGATCTCAAAGAATTATCTCCCAGTTCTAAATCTTCCCTTCTACCCAAGCCACCCTTATAGCTCCAAATTTCTGTCTTTGTCCTCTCCCCCAACCAAATCCCCAGCCTATCCTCTGTAAATGTACCCAGGTCCTGTCAGACTCTACTGCATCTTTTGCTCTCACTCTGGCAGAGTGGCAGTGTGCTGCCTGTGCCAAGGCAATCACTAAAAGGAAAGGATGTGATGCTGTCAAAAACGTTTATGCCAGCTTAGGCTGCAAGAAGAAGAACAGTGTCGAGAATGATGGAAGTGAGCATGCCGGTCAGATCTCTGCGAAGAGCTTAGGGAGCATTTCCTGGCTGTACACTTTAAGAGGGATCTAGGCAAACCAGGGTCTGGAAAGAAGAGAGTAACTAGAATAATAGTGGATGTGAAACCTTACCCTAAGGAGAACAATTGTAGAATCTAGGGTCATTTCTTTGAGAAAAGAGAGGGCTCCGGGGAGCTTAACCTCAATCTTCAAACAGGCTTATTCTTTATATCCAGGGGGCAGGGCTAAAACTAATGGATGAAAGTTACAGGGACACAGGAAGTTCTTCTTTAACGTGATTTGTTAGAGGGGTCCAAAATTCCAAAGAACTGCCCCAAGGTGGTGAGAGTTTCTTATCAAGCAGGGGCTGAAAGAATCCAGCAAGGCTTTCTTGTCAATGGGAGGTAGACACACAGGACGGAAGGTTGGACTAAGTGACCTCTGAGACCACAGTTCTGAGTGTTTGAGTCTTCAGCTCCTGCTGTGGTATTGGTACCATTTTATCCACATCCAGAATCCATTCTACCCAGCTGAGGTGGTACTGAGACTGACCTTCTTCCGCATAGATAATTCTTATCGGAATGAAAGGTACAAGTTGAAACCAATTCCCTTTAAAATGTGGACAGTTGCCCATCTCGTGACAATTAGGCACTAAACTCATGCTTTTTAATGGATGATCTACCCTCAAATTTCTATATGATGGTGTAATGGGTCCCTAGATGTGTGTAGGATGAATAACCACCTCCTATTTAGACTGGGATACTCTTACTGGTATAGCCCTTCATACAGTGTTCAAAGCCAGATTAAATTCATTGTAGTCTCAAAGTAACCTATGAGATCAACTTACGGGTTACGATCTCCCGCTTTGCAGAGGAGGACACCGAGGAAGAAGGAAATAAACAGCCCAGTCTAGGATGCCACAGTCAGCTGGTAATGGAGCTGAGACTGAATGATAGTTCATTGTTTTCTCTATTAGACTTTGTTGCCTTTTCTTTACTTGACTCCTTTCTAAATAAAAAACAAAAAAACCCCAGACAGTGTGTAGGGGGAGGGGAGAGGGGTACGTGTGTATATGAGAGACAGACATGGAGACAGAGTCAGAAAGAGAGATACTAATAGAATAAAGCACAATGGGCTAGTCTGTTACCTATTTATCGTATATTTGAATTCTTTTAACAGCAGAGACAATTTTGATGGAAAAAGGAATTTCACCTCTGACCACAAAGAAACAAATATCCATACCCTAGTTATATGTTATGACTAAATGAGTTATGTTTTGGTTTTGTTTTTTTTTAATGCAAAGCTGTTTACTTAAAACACTGTAGCTTCCTTCTCTCCTTCCTCTACCCTGACAAGTACCCTTGAGTACGAATGAGAGGGTTCGCAGATGTATGGGACGTCCGACCTGGAAGGGCCCTCAGACATCGTTTAGTACCATCCTTTCATTTTACAGACATGTGAAGTAAGCTCCAGAAGAGCTCCAAGACAGTATCAGCACGCAGTTATCAAAAGACTTTTCCCTGAGAGTGGAATGCTACTGGCATTTCAGGTGTAATCAGTCTTCCTCTTGGAGGGGAGAGGCAGTGGGAATTAGTAATCTTTTCTAAACATACATTTCCAAGTTTAACCAAATTTGCCTTTCTGCTTTTGAAGAACTCGGGGCATTGACAGAACCGCAGGATCCCGTATTGAAATCCTCAGGATTATACTCAAATCTCCTTACATGAGACAGCCTCCCCACCCCACTCCCTGCCAAGAGGATTACCAGTGTCTATTCAAAGAAGCCTCTGGATAGGGCCCCTTGGTCAGATTATCCTTTCATGGGTGCAAAACACAAACTTGGAACCTTAATTGGAATCTGAAGAAATGCTATTAGAATTTTAGGAAGTGATTTGTATTTCACTTCTGAGATGTGGCTTGGCTAATAGAATTCTGATAAGCAAAAGAAGCCAAAAGAGTCTTCATAATTGGACATGGACTGAGTCCAGTGACCAATCTCTTTTAGCACAGAAAACTGCCACAGTCTTCCAAAAGCTTTCTGTGCCAATCTTTCATTTTTGGGAAATGACACTCGCTAGAGCTGTAATTTTCCTGTTCCTCATGTTGTATAACCCTGAGTTCCTTTATTATTCCCTTTTATTTTAAGCTCACAAGAAGAACGGTAAAGACAAAGAATCATTTAAATCTTACTTTCTATTTAAATTTCCTTTAAATTAGATTAATTCCTTCCAAAAGATAATTTTATCAACTGAGATTAACTATTTGTGATCAAAATGTCCTCAAATAAATTGGACTACATTGGAGAAACTTCCAAATAGGCTTTTTTAAAACCCTGCAAAAATTCCCCAAGTTGGATATCATTTCAAATTGCAAATTACTGTATGAATAAATAAAGCCAAGCCCAAAGCTAGTGGGGAACAACAAAATAATTACAAAAACAAAAATAAAAAAGGGCCTTATCCATTGCTAATGAAGATGAATAAAGTAATTTAAGAATACGAGAGGAGCAAATATTTAATAGGAAATGCTACCATAATAATTTAGAGCAGCTTGGATTCAAGGGAGCAAAATAAAGCTACGTCTCTATTCTTTTTTCTCTCAGAAAATCATTCCCAAAATATTCGGACAGGAAGAAACTTGTTCCTCCATCCTCAGTGAAAATAAGAGTGCTTAGTCACCCCCAACAAGGCAGAAAGTAGTTGGAGAGATGGTCAAATTCAAATGCCTGGGCTGGGGGTTGGGAGAGTGTAAAATACCAAAAAAAAAAGAAAAGAAAAGAAAAGAAAAGATACCAAAAAAAGAACAACTAGGGGAAGAATGTGTGTAAGTGTGTGTGTGTGTAAGTGTGTGTGTGTGTGACGTGCTAACGTGTTAATTCTGCATGGTGAATACAAGACTGTCTGTTCTATTTCTCCTCTGTACTTTTGTGAATATTTGAAATATTTCTTAAGTAAATCTTTAAATCTAAAAAAAAGTAAAAGAAAAAAAGCAGATACACCTGTCCTGAAGAACCGTAAAAACGCTAAAGACATAGAGGCTCCAGATGCCGTGGAAAGTGAGGTACAGCCAGGTGTGGTGGGGTGAAAGTGAAGACAAGAGAAGGGCTAAATACCTAGAAAAGGAGAAGTTAAATATTAGGTTCCCACACACTCAGACCGCTGACCACCTTTCCCTACTCCTCCAAAAGACAAGAGTTTTATTTGCTGGAGAATAAGAGAGGCTTTTGATTTTGGGACACCAGACATAGAGGAAGATGGTGCTGAGTTACAGTCCTAAAAACAGGAGACTAAAGGAAAATATGCGCATTGAACACAGAGATTCTCCTTTACCAGCCCTCTTCCTCCTTCTAGATCCAGGAGCCATGGCTAGGCAGAGATCCTCCAGGTGGAAAAACTGAATTGCCTGAGAAAAAAGATCAATAGAATCTTATAGTTGGAAGGTTCACAATGAAGGTTAGCCTGAGCCATCAGGAAAATACAAATCAAAACCATAATGAGATACAACTTTACACCCTCCAAGATGGCCATAATCAAAGAGGCATATCTATTAAGACATACCTACTATTACAAGTGCTACTTAGGATGTGGAGCAATCAGAACCCTCACATGTTGCTGATGGGAGTGTAAAATGCTGCAGCCACTTTGGAAAACGGTCTGGCAGTTTCCCAAGTGGTTAAACATCCAGTTATCATGTGACACAACAATTCCACTTCTAGGTATACACCAAAAAGAACTGAAAACATGTGTCCACACAAAAACTTGTACACAAATGTTCATAGCAGCAGTATCTGTAATAGCCAAAAAGTGAAAACAACCTAAAAGTCCATGAACTGATGAATGGATTAATAAAATGTGATATAGCCACACAATGAATTATTAGTCAGCAATAAAAAGATACGAAGTATTAATGTATGCTACAATATGGATAATCTTTGAAAACATTATGTTAAGTGAAAGAAGCCAATTACAAAGGACCAGATATTGTATTTTTCCATTTATAGGTAAATCTATAGAGACAGAAAGTAGATAAGTGGTTGCTTAGGCCTGATGGGCGTGGAGAGGGGAGGGGTTGGTGATGGAAGGATAAGTGGTGAGGAATTTTTTTGAGGTTAATGAAAATGTTCTAAAAGTGGTTGTGGATGCACAATTCTGTGAATATACTAATAGCCATTGAATTGTACAGTTTAAATGGGTGAATTGTATGGTATGTGAATTATATCTCAATAAAGCTGTTTTTAAAAAAGTCAGGTTGAGGGGCTGGCCCCATGGCCTAGTGGTTAAGTTCAGGGCGCTCTGCTTCAGCAGCCTAGGTTCAGTTCCCAGGTATGGACCTACACCACTTGTAGGCAGCCATGCTGTGGTGGCAACCCACATATAAAAAAATAGAGGAAGATTGGCATAGATGTTAATTCAAGGCAAGTCTTCCTCAAGCAAAAGGAGAACATTGGCAATGGATGTTAGCTCAGGGTAAATCTTCCTCAGCAAGAAAAAAAAAGTCAAGTTGGTCACCTTGTTGCCCTTCAAGAATGCTAATCAGACAAGAAGCTCCTTCCATGTACACAGAACTCCAATCTCTCCAGCTTTCAACAGGAAGAGGCCACCAAGGACCACCCGACATTTGGGGAATGCCTCTATCATGGAAGATGGAGACCAAAAATGGACAAACTAAGGAAAAAAAAACTCAAAGAAAACCAGAGTTCAGAGTCAATGCAAGAAATACAGGAAAAATCCAGGAATTATAATTAATGTCCTCAGAGAAGCTATTAAATCCATAAAATGGGGACTATAAACAAAAAGGAAGAAAAATTTCTTTGAAATTAAAATTTTGGATGAAAGGTCAGAAGATAAAGTCAAAGAAATTTTCAGAAAGAAAGAAAGAAAAGACAAAGAATGAGAAAGAAAATATAGGAAAATGAGATGTTTGGTGAACAAGGGATATCAAATAATAGGTATTCCAAAAGGGAGATCAGGGGAGGAAATTAACAAGTAAATAATACAAGAAATTTCTCCAAACTGAAAGAGTCTACAAATCAAAAAAGGTCTACTGAACATCATCAATAATGAATGTAAAAAGACCCACACCAAAACACATCATTGTGATATTTTAGAACACTAAAAGTGCAATGTAGATCCTAAAAGCTTCCAGAGAGAAAAAACAGTCAGTGTACAAAGAATTGGAAATCAGAATGGCATCAGAGTTCTTGATAACATTGGAAGTTAGAAGACTAAAACAATGCATTTAAAATTCTAAGGAAATATTACTTTTCTTCAGAGTTACATATCTAACCAGATTATCAATCTGGGTAAAATTTTAAAAAATTTTGTCTGTGTGTCAAAAAATTTATCTCCCTTGCATACTTTTTCAGGCTTCTAGATGGATGTGCTCCAGCAAAATAAGGGCAAAACCAAAAAAGGAGCTGTAGGACCCAAGAAAGAGGATCCAATATGGAATAGGTGAAGGGAATTCCCAGGATGCTGGTTTAAGACAATTTTAGGACTACAGCTATAGAGGAGGGCGTTGAGAAAAAGCAGTACAAATTGGAGGGTTGGAGGACTTCAGGATCAATGTATCCTAGATAGACATAGAATTGGTCAACTAGTTCATAGTTTCGATCATATGGAAAAATGTATCAAGAGGAGATTTTCAGAGCTGTTGGAGGATGTGGAAAACTTAAGAAGATGTTGAAAGAAAACTACGGAAATGAGAAGCATCTATTAACTCCAGGAAAATAAATTGTGTAAGAAAGGAAATATAATCATTATCCACTGTTTGGCTCAAAAGTACAATATTTTTGTAGTCCTAATAATGAAAACATAATATAGTAATGGAAACTGATTTAACAACAAAAAGAGAGAGAGATAATTGTAATAGGAGGATGAGAATCAGTAAACTAACAGTTTCAGGTTGATAAAAATCAATTGAGGATTTCAATTGCTGAACAAAGATGTCGATCTTCTATATTATTTAGTAGTGTAGAAGAAAATTCCAGAAGAAACAGCTAAAAGAATTGAAGATTTTTCTCGGCAGTGGGATGGGATCAGTTGGGAGGGAAGGAGAGGGCAAGGAGCTATTTTTTTATTATTACCGTAAGACTTTTAGCACTCTTTGACGTTTAAAAACTATTTGCATGCAATAATTTGATTAAAGATAAAGATTATTTAAAAATTTATGTAAAGAGAAGCTAGGTGACGCACAATGACTTCCATGTCACATTGAATCCTTCAGCAGAATTCCGTTGCTGAAAGCAGATGTAAAGAATCTGATAACTCCAATTTCTCCTGCCACAGCCATCCCTCCTGAAGAATAAGACAGCTGAAGGAAGTGGTCATCACAGGACCGGAAAGAAAAAGAGTACAGAATCTCTTTTTCTAGGGGTCTCTGATGTTCTCTCTAGGAAACTTTAAATGTGGTTCTGCTTATAGACAATTTTAAAATTACTTCTCAGAACCTTTCCAACTTAATATGTGGGTCCCTGAAATTCCTAGAAACAGAAGATCTTCTGAGAGGGAAAATATCAAGTTTCTCCCCCCAAATCATAAAAACTCCAAGTAAAATCATTCTTCATTAGCAACCAGTTTTAAAATATTACTATGCCTTAGTTTATATTCTGATGCTTTCTTTAAGGGTATATTTTAAAACAAATATATAATTTTAAAAATTATGTAAGTAAAATCTGTTTATGGTTAAAAAAAATTAAACTACAAACACTGGTGAAGTGTGTTTACTTAAAATTCATGCGTCATCCCTATCTTTGCTCCCAATCTCTGATGCCCGCTCTTTAAGAGTGGATTTTAATAGCTTGATAAATCACTTTGCATGCCGCTACATTTTGAGATTTCAAGGCAGATAGAGATGAGAAAGCAATTCAAGAAATTGACTGCTATATATGAAGAGAGAGTAAACATACACACAGATACTGGCTAGGCTGTATATGACGGTAGGTCTCTGATCCACAACCTCTGCAGCAACCAGCCCAGGGTGCCAAAGCACAACCTGCAGCAACTGGTCTAGAATGATCAGGACTAGGTCAATGACTGCCAGCTTCCCTATGTTTTCCCCCTACTTTTAACTCAGGACTAACCAGAGAAAACCAAATATGCTCCCCAAATCAATCATATAGAATACTCTGCCTCTAGTTATCCTGCCTCCAGCTTTCCCATGTCAAAAACCTCCAATTAGAGCATAGCTGAAGCTTTCCTTTTTTTTTTTTTTAAATAAAGCTTTCCCACTTCCCTGCTTGCCTTTGAGTCCCTGCCAAACTCAAATGATGGTAGCTGACTCCCAAGCTATAGCAAGCTCTGAATAAATAGTCACTGTTCTCATTCAGGTGGTCATCATTTATTTCCACAATGACAGAAAAAGTTCCCTAAAAGGAGCAAAAATGATATCAGAATAACTGTTTAGTCTGCTACTTCAATAAAAGCTTCATTCATTAGGTTCAACTAATATGCATTATGCTAGTAGGAGCCAGGCACTAAAATAAATTGTATTTCTCTAGGACAAACTTGTCTAAGAAGGAAACTACATAGCTGAAGCCTTGGAAGTCCGAAATTCAAATCTTGGGTAATTGTTTACATCTATAGCCGGAAAACTATTTACTTCAAACTTCTCAAATTTCCCTGGTTAAACACGAATGACAAGGAACCTTCAGCAATTAATGGCAGAAAAATAATTACCAATAATAATGCTTTTCACACTAGTGTTCTTATTTAAAAAAACCTCTTAGTACCCCTGAAGGTTCGTAGCACTATCATTAGTCTTTTTTTAAAAAATTATAGAAATAATTACTTGTCTAAGGATGATTACTCCCCTCTCTCTCTCTCAATTATGTGCAATTTACTAATCCAGACCACAAAGTTTTTCATTAATAAAGTTGGCAAACAAAGCATCTGAAAACAATTTGCTCCAGGGAATGATATTCTGGTAAGTTTTACTGAAGATGACATTTTTATTAGCACTGCTAATGAACTATGCTTATTCCTTTTAGGAGCTATGATTTATTAAAAGAATTAGAAGTTTGAAAAAAACACGAAAAGAATTACACTCATTCATTTTGAATACGACTAGGGTATTTGCCATAGAAAAATTAGTGAGTGTTCCCTCGTGTTGTGGTGGTTTTTAAACTCTGCATAATTCTGGATATTTGCCATCAGGAAAGCATTGCACCGTTGCTCATTAGAAGGATAATGTCATTATAATAGCTTTACTCTGAGGCATAAACCAGTTAAATGAAACACCAGAAAAAGAAAGGCAAAAGTTTGTTTGGTGAATCATTATTATTATTATTTTTTTGACTAGGAAACAGAAATACAAATTTTATTTTTCCCCTTCTGACATAATACATATTTCCAGAGCAGATGTGAAATACATAGTATTACACTAGCAAGAGATAAGATAGAAACAGGACATTAAAATGATACCCCTATTCTGAAAGATGGCTTTGTAGGGTGGATGGGGTGTCTGGAACCAAAAGGGGTTAAGTGGGGCATATGCCAACGATCTTAAAGCTCAATTTCAGACTGGAAGGCAGACTGTAGGAGCAGAAGTATATTTCTTCTGCATCACTGGCTGGAGAAAGTTGTCTGGGCTGGCAGCTGCAGGATGCTCCACACCCAGACAGGACTGGCGGGGCCTCGGGAGGGGAGAAGAGCAGCCGAAGCCGTACCTGCAGTCAGAGAGGGCTGATGGTGCACCCAGGAGGACCCTGTCTAGCTGCCCCTTGCAAGGCTGGGCCTTAGCTTCATGAGGATGGTGAGCTGGTGCCGGGCAGTTGCAGGCCTCCTTGCTCCCATCCCTGCCAGGCCCCGGACTATCATGTGATTGGTGAATTCAATCCATTAACATTTAGAGTGATTATTGATATATGAGGGCTTAATACTGCCATTTTGTCTCTTGTTTTCCGGTTGTTGTATTATTTCCATTGTTTCTTTTCCTTTGTATTTCTGACTGCCCTTTCAGTTTGGTGGTTTTCTGTGATGGTTTTCTCTTTATTTATGCCTTGTGACTCTGCTCTGATTTTTTGTTTTGTGGCTACCATGAGATTTGTATAAAAGATCTCATAGATGAGATAGTCCATTTTCTGATAGCCTCTTACAGTGAACCATTCTTGGTGACTCTACATTGAGCTAGAAAGAAATACAGCCAGTCGTTTAATTTGATAAATCTTCCAAGGAGATGCTGCAAGAGTATATAATTCTTATAGCTGGTCTCTAGATTTCATTATATCTGTTCATGAAGCTATCTGTTCACTCAGCTTTGCAAGTTAATTGTGAGCAAACCAGGAGAGAATAAAAACTCAAACACGATACAGCATTTAGGAGGATCTCCTTGGACCAGTGCTTTTGATCCCCTTCTTTGCGTTGTGACCTTATACTGGAAACTTGGGTGTGGCTACTGCTGTTCTGGTCCAAAGTGCCAGGAAGTTCAGATCAGGTGGAGGTCAAGCTCAGGCCAGGCTGACTGTGAGGTCAGCCTGTTCACATGTCCTTTTTTAGGCTGGGATCACTTGAGGAACACAGGTTACTGGGGGTCAGTAGAGCTATTCTCCAAAACCGAACCAATGGCTGGTCAACAAAATTGTACAGTGTGTTGGATGTGGGCTCTGAGCACGGAATCTCATTGAGCACCTTATAAAGCTGGTCGTGGAGAGAAGGCTGAGCAGGAGTGAGCAAGGGAGATTCCTATTCAGAGAAAACTCTTACTCCTGAATTCTCTATACTCAAGGAGGAGAATGTTTTAAAATTCTTAACTCTGATCTTCTTAAATGAAGATGGCTTTCCAGAGAAGCGATTAGGTCAGGGGTTTATATTAGAGGATAACAAAGGTGTTAGCCAGTCCAGAGCTAGTGATGGCAGCAGGAGAACCGCATCAGTCTTTCCGCCCCAAAGAAACGCCTCCTGTCTGAGGGGCCTGGTACAGGATGTTCCTGGGGATGATGCTGATGGATAATGCCCTCGGTGGCTCTAGAAGGAGGCTGGGTCTCTGGAGGCTCTAGAGGTTGATCAAGGCACCAAGCTCAGTTGTTAGTGAAAAAATTGCTCACCTTCAAGTAGGAAATGCGACAGCGTTAGCAACAAGAAAAGTCTTGGGGCTGGCTCCATGGCCGAGTGGTTAGGTTCGCGCGCTCTGCTGCAGCGGCCCAGGGTTCGGATCCTGGGCGAGGACATAGCACCGCTCGTCAGGCCACGTTGAGGCATCGTCCCACATGCCGCAACTAGAAGGACCTGCAACTAAGATATACAACTATGTACAGGGAGGGTTTGGGGAGATAAAGCAGAAAAAAAAAAGAGAAAAGTCTTAATTCTTCAATCAGGTAAATTCAGTTCACTCAATATTTAATATCACCTATTGTGTTCCAGGCAGTGTGATTACAGAGATGAATATGGTCCAGTTCTTGCCCTCAAGGAGCTTATGGCTAAATGAAGGAAGTCAACACAGATAACTTAAGTATAATGTGATACGTGATAAGAAAGGAAAACCTGCGCTGAGGTCTGAAGGATAAATTAGCCAAAGGGAAAACGGGGAACAAGTTTCCAGGCTGGGAAGAGGAGGATGAAAAGCAGCAAGGAGGCCTGGGAAGTTCAGAGGTAAGCAAGGCATAGCGAGGGTGCTTCCTATTAGTACAGATTTGGGATTCTAGATCTCTCTGTTTTCTGAGGAGTCTGAGTCTCTCCAGTTACATGTGATAGCATGATGACCTTCACGATCAGAAGCTGTATTCAGCATCTCACTGAGGTCCCTGCTGAAGCGTGTCCTATGTCCTCGTGCACAGAGGCCTGGGAATTAGCCTACACCCTTCCTTCCCTCTTTCCTCCCCTGTAAGCTTCTCATGTCTTTTTTTTTTTTTAAAGATTGGCACCTGAGCTAACATCTGTTGCCAATCTTTTTTTCCCTTCTTCTTCTCCCCAAAGTCCCCCAGTATTTAGTTGTGTATTCTAGTTGTGAGCGCCTCTAGTCGTTTTTTGTGGCATGCTGCCCCAGCATGGCCTGTTGATCGGTGCCATGTCTGCGCCTGGGACCCCAACCAGCGAAACCCTGGGCTGGGAAGTGGAGCGTGAACTTAACCACTCGGCCAAGGGCTGGCCCCTTCTCATGTCTTTTGACATTTCTCTGTCAATCTTATTTCCCTCCCTTTTCTTTCCTTCCTCCTTGAGCTTCTGCAAAATGGCCTCATTTTGTAAGACAGGGAATTCTGAGCTGAATTTAGATCTCTAACATGGCTCCATTTCTGAGAGATCTTGGAATTCCCAGCATACTTTGCTCCCAGGGTACTTAAGCACGCTGATATCAGGCTACTTGGGAAGTGATCTCATCAAGCAGGTGTTAGTTCTAGAAAGACAGCCTGACTGAGCAGGGGACTGAAAAGGATCAATGGCACTGGAAGGAAAGGAGAGAGGGAGAGAAGAAGGGAGCACTGAGGGCTAGGATCTTCCTGGGTTAGCAGCTGCTCTCTGACGTTCCCAGCTCCTTCTGCAGAGCCACGCTGACCTGTAGGGGAATTAATAGCTCCTGGACTCAAAAGAATAGATTGACACAGTTACCAAAGTATTCTTGAAAAATTTGCCATTGGATGGAGTGAACCTAGAATTACTTTTTCTTTAGTGACATTTTCTTCTAGTTTATGTGCTCTGTGAGGAAACATTAGAAAACAGAAAAGCACTAGGAAAAAGACAAAAATTAACCAAAATTGCACAACCTAAAGATAACTGCCAACATTTGCTGTAAATATTTCTAGTATTTCCCGTGCACATTGTCTTACAAAAATAGTATCATACGTGCTATTTTGTAGCCTCTTTTTTAAAATAGGAATTTACGTTTATTTTTCAGTTTCAAAGGGGCTTAACAAGCAATACTGATAGAAAATGAAGAATCTTTTTTTTTTAAAGATTTTATTTTTCCTTTTTCTCCACAAAGCCCCCAGGTACATAGTTGTGTATTTTTAGTTGTGGGTCCTTCTAGTTGTGGCATGTGGGACACCGCCTGAGCATAGTTTGATGAGCAGTGCCTGGTCCACAGCCAGGATCCTAACCAGCGAAACCCTGGGCCACCGAAGTGTAGCGCAGGATCTTAACCACTCGGCCGCGGGGCTGGCCCCAGAAGATTAAGAATCTTAATGAGTGATATTTATTTCTTGGAAAATGTGTGCTACCATTCAATTAATGGATTAAGCATTGCAGTACTAGTGTTTCATATAGGTGTTTGCCCATTTAAGATGATTATTAAACATATATGTCTACAAAAACATACATCTTCTAATGTGGGAATCAGGAGGTCTGAGTGATCCTGTCACTATTCTACTGTTGACTCAATAAGCAATCATAAGCAAATCAACTCAATATTGCTTTTCTAGATAAAGTCCAAATTCTTAAACACGGAATATGGAGTCCTAAATTGTCGGTTCCATCCGGCCATGTAGAAGTACATGCAGTTCCCAGAATGTACCATGCTCTCCTGTGCTTGTATGTTTTTTTTAACATGACTCTTCTTTTTTCTTTTTCCCTGCAACACTCTTCCCTATATGCCTCATTAACTCCTCCTTGCCTTTAAAAAAATTTTAATTGTGGCAAAATACACATAACATAAAATCACCATCTTAATGATTTTTAAGTGTGCAGTTCAGTAGTGTTAAGTACATTTCCATTGTTGTGCAATCAATCTCCAGAACTCTTTTCATCTTGCAAAGCTGAAACTCTATACTCGTTGAACAACAACTCCCCATTCCCTCCTCCCCCTGGCCCCTGGCAACCATCATTCTCTTCCTGTCTCTATGAATTTGACTACTCTAGGTGCCTCTTGTAAGTTGAATCATACAGTATTTGTCTTTTTGCAAAGACATATTTCATTTGGCATATTGTAAAGGCATATTTCTTTTGGCATATTTCATTTAGCATAATGTTCTCAAGATTGATTCATACTGTAGCATGGGTCAGGATTTCTTTCCTTTTGAGGATGAATAATATCCCATTGTATGTATATACCACGTTTTATTTATCTAGTCATCTGCTGATGGACATTTGAGTGGCTTCCATCTTTTGGAGAGTGTGAATAATGCTGTTATGAACATGGGTGTACAAATATCTCTTCAACATGCTACTTTCAATTTTGGGGGGTATATACCCAGATATGGAATTGCTAGATTATATGGTAATTCTATTTTTATAGCTTCCTTTTTAAACTTTGCTTTTTTGTACTTCTTTTCCCTAGATTAATAATTTTCCAGATTAATAATGTCACTCTCTTACAGAATGGCTTTTATTATCTATAGAGTATTTTATCAAATGACCATTATTTGATTGGTTCCAGTTTTTCATTATTAAAAAAATGCTAGATGACTAAATATTCATTCATAAGATGAATTCTTGGAAGAGGACTTGCTGGGTTAAGGGGTATACATTTTTAAAGTTTTGATGCATAGTGTTACAATGTATACACAAGCTTCTAAAGGCTTCTTTTTATGGTGTATCAGCCTGAGCTGCCAATACCCTGTATCAACAGAGTTGAGGATCCTGTTGTCTCTTTAAACTTTACCCCCAAAGAAAATAAATCTTTATATAAAAATTCTTATTCAGAAGTGAAAGGTATTATATAAGTCATAAGTCACAAGAAACAAAATGAATGATCAGATCTTGCTGCTTACGTTTTCAATTAAGTGATATCGACTCCATTTCAAAATGGCCCTCCTTAAATAAACATGAAAAGTTTCCTCAAATTTGCATATTACTTTTCGCTTTACAAACCACTTCCACTTAGGTTTTCTTATGTAGTCCTTATAATTGCTTATTATTTTCTCTGGTTTACACATGAAGAAGTTGAGACCCAGAGAAGTGACTTGCCTGAGGTCATAGAGCTAATAATCAGTGTCTTCTGGTTCCAAGTTCATTGCTTTTCAAATTACGGATGATTCATTTACCGGTCCTTGGGATCTAATCATAGTGAGTAAGCATAGAACAGACTTTTCTAAGATTTTTTTTCAAGCTGGGAGGAGGTAGTATTGGTTTGGGGAAAGTAGCTGAAAGCTGTGACTTAGTAAGAAGCCATTTTGTGGCTGACGCAGTATAGAAATACAAACAGCATTTCCCCTTCCGCTAGAATTCTGTGATGCCCTTCATGATGCTGATCCAGTGTGGTGTCAAGCATGGTGGGCTGGGGGTCAGCCTCCTTGGATTTGAGCCTTGGCTCCACAGCACAAGTTGTATGGTCTGAACAAGTTAATCTCTCTGTGCTTCTGTTTCTTCACCCATAAAACGAATAATAATAGCTCCCATCTCACTGGATTATTGTAAAGATTAGACGAGGTAATGTGAGTGCCTGGTACATGCTCACTGCCTGATACATAACAACTCTTATTGCTAATGTTCAGGACCTCGTTCCTCTGTTTTATCTTGGGGAGGAGTACATGGAATATGCTGGTACAGAACAAGATAAGAGTGAAAATAGCCTTCTATGATGCCAGCTAATTAAAGAGGGTAATTAAAAGGCTTCTCTAGTAACTATCACTGGATTTCAGCAATTTCATTAGCATACGGTCTAGCGTAGCTTTCTTTGTGTTTATTCTGTCTTGTGGTTTGTTGAACTTCTTATATCTGTGGGTTTATAGTTTTCATCAAATTTGAAATATATTTGGTCATTATTTCTGCAATGGTTTTCTGCCTTCCCTTCTGGGACTCTAATTACAAGTATGTTAAACAGCTTGATATCATCTGACAGATCTCTAAAACTTGGTTCAATGTTTTTCCCAGTCTTTTTTTCTCCCTGTGCTTCAGTTTGGAAAATTTGTATTGATACGTTTTTCAGTTCACTGACTTTTTATTTTGCAATGTCTAATCTACTATTAATCACATGAAATCATAATAATTTCATTTCAGATACTGTATTTTTCAACTCCACAAAGTTCCATTTGGTTCTGTAGTATATCTTCCATTTCATTCCCTGTGATATTCATTTTCCATTAAATCTTTGAGCATATTTATACCACTATTTCAAAGTCTTTGTCTGCTAATTCCATCTTCTGTCATTTATGGGCCTAGTCTGTTTACTGATTTTTCTTCTGGCTATAGGTTTTATTCTGCTTCTTTCCATGTCAGGTGGCTCTGCTCAGGAATGGGCTGACCCCCTGGAATCTGAGGCAAAAGGAGAGAGAATGAAAAGAACAAATAAGGAGGAGTGACCCTGGCTTCTGTCAGAGGAAGGTCCAGAACAAGAAGATTCCGCCAGGGCAGAAGCAACAGCAATAGCACCTTTCCTTTGGATGGCACTTTGAGGGTCACAAAGCCCTCTCACCATCATCATCCTCCATGACTTACATGACATCCTTTCCTGGCAATGGGGGCAGGTATCACCATCACAAGTTCACAAAGGAGAAACCTGATGCTCAGACATTTTTAAAGGACTTGGCCAGAGTCATATTTGCTCAGAAGTCTCGGGGCCATTGTTAACATTCTTACTGACCTGTGACCTCTTCCATTCGGCTGTTTAGAAAAAAGACTTAGATCCTCTGCCTCAATAAATTCTGATGCACGCGCAAACCTAATAGACTCTCAGAGTTCTTTAACCTGCCTCCATCCCTTTGTTAAATCGTTTGTGGAAGACTAAAGAGTATTTGCTGCTATTACCAATTTGTTAGTTTCTCCCAGAGTGTAAAAGACATTGTGTAGTGGATTGGGAGGGTTCAACAGTGCTTCTCTCATAAACATGCTGGCATTCAGGGAGTCCGCCGCTGTCTTATGACGATCCTGGGACCCCTGCCGCGCTTTCATCACTGCTACATCGTAGCCCTTTTTTTCAACTTTTTTTCACTCAGCGGTTGAGTGATTTATACCTAGTGTAGTATGAATTGGATGAGAATTCCATTCCTTCTTTTTTTCCCCTTTTTCAAGGAGCTACACCAGCAAATCAGTATCTACTGATCAGATTTTAAACTCTTCATTTTTAGCAGAATACCTTTTTTAAAAAAATGAAATCTTATGTGGAGCCGTACTACACAACACAGAGAAAAGTGGGACTGATCTGGCTGAAGAGGGGTGGGGGTGGGGAAGGTGGAGCTGCCAGCATTCTGCCCACTTGGCAAGCCCCTTACATCCCTCATGGTAAACTCAAAGGCCCTTCTGTTGAACCCCAGAGCTCCAAAGAACTTGGAAAAACACTGACCTGTATAATAAAATTAAAACTTCCATTCATCCTTCCTTCTACTCAAAGAACATCTACTGAGTCTCCACTATGTGCAAGATGCTGTTAAATCTTGAGGTGGGTGGTGGTAAGGGAGAGAGGAGAGAATACAATGATGAGACACATATCCAGACCTCAAGCAGTTCACAATCCAGGAGGGATGGGTCCACAAAGGACCATAATACAGGGTAGAATGGCTAAATGCCACAAGAGAGCTTCAGATCAAGGGCCACGGAAGCACTTTTCTGACTTGAGGGCACCAGATAAAGTTCAGAAAAGGCAACAATAATGACAAAAATCATGGATGGGGCCTTTGCCCTCGTGAAACTTACAAGGAAAGTTTCAATGTGTGGAAGTGCTCTCTGAAAGGAAGGATTATGGTCTCTTTCCAACCGTCATCAGGCTTTTTAAAAAATATTTTTCAAGTTTCTATACATTTACATGTATTACTTTAGCATTCAGAGAAACCCTTAAGAAAAATAAAAGATCGTCAGCACAAATTGCATGAAATGATATTATCTTTAATGTTGAAGGAAACAGCAAATGAAATGCTGTTTTAAACTTTACATGTATTATTGCAGTGTGGGTGAACCCGAAAGGCACAAACTGATGGGAAAGATGACAAAGTGTTAAGTCCCTGTTTAGAGACCTCCCGTGGCTCCTTTGCTGGGCTTTCTAGATACTCCGTCATCTCCATCATTAGCCCTTACTTAACTTCCCAGCCACGGCAACTCCCCCACCCCACGCCACCCCCTCCCTGGTTCCTCCTATAAACCCTAAATTCCAGGCACACAGACTGGTGTTCCCTGAGCAGGCTCTGTCCTTTCTCATTCCATACGTACACTCATTGTTCCCTTTGCCAAACACCTTCTTTCTCCGCTCGTTAAAATCCTATCCACTTTTCCAAGCCTAGCCCACCTGCCACCTCCTCTGGGAGACCTTCAATATCTCTGCACCTCTCACCACCCCATCTCTCAACCCAGAAGAATGATGCTCTCTTCTCTGTTGTCATACATGTTGTTTACTCGTCTGTTGTCGAATTTATCACCGTCTGCTCTGTCATGTGTTTGTGTACATCCCTGTTACCAGTATTGAATTAAGAACTCTTGGAGGGCACGCATGATGCTCTTTTCATCATTTTCCCCACAGTCCTTAGCACAGCTTCTGGCAGCTGACAGGTGCTCGATAAAGGTTGTAGAGAATGAGGAGAAAGAAGACTGAGGAGCTGAGGCTGAATACAATGAGAAGAATTCTGAGACTAAAACAGAAAAGAGAATCAAGAAAGCACGTGGCGTAGGCAGGAAAAAAACTATCCCTCAGGTATCTCCTCTTCAAGGGAAATGTCTTGTTGAGCTCACCTTCTGCCAAGATCTTTGCCACTTCATTTCCTGGGTTCCCATAACTCTATTTCTCTTTATTTCACAAAGTGTAGTCAGAATTAGTTAGGGCTGTTTTGCTTTAAAGTAACAGAAGCTTAATCTGCCAATCAAAATACAAAATAAAAACAGGGTGGGGGGGGGACTGTTATTGGAGGGATACTTGGGAAACTCTTAAAACTTAACAATAAAAAACAAGCACCCCAATTTAAAAAGGGCAAATATTTGAGTAGACACTTCACCAAAGAAGATATACAGATGGCAAATAAGCACATGAAAAGATCCTCAATGTCAATGGTCATTAGACAAATGGAAATTAAAACCACAATGAAATATCACTCTTACTAGGATGTCTAAAAAGACTGACTAAACCAAGTATTGGCAAAGATGCAGAACAAGTGGAACGCTCAAACACTTCTGGTGGAAAATAAAAATGATACAGTGACTTTGGAAAACAGTTTGGCGGTTTCTTAAAAAGTTAAACACACATCTAACACATAACCCAACCATTCCATTCCCAGGTGTTGCCCTAGAGAAATAAAGCGTGCATCCATACACAGACTTTGCATATCAATGCTCATAATAGCTTTGCTTGTAACAGTCAAAAACTGCAAACCACCCAAATGTTCATCAGCAGAAGAATGGACGCACAAATTGAGGTATAGCCATAGAACGGAATACTACTTGGCAATAAAAAGGAATTAATCATTGATACACACAACAACATGGATGAATATCAAAATAACGATATAGCGTGAAAGAAGTCAGTCATCTCCGCCTCCAAAAAGAGCATGTGTCATTTATATAAAATTCTTGAAAATGCAAACTAATCTATCATGACAGAAAGCAGATCAGCTGTTGTCTTGGGATGGGTTGGCGGGGCAGGTAAGGGCAGGAGGAACAAGGGCCATGAGGAAACTTTGGGACGGTAAAAGATGTGTTTATTATCTTTAGTGTGGTGTTGGTTTGGGGGTCTATACTTTTGCCAAAACATAAAATTGTATACTTTCAATACATGCAGTTTATTGTATATCAATTATACCTCAATAGAGCTTTTTTAAAAAGCTACCAAGGGAAGGAAGAGGGCCAAAGGCACACGTATGTGGTGATGGATTACAATTAGTCTTTGGGTGGTGAGCATGATGTAATCTACACATAATTCGAAATACGTTATCATGTACACCTGAAAAAAATAAATGAAAGAAAAAGAAAAACAAAGTAATAAAATAAAAGAAATACAATGGGGGGAAAAAAGCTACCAAACAGGCAGATTCTTTTAAAACTAAACATGCAATTACCATACCCAGCAATTGCACTCTTGGGCATTTATTCTAGAAAAATTAAAACTTATGTTTATACAAAAACCTCTACGTAAGTATTCACAGCAGCTTTATTTGTATTAGTAAAAAAACTGGAGAAACCACAAATGTCCTTCAATGGGTGACTGGATAAACAAAATCTGGTACATTCATACAATGGCATACTACTCAGCAATAAAAAGGAACAAGTTACTGATATATGCAACAACTTGGAAGATCTTAAGGCTGCTTAGTTATTATGCTTAGTGACAAAAGGCAATCTAAAAAGTTTACATACTGTATGATTCCACTTATAATCATCCTGAAATGACAGAACTATAGAGATGCAGAGCAGATTCGTGGTCGCCGGGGCCCAGGGATGGGTTAGGGAGGGGTGACCCTAAGAGGTAGCACAAGGGAGTTCCATTGTGATGATGGAACAGTTCTGTGTACAGTTGTTGTGGTGGTTACACAATCTATATGTGGGGTCAAATTGCATAGAACTACACACACATACGTACACACAAATGAATGCATGTGAAAACCGAACGAAGTCTATAGTCTACCTAACAGCACACTACTAAAGTCAGCCTCCTGGGTTCGATATTGTACCACAGTCATATAAGATGTCAAGCTGGGTTCAAGGGACTCTATAAGCTATTTTTGCAACTTTCTGTCATCTGTAACAGTTTCAAAATAAAAGGCTTCAAGGGGCTGGCCCCGTGGCCGAGTGGTTAAGTTCGCGCGCTCCGCTGCAGGCGGCCCAGTGTTTCGTTAGTTCGAATCCTGGGCGCGGACATGGCACAGCTCATCAGACCACGCTGAGGCAGCGTCCCACATGCCACAACTAGAAGAACCCACAACGAAGAATACACAACTATGTACCGGGGGGCTTTGGGGAGAAAAAGGAAAAAATAAAATCTTTAAAAAAAATAAATAAATAAAAAATAAAAGGCTTCAAAAATAAACGATTTCAAAATAAAAGGTTTACAAATATCCATGCATAATGGAGATTCAAAAAAAAACTCTTCCGGAGATATCAGGTTGGGCTGGTGAAGTTAAAGCTCTCTAAGACATATTTTTTCCCCAAAGCTCTTCCTAAATGCCTTTAATTAAGCAGCCAGTATGAGACAAAGAACAAATCAACTCATATTCCTCCCTATGTTAAACAGAGGCAAAAACACAAAAATGTTGAACAAATCTATGAACATATAGTCTTGATTGGTCTTATTTCTTCCAGGCAGAAGGCACTAGAATGTGAATTTATAAGGCAGGAAAGTGTGTTTATAATCCTAGCACCTAGCGCAGGGCTTGGCTCACAGGAGGAGCCCAGCAAAGACTTTTGGGAGGAAGGAAGATAAGGAAAAAGAAGGTAAAGAAAGGGAAGAGGCCTCTGATAGACCTTGGACGGGCTTCTCTTTTGTGTCAGGGCAGAAAAGTCATGTTTAGTTAATGACAGATCAGTGCACAGGACCCATTTCATGTGATGGAGGGAGTGCGGGCAAGAAAGGAGAAGGTCCCCCGTGTGAACCTCTGCATCCTTAGAAAACAACAGTGTAACTCCTGCTGGACTGCCCTGTCTCCAGGGGCAAGGGTGCCCAGCTAAGCCTGCATCTTTATAGGCTAGAGCCAGGGTGGCAATGGGAGGGCCTGACAGAGTCACTGAGGCAGACTGCAGTCAAGACTTTAAGGATGAGTATGAGGTGAGATCTTGACAGAGGGCCCAGGTTCAGTCAAAGATGAACAAATACCAAACCCAGTTCAGAAAGCCGCAGGAACCCAAGGGGAGCCTAGAATCAGGAGTCAGCGGGAACAGGATTGGCGTGGTCAACGACAAGCACAGAACATCCATACAGCGGGGGTGGCGCTACTTGCCCTTAGCTGTCCTGGTGCCCACCCGATGGCTGACTTACAGACACAGCCAGAACTCACTGCCTCATTGTTATTTACTTCAGAAAGGAGTGACAATTTCTAGGAAATCTGGGACTCCTCAAAATGTTAGGAGAATAGTTAATACTTATTCAGATTCTTAGGGCTTCTTTCCTCCACGCTATTTTGAAGACTGTGTAATTCAGCTTTGATAAGTTGCCTGGGTTCAATGTGAAGAACACGACCAAAGTGCCGCCTTGTCCTAGTTCACCCCCACTCTCCCCAGGACTCCAAGGCTTTGTGTTTTAAACAGTGTCAGCCTGATTGGGGGCCTGTTCCCACTTACTTGGTTACACTGCCTCCCCCCATGCTTATAGGACTTCATGTTCCACATTTTCTCTTACGGGCCTTTATGCTATGGCATAGCTACTCAAGTTTACAGGCTTCAAGGATATAGATTCAGCAGAGGTATGGATATCTAGTTTTTCTAAGAAATACATTGAACATAAAACTATGAGGCCGCGTTTTCCTTCGTGACAGCTCTTGACTTACACTTCTCATCCATCTTCTTAACCTTTCACATCATTTCCTGAAGCCATTTCATCTTCCTTCTAAAATGCCAACCTAAAAATAAGTAATCGCACTGAAAAGGATCCAGATGGAAACAGAAAAACATGGACACACTCATTCGGTACGCAAAACATTTCTATATTTGTCATTGGACTTAACTTTGTCTCTCATCTTCATTTCTGCCTCAACACAGAGGGGTGGGAGAGATTAACAGAAATGTTTTGGCCCATTGAAATAAAATTCATTCTGTGTGGCTTTTGACTTCAGCAGGTAATAGTTGATTTTGGCATTGTAAAAGCTTAAGAAAATTATCTGGAAATAAATACGACTAATTTATATCTTTTATTTAATCAAACTAAGACTTCAGATTACTGTATGCATTCTTAAGAAGTATATTTTTGTTAGTTTGTTTCAGTCAGTTGGGGAAAGAAGGCCAAGCCAAGCTCAGAACTTAGCAAATCCTCTAATTTTTCTTGGTGTTGAAATATGGAAGACTTTCTAAGGCGTGTCTTCAGCTTTTTAGACACCGACAATCAGGATATTAGGGTCATAAAAACTAGATGAATGCTATAGATTATAAGCAAAGTCAGGAAAGCAAAATATGGGACTAATCAGAATCCCTCATGAACTCTTATTTTTAGAAGAAAGAAGAGCAACACACACACACATTCACATTTATGTCAGTGGGGACTTAGTGAGTAATTTTTTCCCAAAGAAATCTGACGTCAGTACACATTCATCTGAAACACCTGCATCTTCCTTATCTACCGTCTTGTTCAATGGCAACTGGCGTTTGGAATGAGAAATTTGAAACACCACAAGGCATTGAATCACCAAAGAAAAAATTAACATATTCATTACCAAAGCAAGAAATCTTTCTACATCATATTAGAACAATTATCAGAATAAAGAGTTGAAACAAAAAGTGTTTATTGAATAACTTTTAGCCAGGAGAGGTTTCATTCCTAAGCAGCATAATGAATCTTTGTGAGATTGTATTAGAGTTATCAATTTTAGGACTAAGTTAACAACCTACGCCCCTGAAACCTGTAAATTATTCCCTCTCAATTTGAAAAAAATATTAGCCCCTAAATTGTGTGCCTTTAGAAAATGGCCCAAGCGTGAGACTTAGATCTGCTCTTAGTAGGTTTAGTTCTATATAAATTATTAGCCACGATTTGATTGTCTTTTAGGCTCCAAAAATGTTCCTAAATTTCAAAATGCACGTGCTGCGAAGGCAACCAAATTGTTGTCACACGTCCTCCTGAAGAAGATGTTGAGCCTCAAAACCAAGAGAGCACACCTTTAAATATCTTGAAGGGGACAAAAGTGCAGCCACTCTGTCCTGCATATTCACATGTCCAAATTCCACCAGGTAGGTCTTGCCCAGGCACAAGCCTGACCCAAAGCTGGATGTGGCCTCTCCCCTTTTCAAACCATCTGAACTGAGAAAGCTCTGGCATGTGACTCCAGGAGAGCCGTTTATTCCCTAGTCAGGGACTTGCTTTTTCTCTTGTGACATGTACCATATTCTATTCTGTAATGCAGTAATTTATCCACGTGCTTCACGTCCCCTCCTAGATTGTAAACTTTTTGAGCAGAAGGACCATGTCTGTTTTATCTTCTTTGAAATAACACAGATGAAAGCTCAGCACAAATTATGAAATGCTTTCACAAGTCTAAGTTTGTATTCTTGTAAAATTATTTGCATCTATTCGTGCCTAACACCTTGTAGGTGCCCAATAAAGATTTGTTGACTGACTGAATGACTGAATGAACACCCTAAATTATTTCCTCTTATCACCAGAATTCCATGTGGTATCTAGCAGAGAGAGGCCCAGCAAACAGAAGGTCAGCTCTCTAAAGGGCATTTGTTGGAATGGAGCCTGGCAGGCTGACCTGCCATCCTCAGTTCGCTGCCCATCAAACACCAGTGAGCACCGATTCTTCCATTTCACACTATAGGATTTGGTTGCACCCTGTGGAGTCCTGGCAAGCTGTGCAGGAAAGCGTCCTCAGGGAAATGTGTCCGTCTGACCTCACGCTAAAAAGGTATTTCAGGACTGGTTAGTGCAGAGGTTGCCAAAAACTACCCCCATCATTTGGATGTGCAAATAGCAAGCATTAGCATTAACTCTCTTCCCCAAGGAAGCAAGGGAGCTAAAAACAACTAAACTCTAGCAAGTATCTAATTAAAAGAAACCAAACTGGGCATTTTGCTTTGTTGCTTTCTCTATGCCAAATGTACAGGATTTAATACATAGGGAAAAGCGTTCTGTTTTCAAAAACTCTTCAAAATTTTGCAAAGCTTTCTAAACTGTTTTATCAATTATAAATCTGTCCCGGAATAGAGATGTTACTTTTGGGGGGAAAAGCACAACCTTGTTTTAGGAGTATACGCAGAAAAACACTAAATAAATCTCTTTCTCATTATGAACTTCTCCTGTTTTAAAATTCAGAAAGGAAAAAAATTAACAAGGAAAAAAATGAGATTTTAAATGGTCATTTTTGGTGTTGAATTGATTATCTAGAGGCCCACTGGCCACCTGCTCACAGCCAGTCCTTCGTTCTTAGCCAATCCCAGGTGAAGTCAGAAGCTGTCGGATTCCATGACATCTCTGCAACGCTTCGCTTAGAACATTTACCAACTGCGGTATTTTTTTCCACAGAGTCTCTCTATTTCACTATAAAGGCTAAAAGAACAGTCCCCTTGTTCTCAGGCAAGAAAACACAGAAGCTCCATTTGTTTATTATTTTTAGCCACTATGCATTTTGTGTGCTTTATAGCTTCTTGAGTGATTGTTTGACTGTGAATATATTGGCATGTGATTTGAGGTCAGCTGTTTGTTCCCTGGGTGGTATAGTCAATCCATAACCCTGACAGGGAGAAATCTCATTCAAGTTCAAGCTTCAAATGCTAGGCTATCCATATAGAATCTCCTTCTCCTCAAATTCTCTGTCTAGCGTGAAAAAATTTCTCAAAAAGTTTAATTTTCCTTGATTATAGTTTTTAAAGCAACTTCCTTCTTCTTCATTGCTTTAAAAAAAGGCAGATTGGTAAACAGAAGACAAAATTGCCTCCAAGTCTCCCACCCAAAGATAATCACAATTCATATTTTGGTGCATAGTCTTCTCAGCTGTCTTTCAGTAAGCACCCAAAAAAACTTAAAATAAGCTTCACCAGGGCTTTAAGTGTTGCCACATTCTTCAAAATCTTTTTTTTTAAGCCAAAATCACATAAAGTAAGATTTACTTTCATTGAATGTTTTTAGTTTGCCACCACTACACAGCTCAAATTGGCCATCACTCTCTGGGAAAATGGGCATTTTTAAGAAAAAGGTGGATTTCTGCTTTTTCAAAGCCCATTACAAGAATGCCTTGATTGATTACGTTTCACCCATTTCCTGCTCCTCCCAGATGGCCGCCCACCTCACCCCAGCACTTAAACACCAACCCTGGAATCCGTTTGTCTGGTTTCTGGTTCCAATTTTGCCTCTGAGGAATGAGAGCAGAATCAAAGGGATAAGATTGGAAGTCAGTACAACACAGTATGAACAGTGGTCAACTCTGGGCAACTGGGACACGGGTGTTGGTTGTATTAGTTTCTATATCCTTACAGATATTTTTAAAGTTCTAAATATTAATAAAACTAAACAAAGCAAAAGATACGGTCCTTGTGTTCAAGGAGCTCAGGCTCTGGTGCAATGTGCAAACAATTAAGTACACTCAAGACTAGCAAACAGATCATTGCTCTAAAGAGCTTTTGAACGGAGGTGCTAGACTCTAGCAGCTGAAGGAACGCAAAGCAAGGAGCACCCCTCCCACGTCATGTCTTACTAGAGAATGTAGGAAGGCTTCCGCAAGGAGGCAAAGCTTGGCTTGAGACTGGGAGGATGAATAGTTTTCTGTGGTTTCAAGTATGAGTAAGAGTGCACTGCAGGAAAAACCATGACATGTGAAATCAGACTCTGAGACCATACTGTGGGCTCGGGGAAGAGAGTGTATTTTCAGTATGGCTGGGGTTATTTTGTGTCAGCAGATAAGCTTGGAAAGGTGAGCATTTACCAGGTGGTGAAGAGTCTTTTATGACAAGCTACCCGATGGTTGATGAGGAACCAACAAAGCAAGTGAAGGGCATAATGCAACTTTTGTGTCGGCAACATCCTTCAGCGGACAGTGTGGAAGAAAGATGGGAGAAGGAGAAAGGGAGCTGAGACAACAGTCAGGAGGCTACTGCAATGATCCAGGTGAGAGATGACGACAGCCTGTAACAGGGCAGTGACAGAGAGGGAGGAGGGGACAGATGGGAGGGCTTTAGAAGATAGAATCCATCCTCCAGGGAGACCAATTGGATGTAAGGCTAGAGAGAGGACAGAATCAAGAGTAACTCCTGGGTTTCTAACTTGGGCAGTGGGTTGGATGGTGGTGTAAACTCACTGAGATTGGGAGGAGACAAAATGGAGAGGGACAGATGAGTAAAATTTGCAACGTGCTGAATTTGGGGAACCTGTGATACATTTTGGAGTTGCCCAAGTGACCAAGAAGTGTAGAGATTTGAAGTGTGCATGGCAAGTGCGCTCTCTACGCTAGAAGCAGACTCATCAGTGCAAACACCACAATGGCTGAGCCCATGGCTGTGTTGAAGGTGTCCCAGCAAGAGAGAAGGAGAGGGAACAGAGGCTGGAGTTCTCATGGGGCTCAGCATTTAAGAGACTGAGGGGTGGTCCAAGGAGAAGGAGGAAGACCAGGAGAAAGTGATGTCAATCCGTGTCACATCTGCTAAAGGAGGAGAGGGTTTTAAGGAGGAGGGAACAGTCGCTAGGTTAGAGCTGGCAGACAAGTCATGTAAGAGATGGTGTTGTCAGATAAAACACAGAGTGTCCAGTTAAACCTTAATTTCTAGTATAAGTATGTTCCCTATTTTTATTTGCTAAATAAGGTAACTCTAGTAGATAAAGGCTAAAATGTGCGCAGAGGTGTGGTAGTTAAAGCAGGATCAGAGGACCAAAAGGCGCAGACGCGGGAGGGGACTGGGAGATAGCGCATGTGAACCCATCTTTCTAGAACTCAGGCTGTGAAGCAACAGAGTAGGGGGCAGGGTTAAGAGAGAGAGGATTTTCTCAAGGGGAGCAGGCACCATATGTTGTCTCACTCCCATCCGCCCCCAACAGCCAGAAACTATGTGAGGTTCAAGACCAATTCTTATTTGTCTTTGTAACCAAACCTCCGACCTGCATGGACCCTTTCTCTTGTGCATCAGGAACTCAATAGATGATTGCTAAATTAAATCCTTAGACTGAGTTTCTCCATGCCTACAGTAAAGAACAGAGATAATTAAGAAGATGCATCACTTTGCCTCTGTCTGAAAATTATGACTCAACGTATTTTGGGCAAGTATAGCTCATATACATCAGAATGATCTGGGACATTGCCTCAGCTCTCCATTTCTATTTACCAGTGAAGGCACATCTAAGATGCCAACCGTCCTTTCTCCCGCCACAATACACAGCAGCAGCAGCTAGGAATCCCTTAATCGCCTTATGCTTGTCAAGATTCTGCAACTTTCCAGGTGAGTGAAACAGATTCGGAATATCCGGTCAAGGGGAAAACAGAATGAAACAAAGCTTGCACCAAACCAGCAGAGCAAGCTTCTCCAGAGGGTTTTTGAGGCTGGTGGGAAGCTTCAGCATTCTTCAGCCTGATCGGACGTTTGCTGCTCCACTTGGCTCATAAACTGCCTTTCCTCCTTTATACAGCCAAGTGAGATCCACTCACCCATTGGAGGAATAAAGCAACCGCAAAACAAGGCTATTAAAAGGCCGCTCAAGCCTGTCTTAAGTGATGCAAAGCAGGCAAGTAAATGCTCAGGTGCTTTCAAAGACAGGTCTGCGTTTCCGCTCCTACCAGACTCTGAGTCACCTCTGGAGATACTGTGGACTCCGCCTGGCCAGGAGGGAGGAAGGAGATGGTGGTGCTGCAGTGAGGGCCCTGGGACTCCCACCCCTGCTATGGAGGCCCCAGGATGTGTCTGGAGGGGACAGGGTGTGAGGATGCTTTCTGTTGGTGGAAGGAGAAAGAGAAAGATGGTGTAATGGAAAAGCTTGGATTCTGAGGTTGGATTAGACCTGGGTTCAAACCAGATCTCGCCTACTCTAGTCTTGTCATGTTGGACTTTATAATATGGTGGGTATGAGCAAAACTTCAGAGTTGGCCACGTTTCGATTTAATTCCTAGTGCTACAGGTGGAATGATTATAGTATTTTTCAAAATACCTTCCTTATATATTCTTCTTGCAGCCATTCTGCCATTACGGCTCTAAGAAAGAAGAAAAGATGAAGGGCACCCCAGGAAGGAGAGGAGACGATACAGGGAACAGTGGAAGGGAAAGGAAACCATTTCAACATGCAGAGGAGGAATGGGAGGCGAAGAGGGAAGGGAAGGAGAAGGGCAAATAGCCAGAAGAGGAGGGTTAGAAGTAGTCAGCTCAGTTGAGGGGGATTCTAGCGCAGTAGTCTGTACCCCTCTTCCTGCTTACGAGACTCTGAGAGGAGACTGCCCTTAGAGAGCCCCACACTGGCCTGGGGTGGGCTCACAGAGCAATGAGCAGACCTCAGCTTGGTGCTCCCCAGCCTGAGCCAGAAGCTCCTGAGGGTCCCCAGGGTGGAATGCAGATGGTCAGTGAGAGCCGAGGCCAGCAAGTCTGCCATGGGCCTCAGTGACAAGGGGGAAGTGACCCAAAGCAGAGACAGTGAGGAGGACTGCCCGCACCACAGGGGACAGGCTGTGACCCAGGTCTGCTGTACTAGTAAGAGCTGGGGGACAGCAGTAGGAAGGAGGAAGGGAGGGACGTCATGCCACACCCAACTCAGCCAAGAGAACAGACCACAGCTTCTGTGGCACCGACTTTAGCTGCAGGTGTGAACAGGGACCCGTGAGCAGGCACAGTAGGGACTTTTCCATTCAAGGCAGTGAGAATCTAGAAAAGAGAACAAGGCCCAGCTTCCTGGGAAGGAGGAGGGAAGGGGCCAGACTTAGAGAGGGAGAAATAGCCTGGTAGGAAGTTTGGGGCTTGAATTAGTTGAATACTTGTTGAAAAGAAACAGAAATAATTGGGGAAAAAAACAAAAAAACAACACTTCTTTTACTCCCATCCTCCCTCAAAAAAAAAAAAAAATCTCTGAGATCTTTGGCTTGACAAGTCGGTGTTTTTTCCTGCTCCTCACTGGGATCTGGGGCTCTAAAGGACAAAACGATCATTCGCGGAAAATAAAGGACCCCACCAATTATGCACCATTGATGTACGGTGGATCAATTTACAGTCCCCACCCCCCGGCTGAACTTTGTAAACTTGAGTTATGTATTTAACTGCATTGAACCTCAGTTTCTTCATCTACAAAATGAGGATAATACTACTTCATAAGGGCTGTTGTGAGTTTTAAGTGAAATGGTGCCTGAGAAGCACTAGGAACAGTGCCCAGCACATCGTTGTGCCCATTAATGGTTACATGACATTATTACTTAGCTTCCATGAGCTTCCTTTCCCACCTCTGTAAATTGGGGATTGCAATATCCATCTTACACAAGTGTGCAAATCATAAGATCCTTTTCCCCTCTGTTCCCTTTTCTGAAGAGCTACAGTTTATCTCATCTTGTCTTCTGCCTCAAATAAATACATCTCTATTCATTTATTCAATCGATATGGTTTTCTGAGTTTCTGCTCTGTGCAGGTCACTCTCTTGAGGGTTTCCAGATAATACATGCACAGTATATACCATTTACAGTCTGCTGGGGGGAGCAATGTTTGTGCTTCTTTATAATAGAAGGGAAAAATGATGAGTGAGACAGCAAAAGCAATGTGGAAACTCGGAAGAGGCAGCATTGATTTCCAGCGAGAAGTCAGGGAACGCCTCCTGCATAATGTGGCATTTGGACTGGACCGTGAAGAATGAGAAATACTTAGGCTTATGGAGACTGGGGAGGGCAGTCTAGGCAGAGAATTGTGAAAGCAAACGCACAATGTACGGTGTGTTCTGAGGATGGGTGGGTGGTTCTGCATGACTAGAACAGGGGAGATGAAAGGTTGGGGGGTAACGATAGGCTGGAGAGCTGAGTGCAGGCCTGATGTGATGGGCCCAGGATGCTCCCAAGCTTTTTTTTTAGTCATCAACTTTTCACTTTCTCATAATGTTTCACAAAAGGAAAGAGAAGGAGAAGAAACTAAAATGTATTGAGCTTCAGATACATGTGAGATAGCGTCTCTAAACCTCGTGGCCATGCTGGAAGGTAGGTATTCACAGAGGAGGAAACTGACGTTCAGAGAGGTTAAGTAACTTAGCCAATGTCACACAGCTAGAAAGTAGTCCAGTCCACTGAGAATCAAATTTGAGTTTGCCTGATCCAAAACTAGTGCCAAGAGACAAGGCCTTCAGTCCTTACCTGTTCTACCTGAAAACACAACTTCTTTCCAGTTCCTGTGTTTAAGGAAGTTCTGTTACCAATAAATTAGCAGAAAGAGTGAGTTGGAAGCTGTCTGAGGAGGAATTGAGACCCAATGGGGATATGTTTTTGGTTCCAGGATTCAGGGTCATGAAAAACCGCCAGAAGGAGATGGGTCTCCTCTTCCAAATGACCTCGTGAGTATTCTGGCAATGTTGAGCTAGCCAAAAAGAATAGTGTCAGGGGTTGAGACCCAGTTTAAGAAGGTAATGTGAACCTAAATGTAGGAAACCCCAAGACACTTTCATCTTCTGTGTATTTGTGCTCCATTTAAATCCAGGGGATTACATTTTAGGGTGGATCTTAAGTCAGGACGTATGATAGACTAATAGTTATTTGTGACAGGGTGTCCAGGAGAGAAGGCTCAGAAATGCCCATCTCCTCAGCTGGAACTGACACAGTGAGACCCAAGACATTTTTGGTTTTATGTCACAAAGCTTCTCTCTGGGGAACGAGAGACCAGATCTGACCTTGTGAGCCCTGGGGAAGAGACTGAGGCTCAGAGAGTTATGTTGACTTATCTAAGCTCATACAGATGGGAAGAGGTGGGGTCAAGACCAGAGCCCAGGTCCCGTGACCCTGGCTCCGTTACTGCGCTGCTCCAAGGAGAACAGACTCATCTCTTTGGAAGACTACAGTTCATGCTCTCAACGGCCTGTGACTGGTTTTACGAGAATCACAGAATTTTTACAACTAGAGGAGACAGTAAGGATCGTCTCATCTAATTGATTCATTTTATAGATGAGAATACTGAGGCTCAGAATAGAAAATTGACTTGCCTAAGGTCACAACAATTTTAGTGGTGGCACTTGGTCTAGGTCACAGATCCACTGCCTACGATTAGTGCTCTTTCCACTAACGTTTAATGTTATGTTCTACTGACTATTAACTACCCCCGCTCCATGCCCCCACCCCGCATATGCACATGTGGAGAATAAAGAGGTAATCCATCACTTCCTTACATTTAGACAGGCATAATTTTCCAGTTTTATGAAGGAGATAAAAATGCGTCCAAATTTCAGATCAACCAGTGAAAGCAATTCCCCAGACATCCGGTACTTTTCTGGTTTGAAAGCCCCTACATTTTTTCGGCTCAAGTCTCAGAAAGTCAAAGCAGAGAGTTGGCTCCCATGCTCCATCTTATTTTACATGAACCTCCCCAAATGCTAAGCAGATTTCCTGCACTCTGAGACAAGAACCTCCTCTCTGGCCAAAATCCCATCTTCTTCACCAATGGAATATGCATGGCCCCACAGCCACCTCCTACCTGGGCAGCCAGCAAGCCTCCCAGGCTGTTTTGCTCTCTGGAGCAAAAGGCTTGGAGCCTACCACTTTCACAGTCTCCTTTTTCTAGGAGGGGGCCATGACTTGCTCCCATTAACCCGGGCAGTGGCTATTTCCCACCACTTTCTGCAATGAGGTATTTCATGGAGACTGAGAGGAGGAAACCTGGACCCTGCTCCCCCTGGATTAGTGCCATTCTCCCCTCTGTTCTCCCAGAAGCTCCTGTCTCTAGGTCAGACATGACTGTCTCCTCTAAGACAGGCTCAGCGAGGATCCATTTGTGTTCCTGCCCTGCATTGCTGCAGAGTCCCTCCGGCACTGTGGCTGGAAATGATTTGTGCATGGAACTTGGCCAGCCTCCGTTTTAATCACTCACACACTCACGGACACAGGGAATCCCGCCCTGCTCACCCGGGGAATGGAGGCAACCTCACTCACTTTGACAGGATCTCCTTAAGCGGTGGAGTAAACAGTCAGTCTGGTCTCCAGGAGAGATGTTGTAAAGAGCCTCCTTCTCCGAGAGTTAATTATGAAATCGATACCTTCAGGAGCCCCTCCCTTTTCCCTGGAGCTTCTACCAAACAGACACTGCTCAGATAATACTCAAGCATCCATTTGCCCACGCGCTTCCTGAGCACCACTCTGACTGGGGAGGAGGGTGGGGTGGAGCTGAGCTGGAAGAATAGGTAGAATTTGCTTAGGACAATCAGGCAGGGAGGTGGCTATAGCCAAGGCCTGGGAGAATGAATGACCAGGGGATGGGGTGAGGAAGGGAGGGAGTCAGGGGGCAGCTGGAGGGGAGCAGAGGTGCTTATTGGGGAGAAGAGCGTGTTGACTAGTCAGGGTCCCAACAGGAAACAGAGGGCACACCCAAAATGGAATAATTTGAGGAGGGTTTACTTGCAAAGGGGTGGGCATAGGGGAACCACAAAGAATAGTGCAGTCAACTGGGATCAATCAGAGCCGAGGTGCTGGCACCTCTGGGCACAGAGACATGACCGGAACAGTCAGGTAGAGCAGCTGCCTTAGAAGAAACAGAGGCCTTCAGCCAAGGACACAGGAAATTCAAGGCACCCTTACAGAGAGAGACACAGACACAGGTGCCTTCACAGTGAAGCTGGTTAAGTTTGAGCTGCAGGGCCCTGCACTTGCACAGGTCCCTCCCCAGGCCTGGGGAGGAGCCTTAGCAATGTATTCATGTCACATGTTTTTGTAAATTCTTGGAGTAAATTTTGTAAAGGTAGGATATTTTCTACCTCAGTTTCCCTTTACCACACACATCATACTTTCGGTGGCTTTGGAATCTTCATGGGCATTTTTAGGATCCGGTGAAGGGGAAGATGAGTTTGGTTTGGTGGGATATAGTTAAGTTGCTCACGGTCACCTCTGTATATATTTACTTCATTGCTAGCTGTCCTGTTGTAGGAATGGCTTCCAGGAATACTCTTACCTCTAACTCATCTGATGTCGTGACTTGAAGGTAGAGAAAGGTCATATTGTAATACGAATGTGTCCTTTGGTGCCCAGCATGGAAGTACGTGGGTAGTCAAGAGAACAGAAGTTAGTAATGTGTGGAACCAGAAGCTGGTCTGTGGCCCATTGTCGGACTTGTAACATTTTAAGCGGAGAATTCAGTTCTCAGGGGAAAAATAATGCAGCACATGCAACTATAAACATACCTTACTATTTGCTTTTTAAATGGAATTTTACAGTTTTTAGATTCCTATGTTTGTAGCCTATAAGCATAAAAAAATTTCAGATCGTACCAAAATTAGTAATTTCTTAACAGGAAGAAAGAAAATGCCAAAAGAAGTAAAGGACCTTAATTTATTTGATAATCTTATTGATGAAGAGGAGTAAAGCATATGAGCTCATTGGGAAAAGATTTACATTTCTTACTGCTTTGATATAAAAGCCTGACATCTATGAAGATGTCTTGGATCGGGTTCCCTAGGAAACTGCCTGTGAAACAGAAAGTTGCATGCAGAAGGCTTACTGTGGAGCGCTCTCAGGAGATAAAGTTGCAAGGAAAGGAGGATGGCAGGATTGGGAGAAGCAGACCAGCATGTGGTCTCAGCAGATCTGCTATTGCCAGCAGCTGAGGGATGGCTGCACCGGCCCCAAGAGGAGATCTGGTGTTATCTATAAAAGATAACACAAAACTCATAACACGCCATAATGGGGACATGAAAGACAGGCTGGTTTGTAAGTGTCAGCAATTCAAAGGGTAATTGAGACTAGCTCCTGCACAAGAAAATTTGAAATGTCCTACATCTTGTTATATATAAGGAAGAAGTTGATGGTGGTCTTCCCAAATTGGACAACAATCTCAAAAATTTTACTCTGTGTTACAAACAACGAGTTCAACAAGGCCAAGGATAAAACAAAATTTCCAGCAAACTTATTAGAGGGAAGACTAGATTCTCTTTCCATTACTCCTCTAGAAAATTATATTACAAAGTTGTCATATGAAGAGGCATACAGTATACAGCTAAAAAATATGGGAAAAAATTAGTATAGAGATTTCCAGGCAATTAACTAAGAAGAGTAGTTTTATGCATTTTGTGATATCTGTGATATTTGTAAGCTTTCTAAAATTTGCAATTTCTTGTGACTTCTATACATATTCACTTTTGTATCTAACATTATATTCACAATTGTGGACCAATAAAATTGCAATTTTCAGACTCAAAACCAGAATCACACTTAGACGCAGAGGGATAATACCCTGACCTCATACTCCTCCCTCCCTCAGGTATCCTTCTGGAGTGCCCCAACAGCCAACCCCAATGGAAGCCAGAGGCTACTATTGGTCAGTCTCTGGGATGAGATGTGGGGTGGAGAAGGGTGGCACAAATTGAAGATACCGGCTACAGTTAAGTAATATGGAACTAGATTGTGGAGGCCTTGAATGCCAAACTCAGCTTGTACTTTATTCTAGAACAATGAAATCTGAGTGGCATAAAAACAAACATATATACTGGAGGAGCCTTTAAGCTGGGGTTGTAAAATACACCTGCCATGCACCACTTGAGGAACGGTCCTGCACCCATGTACAGGCAAGACGTGTCTGCTCCTTTTCTCCTCTTCTGTGGCCTGGGGAGGGTCTGTGCTCCCAAGCAAGCTGCAAGTGGGGAGCAGGTGAAGAAGAGCATGAAGTCGAGGGGCAGAGCACCATCACCGCAGATGTGACTCCTAATCAGAGGCTGCGGCTATTCCTCCCGTTATTTCAGCAGCCCTTACATCCTGAACGTCCAATTTACAGCCATCCTTCCTCCATGCTGTAGGAGAAGCCTTCTCTTCTTGTCTCTGCCCCACCCGGTCAGCTCCCAGTTGCAGCTCAGCATGGCCAGTGCCAGCTGCACACACACATTAGGACGGGCTTCCCGTCCTTCGAGAGTCGGAGCCCAAGTTGAGGTGGAGATGCCGGAACTGAATTCCTTTGCTGGTTCCTCTACGACCTTCCTGGGTAATTGAAATCCTGGCATCTTTCCCTAGAGCTTTTTCTGCTCTGCTGAGATTCCAAGAGATTCCAGAATGACCCTCTCTTTTCTCATCCCACACCAAGTGCTCTCTTTGACTCAGCTCTCCAATGCTTTGTCTTCCGCCTCGAATGGACAGCTCTGCAATCTGCCCTCTCCAGCCAGCTGGCCCTCCCGAGTTCCTTTTATCTAACTTCCTCTTTCATCAAACACACTTCCGCTTGAGTGTCCCCAAATACTTCAGAGGCAATATATTCAAAACCAAACTCACTAAAGCCTGACAATTCTTCCTTCATAATGTTGCTCAGATTTGTTCTCTCCTCTTCTCTCTCCCTGTCGTTCCTTTGCAAAGGCTCCGATTACCTCTGGTCCAGACCGTTGTAACCAGCTGTCATAACCCACTCCCACACAATGTCACGGTGAGATTCCTAGAACCCATCATGTCACTCCCCTCCTCAAAAACCTTCTGTGGCTCCCCGTCACTTTATAAATTGAATCCAAATCTCTCAGCCTGGCCATGTCTATTCTGTGATCAAGCGTGCGTGTGATATTGCAGTTATTTCTAAATGCATAATCATGTATTTATTGTTTGCCCCAGACAATCTCTCTCCCTCCTGTCCTTAGACAGTGAAATTCATTGGCACTCGGGAAGTGTTAGCTAAATAAATGGACACTTGGGCCTTGGTTTCTCTTTCTGGCTATATCACTCACTACTCGCCCCTGCTCACCTTCCCTGCCTCAGGCTAGTCAGACTCACGTGCTCATTGCCCCCCCTCCTCTCCCGCCCAATTCTCTCCTCATCTGTACCTTGACACAGAGGTTCCCCACTGGGGGTTTTCCCTTCGGGTCCCTCCAGCGGCCACTCTTCCCAACCTCTGTCAACATATGTGTGTTTGGGCACTTGGACACACACATACACACACACTGCTTTCCCCATGAAGCCTTTTTTGCTTCTTTCTGCTCCCCTCTTCTCTCCCCAGGAGCTAATCTCCTCTCAGAGCTCCCTCAGCATTTGTTTGTGGGCCTCCTATGGCTTGGATCATATTTTGCTGACATATTTCACTCGCTGGCTCACAAATCTATCTCCTCAACCAGACAGAGAGCGCCTCCAGCACTCAGCCGTGTATGACTCATTTTTTCTCCCCAGCAGCAACTCGCCTACCGTGGGCACTTACGGATGGATTAATGGCAGCATCTGCTCTTAAGAACGTGAAAGTCTTCCTTCTTGTTATAGGTTAAATGTATCTTTTATTTACACATATACAGTTCATGATTACACTCTTACTGTAAAACACTCAAACAATATAGATAAGACTAAAATTTCCCTTTGCTTACACCCAATCCCAGTCCCCTCCCCATTTACGTACCTAATCAATAAAGGTAAAATAGAATTTTGTGGGATTTTTTTTTTGACAAAAGTGATATACTATATAAATTATTCTGCAGCTTGCTTCTTTCACTTGACAATATGTCAAAAATATCTTTTCATCTTTCTACGCGTTAGATAATTGGTAACTCAGTCTTTCTAACGGCTGCAAGATCCCACAATTTGGGTGGGCCGTAGCTTTTTAACCATTCCCTTAGGCATGGACATCTCCATTATTTCCAGTGTTTCGTTCTGTACATGCCTCCTTGCACACATGTGCCTTCCTCTAGAATAAAGATGAAAAAGTAGAATTTCTGAGTCAAAAGAAATACACTTTTAAAATTGCATTAGATTCAAGCCTAAAAAATTGTATTAGATATTGTCAAATGGATTTCCAAAGAGACTGTACTTATAGTCCCCCAAACCCTTGCCATCACTTGATGTTACGAATCTTTAACAGTTTGGCCAGTCTGATGAGAGAAAAATGGCGCTGTGTTATGTTAAGGTGCATTTCCCCATTTTCCCTAAGTAAGATTGAGCATCATTTTATGGGTTTACTGACCATTTGACTTTCCTCTTCTGTGAAACATACATAACCTTTGCTGCATTGGGTAGTTTGTCTTTTTCTTATTGATTTGTAAGATATCTTTACAATTTCTGGATATTAATTCTTTGTCTATTATGAATAACATATATGTTGTAAATATTTACCCTGAATCTGTTGCTTGTCTTTTGATTTTCTTCAGGGTACCTAATTTGCTACAGATATTTTCTTTTTGATCCAATTTTGAATTTTTCCAAATACATATCTAATTGTCCCAACACTCCTCATGACATATCCATCCATTCCCGATGATGTGAAATGCCACTTTTACCAGAGAGTAAAATTTCCTATCTACGTGGATCTGTTCCTGAGCTTTTGATTTTTCTTTATCATTTTCTTCAATGTACATTTCTTATAAACAGTATTAAGATAGATTTTGGGGGGTTTTCTGGCCTAATCTATAGATTCTGTCTTTTAAAGACAGAATTCACTTCATCCACGCTTAGTGTAACAACTACGATACTTGATATGATTCCTTCCATTTTACCTTGTGTTTGCTGTGAATTATTTTCTCTTTTTCCCCTCAATTTTGCTAGCTTGCTCAAATTGCTGTTCCTTTTTACCCTGGTTAATGTGGGAGCTCCCCCATACTCTTCCCATCCCATTAATGATCATCTCCGTTCCCTTTTCTGGCGCTCGTAATAAACTCTATTCCTTGACTATCGTGGGAACATGAGATATTATTTCTCCCACTTAGATACCCCATCCCCTTATTTCTCCCCTTTAAGTGCTTCTTCCCTCCGCCAACGAGCTGGTTGGAACACTCTCGCTTCCCTCGTTTTCCTTTCCTTACCCCAAGAGACTGTGGGATGCTTTCGCTCTGCATGCCCTGCTCCCAGCTCTAGCTTTGGCTGAAATTGCCTAGCACTTTTCTTTCTAGATCTTACTAGAATTTCCTTTGCAGTTATTTCACCTCTATTTTAAGAATCCTTACTCAGCATTACACATTTCCAGACAGTCTATCATTATCTATTTATGTTGAACTATGTATGTGTGTCTATATCTATGCACACATATATGTATACACACGTGTGTATATATAGGTAAGTAAAATATATACATGTGTGTATATGTATGTATAGTTAAACATGATTTATTGCTCCTCCCTGTTTCCTCTCTTCTTTGTTAAGATTCATTTGATTTTGGTTGGAGTCTTTTTAAAACTATTTTATTCAGAGAGTGCTATGATTTTTGAATCCTTGCAAATTTGTAAATATTTATATATATACATACACTTACATATATATATATATATGTCTATATGTGTATTTTTTTTTTAAGATTTTAATTTTTTCCTTTTTCTCCCCAAAGCCCCCCGGTACATAGTTGTATATTCTTGGTTGTGGGTCCTTCTAGTTGTGGCATGCGGGACGCTGCCTCAGTGTGGTTTGATGAGCAGTGCCATGTCCGCGCCCAGGATTCGAACCAACGAAACACTGGGCCGCCGGCAGGGGAGTGCGCGAACTTAACCACTCGGCCCCGGGGCCAGGCCCTATATGTGTATTTCTTAACTCCTGTGGGTGAATGATGACTAGGCTGGGTATAGGACTGTTGAGCTGTTGTTGTTGAGCCCCAGAGTCTGTAGATATTACCCACTCCCTTATTTCCTTTTCGTCTTCTGGGACTCAATCAGCCCCACGTTAAGTTTGCTAGATCTCATCCTCAAAATCTCACATTTTCTCTCATGATTTCATTTTCTTTGTGGTTTGTGATATTTCTCACACTTTATCTTACAAGCCACTAATTTGAGTCTCATCTTTATCTATTCCCTTAAATCATCCACTTCATTTTTTGGTTAAAAAAATCAGTTTTTTAGGGGGCTGGTCCTGTGACATAGAGGTTAGGTTCAGCACGCTCAGCCCGGGTTCCCGGGTTCAGATCCCAGGCATGGACCTACACCACTCTTCAGCCATGCTGTGGTGGTGAACCACACATAAAGTGGAGGAAGATTGGCACAGATGTTAGCTCAGGGCTAATCTTTCTCAGCAAAAAAAAGGAAAAAGTATGTTTTTCAGTTTCAGGACGTTTTCCTTGGGTTCTTTTTGTGGTTGAAGTTGTCCTCCGTCTCCTCTGGTGGCTCTTTAGAAGCCTGTTCTGGATGTTCATATGTACCTCTCCTGGGCTAGGTTGCCTCTTGGATATGTTGTTTCCTTTCTTTGATCCCTGTGGCTCCATGGCTGGAAAACTGATGGCTGTGGAGGAGGCCTGTGTCGGAGCAGACAGACAGGTGGCAGTCCCCTGATGAGGCAGCAGGAAGAACTCTTTGCTACTGGGTGTCATGGTCCCAAAGGTGTAGCACCCTCAGCTCACCTGTTCCGTTCCTCCCCAGCTTTTTGGGGTCCTGGGACACTTGAGCATGTGCACGTGGCCAGAGTTGTGCTTCCTGCTGCCTCTCATCCAGGGCTCCCTTAGGGAGACAAAGCTGGTTTCAATATCCAGTCTGTTTCCTCCAGGCCCTCTCCTGCCTGGCGGCCTCCGCAGCGGCATGGCTCAGAAGAGGTGGGTGGGTGGGAGCCAGAGTCACGTGTGGAGGGAGAGTAGACACATTAAGCAGCTGCCATCCCAGAATTCGTTTCTTCACTGTTCAGCTTTTCGGATGTCTTTGTGTATTCCTGTGCCATCGCTGCTACTGC
Source organism: Equus asinus (assembly GCF_041296235.1). Lineage (NCBI taxonomy): Eukaryota > Metazoa > Chordata > Mammalia > Perissodactyla > Equidae > Equus > Equus asinus. The sequence goes on from NC_091794.1 coordinate 27,706,577, forward strand.
AGAGTTTTAATTAGCGTTAAAGTTAAGTCTGCCTCCTGATGAGGGATGTCTTCTCTCTTTGTTTCTCTTTTCCAAATTTACCTTGGCTCTTCCTATGCATTTCGTCTTCCTGATGAATATTACAATCAGCCTGTTGTTCCTGAGAACAGCTCCTTGTTGATTTTTTTGGAAAGGACTGAACTAAATTTATAGATAAATACGGAGAGGATGGACGTCATTCCAAGATTACATCTTCCCTCCAGGAACAAAATAACCATTTATTCAAGCCTCCTTTTATATATTTTAGTAAAGTTTCATGGTATTTTTAATGTAGACTTTGCATATTTCTTTTTAAGTTTATTACTAGTTTTTTTAAAACAGTTTTTGTTGCTTTTGTACATGGAACATGTTTAGCTTTTTTTATACAAAATTGCAAGTGCATTTAGAAGTAGATGGGATAGTATAATGAACACTCCTGTGACCATCACTCAGCTTTTAAAAGTTTTTTTCTTTTAAATTTTTAATTGTGGTAAAATACACAGAACATAAAATTTACCATCTTAACCATTTTAAGAGTCCAGTTTAGTCGTGTTAAGTATATTCACATTGTCCTACAACCAGTCTCAAGAACTCTTTTTATGTTGGAAAACTGAAACTGCATCCCCGTTGAACAACAACTCCCCATTCCCCCCACCTCCCAGGCCCTGGAAACCATCATTCTACTTTCTGTCTTTGAGAATTCGACCACTGTAGGTGCCTCTCATAAGTGGAATCATACAGTATTTGCCCTATTGTGACTGGCTTATTTCACTCAACATGACATCCCTAAGGTTCATCCATCTCGTAGCATGTGTCAGAATTTCCTTCCTTTTTAAGGCCAAATGATATTCCACTGTATGTATAGACCACATTTTGTTTGTCCACTCTTCTGTTGGTGGACACTTGGGTTGCTTCTACCTTTTGGCTATTGTGAATAATGCCATCACCCAGCTTCAACAATTACCAACTCAGAGACTATTCTGTTTCATCTATAACCCCATCACTTTCCCCTTCCATAATATTTTGAAGAAAATCTAAATGATGTAGTTTACAAATAATATTTTCTATTTGGTTGAAGATCATTCCCAGGGAGAATGAGAGCCAGGAAACAAATACTGTTTCACCCCAAATAGGTTAATCTGTTTGGCATAAAGATGAAGTGCAGATGAGGTGGGAAAGCTGCCACAGAAAGGGGAAAAGAGGAAGAAGAAGGTCAGAGAGTGGCTAAGGCTTATCATATGTACATAAGCTTCTGCTCTCCCTTACTGCCAGCTCCTTCTCCCTCAAACCTGTTGTCCCCAGGTCCCTGAAGCAGGGAGGACTCCAAAGCTCACAGACCACTGCAGCCATTCTGGTTCTGGGGGCCTTAGAGAAGACTCTGCATGTCTCCGTCCACTTGCCCACAGCTGGGCGTTTTGCTTTGGCAGTGCTGGGGCTGGAGTCAGGCTATGCCCTGAACTCACTGACACTGCCCTGGGAGCCAAGGTCTATTCCTGGAGAAGAGATTAGCGGAAATTCCTCAGGGAGAAATTGGCTGCCGTTGAATGCCAGGAGACGTCACTAGATAACCTACCCAGAAACGAGGGTTCTGATGTTCACATCACTTTAAAATTATGCTGAGCATCTGGGGATGGCACAATTTAAGTAAATTAACTTGGCCTCTGTTGAGTCATCCTCAGAGCAGACGCAGGCTCCCTGCTGGGACTCACCTTGGAGGCGTGGTGTCCCTCTGCTTTTGTTACATTGACAAATGAGACCTTGTGCTAAGGGAACACAGCAGTAGCCATTCTGGAGGGCCTGCATTTATCTTCCCTGTGGCCTTGGAGGAAACAAACACAATCATTCTTGCTCTCCCTTAAAGGTCTCTTTACTTATGGTCCCCAGTTTTCTCTTCCTAACTCCATGAACATCATAGATATTCCCTTGACATTCCCCCATGGAAAGCTCAAACCAGGGCTAGTTTACATCTGAAAGAAATCACTGCTGCTGCAAAAAGTCTTTTGGTCACTTCCCAACCAGGCCAGTAGCCTTGTCTTCTTTCTTTTCTGCTCCACTGGTCTGAGATTTCTCTCCACCCTCGTAAGAAGCATCAGTAAATGTGGCTTAGTCCAGGGTTTGATCTTGAACACTGTCCAACAGGAGCTGAAGCATCTGGGGCTTATTTGTCCCCCAAACAGTCAGCAGGTGTGTGTTTTAAGCTGGTGCCATGAAGTTGCTGTCGGGTGTCAGAGAGGCAGCGTCCTGCACTGCAGAGTAAATTTCAACCCCATTCTTCTATCAGCTCTCTGAAGAACGTGCACCTATCACTTCTACTCCCTTTGCCTCGGTTTCCCAGTAAAACTCAGGGGATTGAACTGGATGGTCCCAAAGACCCCTTCTAGCTCTGAATCTATGAAAAAAAAGTCACAAAACCTGGAAATTAGAAGTATTTTCATGAATCCAGGCCCTAACTCAGAGACCCTTAGAGGCCACCTGGGCCAAAGGTAGAGCTGGGAGGAAAGTGGGAGCTCCAGGTGGGGCTTCCCACTTGGCATCTGGAAGGTGCTTTGGCGTGTGTGGAAAAGAGAATGGAGAGCCTAGAATAGCAAATGAGCTGATCCGGCATGGGGTGGGGCTGGGCCACCTCAGAGTTAGACAGACTGACATTTCATGGATGGGGTCTTGGGATACCACTGGGTTTAGGTGGCTATGGACGTGAGGCCCAAGGTGAGCCTGGAGCTATAACAGCAAAGAAATCATTTTCTTCACACATAAAGGTGGCTGAAGAGATCAACTGGGACTCAAAATCAAGAAAAGACTCCAAGATTAAGAACCCAAGGAGGAGCCTGACAGAGGCTGCAACAAGGAGGATCCAGAAGAGAACAACGGAGGCTCTCCACATATTCTCAAGTGTGGCTCTCAAGCCTTAGCACATATCAGAATCCCCTTTAGGCCTTGTTAAAACAGAGTGCTGGCCACAACCCCAGAATTTCTGACTCAGTGGGTCTAGGGTGGGGATTGAGAATTCGCCTTCTAACGAGTTCCCAGGATGCTGATGCTGCAGGTCTGGGGGCTGCCCTTTGAGAATGACTTCATTAAAGAGATGTGGAGATGTCATGGGGGGTGGCGAAGAGCTCAGCTAGCAGGTCTGCCCTTCACCAGACGTGTGCAAGCTACACAGCCTCTCCAAACTTGTTTCTTCATCTGTAAGATGGGAATGATAATAAGTGCGGAGTAAAGAATGGATACGTGTAAACAACTTGGGATAGTTTCTGGCACAAAGTAAATGCTCCATAAATGTTAGTTATTTGTGCCTCTCAGTGTGATAGCTGGTGAATGTAAAGCCTCTGGCACATGGCAAGTGCTCAATGGTGCTAGTTTTCATACGTATTAGGCATGGGCTCAGGTACAAGTAAAAGAAACCAGCTAGAGTGGCTTGAACAATGAGGAGATCTTTTCCCTGCTATAACAAGAAGCCCAGAGGTGAGCAGTCCAGGGCTGGCGTGGCAGCTCTGCAAGGACCTCTGAGGACCCAGGTTCCCACTGCCTCCCTGCCTGACTTGCTCAGTGTGTGGTTTTCGTCCTCATGGTTGCAGGATGGCTGCTACACCTCCAGTCCCTGTTCCAGGCAGGAAGGAGGGGCAGCATGAAGGACAAAAAGGCAAATACTTCCTTGTTGTGATATTTGCTTCTATACTCTCAAAGGGAAGTCCTCCCCAGGGACCTCCGCCAACATGTCATTGGCCCTATCTCACTCAGCTAGGGATGGATAACTCATGTGGCCATCCCTAGCTGCTGAGGATGCTGGGAAGTTGAGTATTTTAGTTTTCCAGACTCTGGTAGAGATGGCAAGAAAAAGGAAGTTGCAGTGGGTATTGAGAGAGCCAGCCAAGGTATCTGCCATTTGAGGGTTCAAAGCTTGAAAACCATGGCAAGTTCAGTGAGCCATGGGAGTTTGAAGCCCCTAATTTATCCTGTGCCCTTAATTGACTCTGTGTGTGTGTGTGTGTGTGTGTGTGTGCGTGTGTGTGTGAGAGAGAGAGAGAGAGAGAGAGAGATACAGAGAGAGACAGAGAGAGAAAAAGAGAAAGAGACTTTGCTACTTCTTTTAGAAAACTTATCTCGCCCTGTCTTGTAGGATAATTTGTGAGCCGGCCTTTCGTTCCTCTTCCCTTCTCCATCTCATGGCCACCCCCACCCTCACAGCCTAGGAGCCTCCCCAGGTTCATGGTTTTCTTGACTACCCACCAAACCAGATACCATCTCAGCATTGGAGACACACTGTGCACAACGCACATCTGTAGCCCAGCCCCCCTGAAGCTTACAGTCAGGCAGGAAAGACAAAATTTAAAATTAAAGGCATTAACATCGTTTTTTTAAAGTTCCTAAACATTAGGGACTTGTCCATGAAATTAATTTGAATGTGGTTTATATCATCAAAAAAAGAGTCAAATATGCCATCAGACTTCCTCCAAAAAGCCTTTTTAGGATCCCTAGTTCTGAATGCCTGGGACCTAGCAGGCCCTCCAAAAACATTTGTTGACTGTTGAATGACCCTCCCTCTGTGAGTCCTCTTTGATCTCTCTTCCTAGAGTGAATGAGCCCCTTGGGTCAGAGGGCACGGCTGGTTCATATCTGCGTCCTCAGTGTCCAGCTCCGCCCCGCACACAGGAGGAGCTCAGGAAATATCTGCGGAGTGGAATGGAATCTGGTTTAGGTCTTATATCAAGACTGCCAAATTGGGCCACAATCCACTTTGGGCGTGTGCTCTCTGGGCCACTGTTGTAGGATCAGAGTGACAAATTCTTTTAAACCTCACAAACTTTTTTGTAGGAAGCCACAGCCTCATCCTGGCACCAAATACACACGTCTTGTCCCCATAGGTCACTGCAGGGAGAGGTTAATTCCAAGAGCCTTGGCAGGTTTAAATGTCCCCGAGTGTGTGCTGCATGTTACACCGCCTGGCTTCCTTTCAAGCCGCCCTTTCTGCAGTGGTTGTGAGTTCTCTCCACTGAAGAAAGTGCTGGGGAGTCTCCAGATAGATGGACCACACATCCTTTTTTCCCCCTTCTTGTTTCTGAAGTTCTCTCTGACCTGGGAAGGCACATACATGCCTCCCAACACCACTGACCAGAGGAGGAGCCGCATTTGGGCGGAAGTCTCCAGGGGAAGGCTCCCTTCTCAGACTTCGAGGTCAAATCTACTGGAAAAACTGTTCTGCCACAGTAATGAGAATAATGTCAGTTTTATCCCAATTCAAAGAAAAGAAGAAATAAATTGTGTCAGTAGTAAATTTTTCTCGCATATATTTTTCTTAAGCTTTTCGTGCCTTTTTGGTTTTTTGACCCCTGGTAAGATGAAGGCGCAGCAAGTGGAATATTTCCTGATGCGCTGGAGACATCACTGTGGGCCTTTGCTACCTGGACTAACGGGAACAGCACTGCTCCTGGACGTACTCAGAAGTCACGTGCTGCCTGAAGGCAGAGAGGGGAGGTCAGCGTGACCTGATGCATAATTGTGTCCGAATGTTTCCGTGTTCTGATCCACCCACAGAAAGAACACTCAGATATGAAAAGAACCATCTCTACTTGACTAAAAATTTTTGTTCCATGTGACAATGGGGCAAGCACGTGGCTTGGAGTCTGACAGTCCTGGTTCTCATCTTAGTTCTTCTCCTCACCAGCTATATAACTTTGGGGCAAGTTACTGAACCTCTCTGAGCCTCAGTTTCTCTATCTGTAAAATGGAGAGTTGACTACTTACCTTGGATTTTTAGTAGAATAGACTAAGATAATATATGAAGAGTGGCTGATAGCACCCCTGACCCAAGAGAAATAGCCGTTATTATTACTATGATTATGATTACAATATATTGGTTATGATTGGTATATTGATATGATTACAATATATTATGATTCATATATTGGTTGCTGGGTGGCTATTTTTATTTGGGGGGTGGCACGTAATTTGGCCACAGGTGTGCACTGTCAGAAGCGCTGGATCCAGCTGTCCTTTCACAAGCTTTCAGGTTCTGGGGCCCTGCATTGTTTTACCTATTACATCCTCATTAATTCTTTATCCATCCTTCAGCCCCAGCTCTACTCTCTCCCACTCCCTTACAGAAAGCAGAAACCTGTGGTTTTCCTGCTGGCATTTTCTTTAGACACTGGTTTCTAAAGGTCTTTCCTGCCACTTGGAAGGACTAAAGAACACAAGGAAGAAGAATGCTGACTCCTCGGAGGGAGACACAGGGCTTCATGAGATCAGCTGACACAGCACGTAATCGCCTTTATGCTGTTCCCCAGGGTGACAGGAGATGCGTATGGCTGTTGCTTATTAAGTGAGTGCAGATGGAGCCCTGCTTTGCACACCCAGAACACCCCTGCTCCACGCTTTCTCTCCCTGGGGCTGGCTTCATGTGGCCAGAGGGGAAGTTTCTGCAAAACTCTTGTGCCAGACTGACTCACGGACCTAGCCCGGTAGTCCACCTTGCTCTGTTCCGTGGAACCCCCGTGGGAGGGCTTTGGTCCTGCTGGACATTTTGTCAGGGCGTCTTTACTCAAGGATGAGAGAGAGACAGAGACAGCAAGAGCTGATCAGAGGGAGGCTGCGAGAGAAAGAGACAGAGAACCAGAGACAAAGACTGAAAGGGAAACACAGAGAGAGACAGAGAGACAGACAGGAGACATGAGAGGCAGAGGGAGAGAGAGCGAGGAGGGAGCAGAGACGGAAAGAGGCACTCAGAGACAGAAAGACAGAAACAGAGAGAGACTGAGAGGCAGAGACTGAGAGGTAGAGAAAGAGAGACAGAGACAAACACACAGTGAGACAGAGAGAAAAAGAGAGAGAGAGACGGGAGAGGGAGTGACAGATATATGGAGAAAGACAAAGAGAGAGGCATGCATAGATAGAAAGAGACAAACTACAGCGAGGGAGAGCTATAGACAGAGAGACGAGAGACGCAGTCAGCAGGAGAGGGAGAGAAAACACAGCTTCCAGGCAAATGAGGCGAAAGAGAGAAGCCAGACTTAGGGGCAGGCAGACGGGCGGTGGCTCTGCTGGGGACGCGTGCAGTTTGTGCCTAGGAGTCTTCACACTGAGGGGGTTTCTTGGCTCTCAGCAGCCAGCTGAGAGTCATGCTCAGACGACACGCTCCAGACAGTGGGCTGGGTGGACTTACAGGGACAGCTGGACTTCAGCCGTGGTTTGCAGCGCCTGGCACTTTAATCCATGGGCTGGGGCTGCAGGCAGGGCCTGGGAGCTCAGGGCAGGCTCTCCCCATAGCTCCCCAGGGGACCACGAAAAGGACCCTGCAGCCCCCGGCACCCAGGCCTGACATAATTGAGAGAGGAATGTCTGCATGCACACTCGGACATCCACCAGTCGGGAGCCGGCAAGAGGCCTGGGGCCTGGCCCTGCAGCTGCTGGTCTGGCCCTGGCTGTGGGTGCAGGCCTCTGCTGTTGTCTCAGGACTGCGGGGAGCAGCCAGCCCGTTTCCTTAGCAAACCCCACCCCACGCAACCAGGTGTGTACATGCCGCGTAGACATATACACTTTCCAGTCTGCTGGGGGAATGGCTCCTCTTAAGCAGTCAGGACTTAATAATTAAGTCAGCCACTGCAGAACTTCCGTATTTCCCAACACAGTGGGGCAAAGTCAGGTGGAGAGTGTTTCCTGGAGGAAATCCTAGCTGCTTTCAGCATGGTACCTCCTGTAGACACCCACAGGCAGGGGCTCTGCGCAGGGGAATCACCCACAAACACCTAAGATGCTAAGAGAGCATTTTGGGGCTCTATTCCCAGAGCCGCTCCCTCACTCCTGCCTCGATCTCACTCCTGTGCTCCTCCAGCCTCTGCCCGCTCCCCTTCGTGCTCCCAACTCCTGAGGCTGCTCTTCCTCAACCATTGCTCTCCTTTCCTCACAGTGCTCACCTACCCCGACCACCCCAGACCCTTCCAGAGCTTGTCTTCATCCTGGGGCCCTATAGCGGGTGGGTGGCTCTCTTGCTGGCCAGATCCAGACCCCGACAGGGATGTGAGGCACTGCCCTGAGGTTCCAGGCAACGTGCTGCCATCTCCCTGTTAGAGAGGAAGATGATACCTAAAACATGCTGCCCCTTTGACCCTGGGACCTCAGAGGAGAGGTTGCAAAATAAACAAACCCATCTGAGAAATCAAAGCCCACCTTGGATTAGAAAACTGGGCCCAGGTCAACTTGCAAGAAAATTATGTTCCTGTGCCTGCCCTTGCCGCCCACGTGAGGCAACAGGGGTTTGAAGCAGCTTAGTGCGGTCAGTTCACCAAAGCCTGAGGCCCGTGTGGGACCTCAGGTTAGCGTTACAGCTGGGTCAAATGCCCCCTGGGGACTGGTCAGAGAGCTGGCACAGCTGTGGCTTTGTCAGGGGGCTGGCTTGGAGCCCTCATCAATACTAGCGGTCTCACTTTCTGTTTCCACTGTACTTTAGTTTGCAAAGCACTTCCCTGCTCATTATCATACCTCCTTCTCCCGGCAATCCTTAGGAGGTAGGCAATCCCCTTTAGTAAAGAAAGCGGGGAGTGGAGAGGCGCATGGCTTCTTCAAGTGAATAGCACCAGAGCCACACCAACCTGGATCTTCCGGGTTCAAAAACCAGGGGCACTTTCCACTCTGTTCAGCCACTTTTACGATGAGATACTGTCCAGACCCTGCCAGCTTGCTGTCTCCGTCCTTTATTTCCCCCTAGAGAGGAAAAGCCAAAGTGGCAGGAGAGGCCTTGCCTGTCATTCCTCAGGGAGGTAGACAGTCTTAGAACCATGCAGAAAACTGCCAGCCTGAGGGCTTCCTTTGCAGCTGTCAGACCTCCCAGTCTTTTCCCTGGATAATTTCAGGCTGGCCTGCCCTGCACGTGGGTCAGAAAAAAGGCATGAATGCTTGGCCATGGAATGAGCACTGGCCACTGGTTCCAGGGTGGCACGAGGGGCATTTGTTGTGTCTTGTCGCTAGTTATTGCTGACCTACAGGAAAGCTGCTCTGAGGTGTGGATCCTAGATCCAGCCCTTTGCTGAAATCTCATTAATACTGGCAAATGTTTTCAGTTGATTATCTGGGATTTTCTAATGATTTTCTCTCCTTTCTAATAATACTACTTCTTATCTTTATTTTATTGCATTAATCAGATTTTCTCAGTTTTAAGGAAGAGTAATTGCAGAGATCTTTGTTCCTGATTTTAATGAGATTATGTCTAATGTTTTACAGTTAAGTATTATGTGCGTTATTCTCATGAGTTGCATTTGATGGTGTTAAGGAAGTATCTTTCTATTCCTAGTTCAAAAATAGTTTTGTAACAACTCAAGAATGAGTGTTAAGTTTTCTGGTAAAGATTTAGTAGCTGCAAAATGCCTTGAGTCCGGGGAACTGACCAAGACAAATGCCCGTTGGAGCAGAACAGTGTAGTGGTCGTCAGTGCAAACTGGGAGGTCTGGCAGCTTTTGCCAGGAGACCTGGGGAGAGATGGCTCTGCTACTTGTCACCTGAGAGACCTTGGGAAGTCACTAAACTTCTCTGAGCCTTAATCACCTCATGTGTAAAAGGGTATAATAATAGCCTCGACTTGCTAGTTTTACGAGGACAAAGTGAGGGGTTATGCGTGAAGTGCCGAGATAGCCTATCTCCAAGATGGCCCCCAATAATCTGCCTCCTGATGCTTACACCTGTGTAATCTCCTCCTTATGGCGTTAGGATTGGTCTGTGTGACCAATAGAATACAGCGGATGTGATGGTGTGTCACTTCTAAGGTGGGGTCATAAAAGGGCATTGAGGCTTCCCACTTTGTCACTCTCTTCCTGGATCACTTGTTCTCAGGGAAGACAGCTACCATGTTGTGAGCAGCCTTCATGCGGTGCGGACCTGAGGGCTGCTGCCAATAGCGGATCTGGAAGCTGTCGGTCAAGCCTTCAGAGACTGCACCCCAGCTGACATGTCTGTCCACTGAGACCTCAGAGCCCCCAGAACAGAGCCACCCGGCCAAGTCACAACTTGACTCCTGACCCGCAGAAACCATGTGACATAATAAATATTTATTGTTTGAAGGTGCTAAGTTTGGGGGTATTTTGTTACATTGCAAGAGATAATTAATACAGGGACGTAGCGGATAGTAAGTGCTCCGTCAAGGTTATCTGTTTTATCAGTAGTAATATTAATAAGCATCCAAGTTATTAAAAAATAATCCCATTGGGGGCCGGCTCTGTGGCCGAGGGGTTAGGTTCATGCACTCTGTTTTGGCGGACCGGGGTTTCGCTGGTTCGGATCCCTGGCGTGGACATGGCACCGCTCATCAGGCCGTGCTGAGGTGGCGTCCCACATAGCACAACCGGAGGCACTCACAACCAGAATATACAACTATGTACCGCGGGGCTTTGGGGAGAAGAAGACGGAAAAAAATAACAATCCCACTGATCCTAACTTTGAAAATCAATGTAAAAGTTCAGCAAAACCTTCCATTCTTCAAAAAATGTGTCTTGTTATTCAAGCTTTAAATTCTAACCATATCAGGGTTTCTGTGAAGCACAGATGGCCTCAATTATACAAAGAGTTACAGGAGCGGCTGGCCTGATGGTGTCGTGGTTAAGTTCACCTGTTCCACTTCAGGAGGGGGAGTGGGGGGCAGCGGGGGGTCACAGGCTTGGATCCTGGGCATGGACCTACACACTGCTCAGCAAGCCATGCTGTGGCAGCATCCCACGTACCAAAAAAAAAACAGAGGAAGATTGGCAACATATGTTAGCTCAGGGCCAATCTTCCTCAACAACAACAAAATAAAAAAAGAAAAAAGAGACATATGAAAATGGAATTTTTGCAGATTAGTTATATTTTAGAGACAAAAATTTTGCTGAGAAAGTCACTTTGTTGGTTTCCTCACATATCAATTTGGGGGGCTGGAATAGATCTGCCCTGTCCAAAATGTTAGCTACTGGCCATATGTGGTCATTTACATTTATATTTAAATTAATTAAATTTAAATAAAATTTAATATTCTGCTTCCTAGTTGTACTAGCCACATTTCAAGTGCTCAATAGCTACCTGGGGCTAGTAGCCACAGTATTAGGACAATTGGAGAACATTTTCATCACCACAGAAAGTTCTATTGGATGGCACTGGCCTAGACGTCTAGTAAGAATGGATGCGTGGCTTGTGTGGAGCAGTTGGCACAATTCCTAGAACAAACTAGATTCTCTTTCTTTTTGCCTCCTCACAGCTCTGAGGCAGGTGCAGCCGGGCCTATGTCCTGACAGAAACAGCCAAGAGATGCAGCAACGGCTCTTAGGCAGAATGTTCCCACCCTTGCTTGCTCACCATCATTTCAGACTTCTATGTTTCTATTTCAGTTGTCTGATCAAAGATTGGGTCCTGTATCCCCAAAACCAGTTACACAATTCCAACTTGTTGTGCAGTTGGCACCTCAAAAATGCACAAAACCAAAGTCAAACGCATAATCTGCTCCAGTCAGTGTCCTCTCGATGGCTACGTTTCCTCCACGGCACCACCACCCCCTCTTGGAGGACTTCTCTGTGATTCCTCTCGCCCCTCGCCGCCTTGGGTCTCTACTGACCGCTCACCCCAGATCACGTTCTCTTGATTCAGCCTTCAAATTGCTTTTTACTCCTGTTTCCTTCTCTCCATCTCCACTTCCAACACCTATTTTGGGCCCTCATCATCACTATTGTATGAGTGGTCTTAGAGATGTCTCGCTTTGTTAAAGATCCAGCGGAAAAGCAGGAATGGACCTTGGAGAAGGGGGCCAGACTGGTAATGTGGGGGAAGAAAGAGGGAGTCTGCAAAGAAACCAGATACAGGAGGGAGGTTTGGGGGACCAGTAGGCCAAGATGATGTTTATTCTGACAACATGTCATCTGAACAGTTGCCAAGAGGAAAGGGAGGCCTCTAAGAGTCTCTAAGGCACGGAGAGGTGAGGCAATGCACATGTTGTCAGTGACCCTCTCGTCTCTGCCTGCTGTTCAATGGCTCCCCTCTCACCCTAGCAATCAAATCCTACTCTACCACCACTCATTCATTCATTCATTCATTCATCCTTTTGAGGAACATTTCCTGAGCTTCTATCCTGCCTGGGGACCTGAGTTGGACTTTGTTGTGCAAGACCCAGAGATAAATAAGAGGTGTACTCTGCCCTCTGAGAGCTCACAATCCACTGGGGAGAGTAGGTGGGTAGCTGGAGGACCAAGGGACCCTAGGGAAGAAGGCCTCATTATCTTCTGCCCCTGTGTCTTGCCCCCTCAAAACGGATCCAGTGAACTTGGCAGGAACGCTGACTGCCACAGCAGGGACTTGAGGGACTAAAGATAGGGTCTAGAGGCTGATGTGTAGCAGAGCAATGCACAACCTGTGCAACTGTTCAACTGTTCAGGCCCTGGTGCTTATTCAGGCAAGGTATTTGCCATGAGCTGCCTGGAGGAGCAGAATCAAAGAGGTGGGAGGCTTTGAGGAGGGGAATGAGGAAACAATAAATAAGAGGGATTGGGTCCCAACCTGCAGTCAGGAAACCAGCCCAGGAGTCAGGAGCTGAGAACAGGAACAGGGCAAAGAGTGGCACATTACAGGGGCGATGGGCAGAGGCTTGGCTGGGAGTATTGACGGCTGCTTCTGGTGGGGTTTGCCTTCCTGGCACAGGAACAGATGAGTGAGGGGGTAAAAAGGAATAGTTTGTTTTAGGGAGGGGTGTCAGTTTTTCTTTGTCTTTTCTTCTTACCTACAAATCTGTATGGCAAAAAGGAAGAGAATCAGAACTAACAGTGGATGTTACAGGGGTCAAATTGCAGCTGAACAAAAAGGAGCCTACTAACACAGCCAGAGCTCGCCCGCAATGGAAGGGGCTGTCTGAGGGCTGGTGAGCTCTAAGTCATGGAAAATGTTCCCAGGAGAGAGGCTGGGGGGCTCCTGCCAGGGATGGTGTGGGTGTTAGGGGATGGGGAGCGATTTCTGCAGATGAGGGCCCCGAGGCACTTCCAGCTCTTACAGTGTATTGAAATGCTGAGTCCTGTGTCTGCCACGGTGCACCAGGACAGTCAGAGGTCTGTTTAACTGTTTGAGGACAGGGCCTGACCCACTAGGTGCTTAGAGCATGTGTGTGGTTTCTTCTCGGCCTTTGAGATATTGGAGCAAAGATTTTATTCTCCTGTTTCTCAGATCTCCAGCCTAATGGAGTACAAACTGAGCTAGGGTCCAGTGGGGAGAGCTGGGTGGCTGAGTCATCTCTACGCAGGCCCCTGGCCCAGGGCATCAGGCTGGAAGTGTTTTGCATGTCCCATGGCAGGAGGTGGGGGGTAGCATAAGGCTGGAAAGCATTATCTAGAGAAGCTGTTTGGCCATATTCCTGTCAGAGCCACAGGCCCATAAAGTGCATTTGTGTGGATTAGAAAAAGGCACCCCCTGCTCCAGGTGGACACAGGCCCCACAGTCTTTTGACTTGGCAAGAGGAGGAGATCTGGAGTTTAGCTCTCCCTTGCTCTCTCTTGTGCAGTGGATAACATGCACTGCTGTACTTGGTGGCCCTGATCCCTATCCTCTGCCCGCTCAAAGCTGTGTCTCCTGTGTACTATGAGCTCAGGACTAGGCATAGAAAAGAACCGGATCAATGAATGAGCGTAAGGAGGAGGCTCAAGGAAGAGTTCTATTTCAGATATCAGCCATCCAGAAGACAAAGCCAAACAAAGCCAGTATCTAATATGAAGACTGATGTCCCAGCTCTTCTGGGCCTTTCCCAGAGCCACAGAGAACAGGGGAGGCTGAGGACAGAGGGAGACCTTCCAGGAACAAATTCCGAGACGCATTCTTCCCCCACTAGTCCATTAAATGCACTTACTCCTTGACTTGCACTTAAAGACTGGTGTGTTAAATAGATTCTGATTTATGCACCTGTTTAATATATGCCTTCAATATCTGTCTATACTTTCATCCTCTGTCTGAAATTCCAAGCTCCTAGAAAGCGCAGACTCTGCATAACACGATTACTATTGCTCAGTAAAACGCCAGGAACCTTGCCACTTGGGGCTTTGAGATGATAACAATGATGATAAAGTTTAAGTTCCTCACTCTGGCATTCCAGACCTTCTATCATCTGACCCCCAAGCTACTCCTCTTCCCACCCCACCCCCCTTTATTCAGTTTCAGCATCCTATACAACAGCCAAACTGGCCTACATTCCTTGGGCGTCCCGTCTCCACAGCTCATCTCAAGCCGTCTCCATCTGCATATCCCTTTCCCCTTCTCCTATCCCTGAGTATCCAAATCCAGTTCATCATTGGAAGGCCAACTCTAATATTCTTCCCCTTAATATCGTTCCTGATCCCTTGTGCAGGAGTGATCTTGCATCTTTGCTCTCCATAACACTTCATTTCAACTTTTTATGGATCTAATTACATTCTACCTCGTATCACTGCTCTCTGAGCAAATGACTGCTTCCCCAGCCAATCTGAGACTCCTTGAAGGCAGAGGCTGTGTCTTGCCCATCCTCTTCTCTGCGGGGCTCACCCCAGAGCTGTGCACCTGCTATTTAGCTCTGTGATCTGGACAAGTCCTGTGCCTGCTCTGAATCTTGGTTTGCTCATTTGTAGTGAGGGGGCGGATGCGATGGTCTGTAAGGAGCACCGTAGCTCTGAGGCCTGTGGTCTGTAGCCTGCTCAAGGTTCACTGAAGGACTAGAAGGTTATGAAGAGGGCATCCCCACCAGAAGAGAGAGTGCTTCGAGAGGGGACTCAGTTATGGAATAGAAATTCTTGGATTGCCAAGAAGTTGGAAATTCAAACTCATTAGTCTCAGGCACCAGACTTCTCTCTCCCCATGAATGGGATGGCATTAAGTGACTCAAAGAAGAGTTGGCAAAGACGCGGGCTCTGTTCTTTGAAGTTGGCTCCGAGGGCTTCTCCTGCAGTTCCCTTCCTCCTCTCAAGAAGCAAAGGTGGGGTCCATGATAATAGGGTCCAGCTAGGAAATCCAGGCGATTTCCCCTGTGGCGACGTATGGACTGCACACGTGGCCTCCAGCCCTCATTGAAGGAAGTGCCTGCTACAACACCGGAGACCCTGAACCAATACCTATTTTTGGCAATAATTATCGAGCATTTTGCAAGAGCCTGGGCATGCTAGCAAATCTTTTAAAAATAGGCCTATGTTGTCTCTGCAGATCGCTGGTGGTGACTCAGCACACCGTACAGTAGCTGTGATTCAGAGTGTGTGGGCACCCAGAGACTGAGGGTGAGTCTTGGCAGCTGTTCAGTTCTCCCTTCTAGAACCCTGAGGGTCACAGCCGCGGAGAGATCATATGCACACCCCATACCTCCCAGTCTTCCAGAATGCCACTGTCACCACCAAGCATCAGGCTTCTCAGCCTTATAGGCATGGCCAACCATCAAGGCCAAGGGCTTTAGGCAGCATAGCTTCAGAGCTTGAGCAGTGTAGGGAGGGGGACACACTGGGACTCTGATGGCCTGTTGTGGGGGCAGGTGCTGGCCTACGGGCCAGGGGAATGAGGAGAAGGGGTCTAGAGGAGAGAGGGGAGGAGGTGGGGACAGGAAATACCGCAACTGATAGAGGCCCAGCCAAGAGTCTTGGGCTCAGGCCCAGCAGGCCCAGCCGGGCTGCTGACTCCCTGTGGGCTCTTAATCTCCCGTGGAGGACAGGCCCAGCTTCTAGAAGCCTAGAGGGCTTAGTGGTGTTTGTGCAGCTAGAGAAGCGGGGCCTGTGGGCTGGCACAAAGCCCTGCCTGACTGAGGGCAGGAGGGCAGGAGAGCAGAGTCGGGTGGTGGAGAGCAGTGAGAAGCAGGATGAGAGGGAGAGGTGAGCCTGCACCAGCCTGCGACAGGAGTGTTTGCAGAAGGGACTGATGGGGGACAGAACATGGGCGGGGGTGGGAGTGGGGGAGAGTCAGGTAAACCCACACCCATGAAGTCGGTCCCGACTGTACATCCAGGTTTAGGAAGAGAAGCGTTGTGCGTTTTTCAGTTCTCATAGCTGAATCAAAGGCTTCAATTTTGTCAATACAATTTCACAGACCTGCTCAGAGCTTTAAGGGGCCTCGTACATTAACAGAAACGCGAGACCCACTTCAGAGCTCTTGTTTCTCTCCTCTGGCCCCTGTACTGCACCCCCTCCCCGAGGGCCCCAGCACTCACTTAATTCTCTCCTCTGTCTCACTGTACAAACACGAGATGGGAACAGAAACGTCCCCCTTCTACCTGCCTCTCCAAACGCTGAGAGAACCATGAGTGGAGACCCCGGAAGAGGCTCGTGCGTCCCAAGGCTCTGCGTGAAGTGCTGAATCTCGGCACAACGTGTGTAGAGTGGAGATAACGTTGTTTTGAAATATTTTCAGAGGTGTGTCTATATCCTATAAATCTCGGGCTCCAGGCTTCCCATTCACTGTAGCAGGGAATGGCAGTGCTGCAGGGGAAATGGCTCAGCTCTGCTCCTGTGGAGTTTCCCTGTCAAATCAGATTTTCACGAGTCCCCAAAAGGACAATGGTCTGGAAAGTCAAGTGCTAAGGAGAGAGGATTTTCTAAAGTCCTGGAGGATTGGATCATAGAATTTTAGCAATGGGAGGTCCTACAAGGCAGGAAGAGGAGGGGGAAGCCCACCCTGAATTTCCAACAGATCATGGAAAAGGGGGAGCAGGGAGGGGCGTCGGGCAGTCAGATAGGCGTGTGTCTCCATCTCCCTACCCCAGGTTCCAGTCCGTGGGGAGATGTGCCTGATAAGAACATTTTGTCCTCCTTTCAGAGTCTGCAAGAGCCGCCTCACACATTCCCTGCCCCAACACAGGAGTGTCTATGGCCGTATCAAAGGAAATGCCGCTTAGCACGGGAATCTCTGCGGCTCCTAGAGGCTGATAAAGAACTTGGCTCAAAGTCTGGCTGGGGAGCTGGGAGTGAGGATGGGTGCCTGGCACTGTAGCCAAGATCAGGCTTCCTGGCTCAGTCTACCTGGAAGTCCAGCCAGACCTCAGGGCCTTGTGGGGCCCAGAGAAACTCCTGGAGGGGCAAGTCAGCACAGAAACAACTAAGCCCTGGCCACACTGCAGCAGACATCAGCGGAACATCCAGACGGTACCTGTGGCCCTATGTGAGCCCTCAGAGCAGCCCCTCGCAACCATGCCTGCAGGATAGACCCAGCGGGGAGGAGCAGCAGGTGCCCAGGCTCCACCCCCTAAGGTTCTGATTTAATTGGTCCAGGGTGAAGCTGTGGCCTTGGTATCTTTATAAAGCTCCCTGCACTTGTGAACCAAGGAAGGGAACTGCCGTCTTCAGGGTTAGAAATATCCTCCACATCAAGACTAAGACTAGGGTAAGGCAAATGAGGCACCTAGGGCACAAAATTTAGGGAGATGCTTACCATCAAGGTCGTGCAAGTGCACTGTGGGTGCCTGAGAGAGCGCCTCCTTCCGTGTGTGCCCTGGGTCCCATGCCTGCCTCACCCTCTCTGTTCTACTTCCTGTCCAGGTGGCTTCCTTCCCTGGCCCAATTTGAAAAGGTAACCCAGGCCATGAGTCCTTCTCCTCTGGAAGCCACCAGAAGGTTGCAGATGGAAGTGTCATGGGGCCAAGAGACTTGTTGGGGAATGGGCTTGGGAAGCGAGTAGGCAGAAAAGCAAAGAATGAACAGACCAAATCATTACCTTCAGTGTTTTGCTGGCTTCTGGGATGAGAATGACATGACATGGCTATTGGCTGCAGAATACAGCTTAGTCATTTCTACCAACTCTCTGAAGCCAGGCCGCTTCGGTTTAACTCAGCTTGGGGGCGGGTGGACTAGGTCCAGAGTTCTTTAGAAGGGGATTCAAGTTGTAGAAACCAATGTGTGTTCATGCTCTGTTGCGGTCACAAAGACAAAGAGTGTCCCCTTGCCTCCAAATGGTGTGTGGGCGAGACTCCGGGGGCCCTGGCACAGCTCTTGGTTGCTCATCATTTGTCTCACCCAGAAATCAGTTTCAGTGGCAGTGAATCAGAGATCGGCACCACGGAAGGCAGATTTTAGAGGAGCATTTGGAACCGATTAGTTTGTTAGCCTGAGCTCAGGGCTCCAGTGAATGGCCCAGTACTGTGCGAAAGCTCAGGGCTTTACACGCTAGGACAAATACGTCCTTTGTAAACAATAAGTGACCTTTGTTTCCCTCTGCCTCAGCCTCCTCTCCCTCCCTGCTTTACTGTGGCCTCAGCACTGATCCTGGGTCCTCCAGAAGGAAACCTGACCTGGCCTCGCCAACAGGATTGGGCACCCTTAGCCACAATGTAGCCGGGATGGGGGTGTCATTCTATGTTTTAACCCAAAGTCCTTCTCCCAAGGATGGGGACAGGGCCTCTAAGAGCAGAGCTATGTTCTAAACTGTGTCGGAGCAACTTTTAAAGTCTGTTTTCTGTCATACTCTTTTTCTCGGCTTTGACAGTGGGAAAGTTGTCAGTCAGCAGAGGAAGACTAGGTCAGCAGGCAGTGAGCTCCTGATCACCTGGCGGACCCCAGTTGCTGCTCAGGGCCCTGTCGGCAGCCTCTAGTCCCAGGTGACAAACCTCCAAATCCTGAACCAATTTCCTCTAGAATAAAAATTTAAGGTCTAAGTCAGATCTGATGGCGTCGCCAGATCTGCTGGCAGCAGGGATTGTCTGCTCTCGGGGGCTCCGGAGATGGCTAACATGTGAACAGCTCTTGAGGCTCTCTAATGAACTAGGCCACTTCAGCTCAAGTTCTTTCTCTCTGTCTGGATTTCTGCTGAGAAAAGCAGCATCAATGACCCATAAAATTCAAGAGCCTTTTCCCTTACCCGTTTGCTGGAATCTATTAACCTCTTCCAATAGCCTTCAGCCAACCCATCTGCAAGACACCTGGTCTTGATTTAATTAATGTGCAAAGCAAGAGAACGTCAGGCAGGTAAAAATCTGTAATTAGCAATAGTCTCTCAGGATTTTCTTTGTTGGTTCCCCCCTCCTTCCCTTCAAAGGCATTGGGAGGGGATGAGAAGGAGCCGAAGGCAAACATGGTTTAATTCCTCTAAAAAATTGCTGGCTGTTTAACTCAGCAATTTTAACTCGCATTTGGGAACATCATCAAACTGTAAATGCTTTGATCTTTCTTATGCTTCTGTACATAAGGAAACCCAAGTACACCTAATTCTCATGCCATGTTGTCATAAGCATTAGAGACTCTTGGCACGTAGCCATGGGTAGGAGGCTGCCAAGGGGCTGGCTTTGTCGGAGGATGAAACAGCTGGATTCCTTGGAGTGAGCACCGGAAGAGGAGCCAAGAGGCCAAAACTCTGGTCCCTGTTCCCCTGTGGCTCATGAGATGACACTGGGCAGGACATGCCCCGTCCTGACCTCCATTTTCTTGTCTTAAAATAAGCAGGTAGGGTCAGATGATTTCTAAATTTCAAAGTCCCCTCTCCCCAACTTCCAAGCCCTGCCATCCTTTGCTTCTAGGAAACACACTCCTCTCTCACACCACAGTCCCAGAGGTGAGGCAGGTTAGGCAGGAGCCAAGGTAGCTAGGTACAGAGACTTGCTCTGCAGGCTTGATTATCAAAATGTTTAAGGAAAAGACGACCAATTGTGGGTACAAGATTCCTTTGAACAAGGTACACCTTGGATGAGGTGGAGAACCTGTAGCCACAGAGGAGAAAAAAATTAACTGGCCTCTGGGGGTTTTGTGGGGCACCTGTAACCTCAGCCTTTATCAGCATAACATGCTCTCCTAGAACACTAGAAAAACACCTGGGTTTTAGGCAATCACCCAAATTATACCAGTGCCATTGCCTTCCATGCTATTGTATACTCTTCTCCTATGAGGAAGAAAAGCAGAACTGGGGCAACAGGGGCAGAGACCTATTCATTCATTTCTTCACTCAGGCATTCACTCAGCAGATGCTAAGCACCTACAGTACATGGGGCCCTCCAGGAGAAGTAGGAACTAGACGAAGCGCAGCCCAGAGGCTGCCAAAGGTTCTTCAAGCTGCTGTGTTCACTTCTCCGGCCCTTTCAGGTTGTGTATTAGATCTGTAACAAGAGAAAGTCATTCAAAAGGAGGCTTATCTTCTAGCTCTTAGTGAGCCTGGATGGCCACAAGTCCTTAACTAAGAATGCCCACCTGTCTGTCAAGTTCCATTCATTTTTCAAGGCCCAATTCAATGGCACCTTCCCCAAGAAGGAGCTCCTGAAATCCCTAGGCAGAGGTGATCTCTGTTCTGATCATCCATAGCATTCGGTTGGTCCCACTCAATTGATTATCTTATACCCAGACGTGCACTATTTTGGGTTCAATATGAGTCTTGTTCTCCTTTAGACTGATAGCTCCTCAAGGGCAGGGACTATTAAGGCACAGGAAGGACAGACCTTGTTGGTGTGGTCAATATCCTGGTTGTGAGATTGTGTTACAGTCTTGCAAGTCTTACAGTTGAGGGAAACTGGGTAAAGGGTACATAGGATCTTTCTGTATTATAACTGCATTTGCATATACAATTGTCTCAAAATGAAAAGTTTAATTAAAAACCAAAACACACAGAATCACAAGATCTCAAAGCCAGAAGAAACTCAAGAGGTCGCTTAGTCCTATCTTTACCCAATCTGTGAATTTCTGCCACAGCATCCCACATATAGACTTACCCAGCCTTTTTCAAACTCCAGCAATGGAGAATTCACTATCTCATGAGAGAGAGAATTCCATTTTCAGACAATTCTATTTTGAAACAAAATTGGCCAGGCTATAACTACCCCTTGGAGCCCACACAGAACAAGTTGCTCCCTTGTTCACAACCTCTCAGGTATGTGACGATGGTAGTTATGTCTATCTGGGTCTGCTCCAGGCTGCAAGATTTCAGTCCTCTTAACTTATGTCCATTGTTTTGAGTTCTCATACCACTCTGGAGTCTTTTCTATCCACGGACCTCGTATGTTACTCTGATCTAAAACAGAATTAACAACCTCCTCTCTTCTGGACACTCCACCAGCTCGAACGCGGTTAAAGACCACATTAGCATTTTTATGCTAACTCTGTACCATTGGCTCATATTACATGTAGAGTCCATGAAAACTCTTCAGTTTTTGTGTTGCACCAGCTGCAGTCAAGCTCCCCACCCCCCATGTTGGAGATTATTGTCTCGGTTTGTTTTTTTTTTGACTCAAACGTAGCACTTGGCGTTTCTCTATACCCGACTACAGTCCTAACCTTTCATCAGTTGAAAACTTGAAGAAGGTCTGAGTCTGCGGTGAGATGTCGAAGGCTGTGAGAGAGTGTGTGCACTTGTGCATGCTGCTGTGGGTTGGCCTGTATCCTGTAGCAGGGTGCCCAGGGATGTACGAGTGCTTCCAGTGCTGGCAACCCTAGGGTATTGCTCATTGTTGTTAGCAAGATAGGTTTATTTTTATAACAAGTATTTACTGCAGAACAGCCTAGCTGTAAGCTCCTGGGTTTCACAACTCTTCCGGCTCTATTACGTATGCAGAATGATGCCAATCTGGCTCCCATCCTCATTCCCCAACCCCATCGAGATGCCGACTGGGAACCAGAGCATCAGGTTAAGGCTCAGTGTCAAGCATCTGCACCCAGGGCTCAGGGAGACAGGGAGGATGCCTCAGTGGGGCATTAGAGGACAGAGCAGTCTCACCCCTGACTAAATGAGAAGGCAAAGCTTACAGTCTCTTTACAGCAGAGTGGGACAGAGCACCTGCTTATAGAAAATCAGTGAGATCCAAGTCTTCCTGGGAGGGATAAACTCAGTCTAGAGCACAATGCTCAAGAGCTTCATCTTATCTGTTGTTCTTTTCCTTTGCTTGTCTTGGCATCAAAGCAATGTTGCATTGGCCAATGAAAGGCCAGGGGAAGTACATCCCTACCTCTCCCCCTGTTCAAACATCTTCAGTGGCCCCAGTTATCTTGGATTCGATTCCTGCCTCTCTGCTCACACAACTGACATATCCTCTTGGTGTGCCTTTCCTCCCCACCTAGTGTCAAAATCCCACCCATCCTTTGGGATTCCGTTCAAATGCATGCCTACATGAAGCCTTTCTCAGTTCTCCCAGTGATTGCAATCTTACTCTTCTCTGTGCTTCTCTCTTCTCAGTGTCCAAGGGGAGCTTGTCTTTACAATTCCCAGTACCAATCCCCTGTGCTCCATATCTGGACTTGTCTCACATGGACTCTATTTTGCCATGCTGCCTTCTAGTCTATGCCTGGGGCAGAGACTGTCTGGTGTCTCCCAGTACTACTGTTTCCTCCTTTCGTGGCTGTAGAAATTTTAGCAGAGCATATGGCTGCCTTCGATAAAGACTACGCTTCCCATCCTCCTTTGTAGCTAGGTATTGCCATGTGACCAAGTTCTGGGCAATGGGATGTGAGTGGAAATGGTGAGCGCAATCTCTTTCCTTTGAAAGGGAGGAAGCTTCCCTCTGTGGCTCCTTTCCCTTTTTCCATTGGTTGGAATGTGGAGGTGGTGGTGAGCCTTGTTGACCATGAAAAGGAGGACAGCAACCTAGAGATGACGGAACAAGAAGAAAAAAGAAGCCTGAGCCTCCAATGACTTCACTGAGCAGAACCATTTTACCAGCTCAGATTTTACTTGAGAAATACACTTTTATTTTGTTTAAACCACAGTTACTCTGGGTCTCTGTTCCATATAGCTAAACCTGTATCCTAACTAACAGTGTCCCACCCCACTTAATTCCTGGCTTCCTGCTCTGCTTCCGCCCTCGTCCTGCCTCTAACCCTCAGCCCACTGCTTCATCTCCCAGCTTCTTGGCTTGTCCCTTCCCACCTGGCCTGACCTGACCTCTTAAGGTAGCCTTGATCCTTTCTCTGGAACTGCCCTGACAGGTAACCCTGTGGGGAAGGGTGGTGGTGATGAAGCTGGTATTTCCAGATTCTGTTTTACTCTCTGGTTCTAATTTCCACTACTCAGATGTCAGACACCAAGCACTTAGGCCACCTGAGCCCTCATCTTGTCCACTTGTCTTTGAGTTCAGTCCTTGCCTTATTTCCCTCTGACCAGACTGAACTCCCTGAGGGCAGGCATTGTACCTGCCTCCTCTTGAAAGGTCTCCAAGTAACTTGTCCATAGCAGGCCTTTAATCAGTGTGTGTAGATTTGCATCTTGGGATTTCCAAAGCACCACAATGAGTCCTGGACAGTGAAGACTGCTGAGGGCTTGTTCCTAGCTCTTCCCAGTTACTGAAGCCTCCCCAGCTAGAGAAGGCAATTGGATCAAGAAGTCAATTCAGTAGATGCGTCTCCATTGGGGTTCTTCCAAGAAGCTTTTCACTCCACACACAGAAACAGAGGGCCATGGTGTTGAGTCCTATTCGGGCTCCTAGCACTCTAGCTTCCTAAGACGAGCTATGCCCACCCGTGTCGACAACAAACCCAGAGCAGGCTAAATGGTAGTCACCGAGGTGAAAAGAAAGAATTGGTCTGCACTTACTCCTAGTAACACCTAAAAACTTCTCCCCATGGACCTGAGTAGGAAATTGGGAAATACAGTAGAACAGCTTAATTAAGATACAAGGACAGGTACACCCGCTGTCCTAGACTTTCCAGGGCTGAGGGAGCTAGAATACTCGTGCCTGTGTACCAGAGGGCAGGATTCCTCTGTGGTAGTAGATCCACTCTGGGAGAAGGGAGGCACGTTGTGGCGGGGCTGTACCACTCCCTCTTCCAGTGACTAGTGTAAGGAAGGTTCAGTGGGAAATTGGAAGCCGTTAGATGCAGAGGATGGATCTTAGGCTTAGAAATGAGAAAACTGGCTCCTAAAGACCAGCTGTGCCACTTCCTGCTTACCTGGGCAGGCAGCCCTGAACAAGTCCCCGAAGCTTTCTGGACTCATTCTCCTCAGTCTCTGATGGGAAGAGTGCATGAGAATTTCTCCAAGTGCCTTCTAGCCACAGCATTCTGGGAGTCTGGTTGTTCCTCACGGCCATCTGCTTCATGGCTTCCTTCAGGCTTCTCTGCCTCCACCCTGCCTGGCCACCCACATGCCCTGACCCTTCTCTCACTCCTCCCTGCTGGCTGTCCCTCCTGCTGCTGGATCAGAGAATCAGGCACTCTCAGAGTTTCCCATGAACACCAAACAGAGAGACTAGGAGGGAGAGGCAGAGCATGAGTCAGGCTGCTGTGAGCCCAGCTTCTTGGATGTTTCCTTACCGACTGCCTGCTCTGTGCACAGCAGTTTGCCAGGGCCACAGAGGAAGCAGGAAAAGGCGGCTTGGCCCCTTCACACACGTCAGTGATGTCTTTAGGGCTCTGAATTATTCTGATTTTATTTTGCTTTTCTGGCTAGTGCCAAAGTCTTACCACACATTTCAACAACCTCATTCACTCATCGACATGTATCTTCTTTCCTCTTTTTTCCTATCCAGATGAATAACCCTAAGTTACAACTGGCTCCCAAAGGAAAGAGTATCAACATAGTCAATATTTGGATTCTGCTCGCTGTCTTCCAGCACACTTTCTCAAAAACCACGATCGACTGCAATAGCTCAGCTTTATTTAATTAAGGTCCCGTTCACCTCTGTGTTGGATGACAAAAATGGCCACATGAGTGTGCAGCTCCTCTCATTAACAGAGGAGCCTATTTCCCCAGTCCTTTTTTTTTGTTGTTGTGACAAGATATACACAACATAAATTTATCCTTTTAACCATTTTAAAACGTACATTTCTGTGGCATTAAGTACAGTCACATTGTTGTGCAACCATCACAATCATCCATCTCCAGAACTGTTTTGTCTTCCCCAACTGACACACTATACCCACTAAACACTAACTCCCAATTCCCTCCTCCCCGCAGCCCCTGGCAGCCACCATTCTTCTTTCTGTCTCCATGAACTTGACTACTCCAGGTACCCCGTATAAGTGGAATCATACGATATTTGTCATTTTGTTCCTGGCTTATTTCACTTAGCATAATGTCTTCAAGATTCATCCAAGTTGTAGCATGGGTCAGAATTTCCTTCGTTTTTAAGGCTAGATCATATTCCGTTGTATATATATACTACATTTTGTTTATACATTCATACTTGGGTTATACAGGAGATACAGGTTTTTTTTTTACCTTTTGGCTGTTGTGAACAATGCTGTCACGAACATGAGTGTACAAATATCTGTTGGAGTCCCTGCTTTCAATTCTTTGGGGTATATACCTAGAATTGGAGCTGCTGGATCCTACGGTAATCTTATGTTTAATTTTTTGAGGAATCACCACACTGTTTTCCATAGCAGTTGCACCATGTTACAATCCCACCAAGAGAGCACAAAGGTTCCAATTTCTCCACATCTTCCCCAACACTTGCTATTCTCTGTTTTTTGGATAATAGCCATCCTAATTAGTGTGAAGGGGTATCTCTTTGTGGTTTTGACTTGCATTTCCCTAATGATTAGTGATGTCGCTCATCTTTTCATGTGTTTATTGGCCATTGCATATCTTCTTTGGAGAAATGTCCAGTCAAGTTCCCCATTCTTTGAATCTGGGTTGACCATTAGAGTGACCAACTGTCCCAGTTTGTCCAGAATTTTCCAGGTTTTTGTACTGATAGTCCCTTGTCCTGGGAAACACCTCAGTCTCAGGCAATCTGAGACCGTTGGTCACTCTAGCTGGTCTTGTGTCTTGCTTTGATCAATAGAATGCTTTGGAAGTGATGACATATAGGTTTCAAGCCTAGGCCTTAAGGGGCTTTGCAGCTTCCTCTCTCGTTGCTCTTGGAAATCTGCTGCCACATAAACAAGCCCGTGCTAGCCTGCTGGTTGATGAGAGGCATGTGGCCCAGTCGCCTCATAACTCTTCCTCACAGCCTGCTAGCTGCCAGACATGTGAGTGAGCCCATCCTCCATCATGTAATTGCCAGATGACTCGCCAGCTGACTGCAGATGCATGAGAGCTCAGCAGAGCTCAGCCAAGTTGGCCCAGACCAGAAGAACTGCCCAGCCAGCCTGCAGAACTGTGGTCTAAATAAATGGATTTTGTTTTAAGCCACTAAATTTGGGGATGATTTGTTACTCAGTGAAAACTAATTCATACAGCTCCGCGTAAAATATTCCATGTTCATTGTTCCTATAAGATCTTCACTGCAGACAGGATACTCTCGTGCCCCAGTACCTCTATTCTTAGTGAATAGAGCTTTACCTACATTTTTTCTTTTTTTTTGGCTGAGGAAGATTAGCCCTGAGCTAACATCTGTGCCAGTCTTCCTCTGTTTTATATGTGGGTTGCTGCCACAACATGGCTGATGAATGGTGTAGCCCTGTGCCTGGGATCCGAACCCAAGAACCCAGACCGCTGAAGCGGAGTACACAAAACTTAACCACTATACCATGGAGCTGGCTCCTTTATCTACTTTCTTATTGCAGCCTAGTCACTGAAGCAGCCAAGAGGGCATTCATTCTCTCTGCCAAAAGCAGACAAAAGCTTTCCCCTCTTCCTACCCTCTTGTGCTCCCCTGATACTTTTCCCTGCATAAAGAGAGATGCACTCATTAGATTTCGAGACTGACGTGGCCGTGAGGGCCCTCTCTGCACAGCACAGCCAGCCATTTTTTCTTACAGTTTCTATTTTTCTCCAATCTTTTTCTTCTTGATCACAATGTACCTGGAAGAATTCTGACTTGCTTTAAATGCTTTTTCTCCAGTTGGCTGAAGCTTCTATGACTCCACTCCTGTTTGACTTGCTTGGTTCTCCAGGCAGTTTCAAGGGGAGGAATTGTTTTGACACCAGACTCTGATCATCGTCACCCTATAAGCTGTTTCAGAGCTGTTCAGAGTGTCTCGTTCCGGGAACTCCAGGTCAAGCAGGACTCTCGCAGTCTTCTTCTAAAGGAGATCTGCTTCTTGCTAGAACTTTCTAGCTCTTAACCCTTTCAAGAAACATTGAACTATTATTGTCTGATGATGAAGGCCCAAATCATGCAGAGTGTTTTTTTATTCTAATCCCTGAGGAGCCCTTGTACCTGCAGTAAGAGGGATCTAGTCATGTTGCCACTTGGCCTTCAGGGTTTTAGGTAGCTGCCTTTGCATGGCAGAGCTGATTCTCAGCCTCAAAGTGAGGAGAATTCCATCTCAGGGCTCTTTCCCTAGTCCTGGGTCAGTAAATATGAAGCCACGGAAATGTCAGAACTTCAAGAACTTTAGAAATCTCCTGGTCCAACATTGCCCTTTTACAGATGAGGAAACTGAGGCTCAGATGTGCCCAAGTCTGGAAATGACTTGCCCAAGGCTACCCAGCAAGATGGTGGCCAAGCCAGGGCTAGAACCATGGTCCTCTGACTCCTAGTTTGGTGCCATCTCAACTGTCCATCGCTGGTGACAAAGATTCTCCAGGTGCTTTCCAATAGGCTATTGGCTTTGGTTGATTTTTGAAAAATAAGTTAGGAGAAGTGAAAGGAAGCCAAGGATTTTCTGCAGACCAAATTGTTGGGTGGCAGAAGAAGAGGGTAGAGGGCAGTGCTGCCGAGGTGTGAGACCTCTCCTTGAGCTGAGAACATCCACAGGACAGAGAGAAAACTTAAAGAAGCAGCCAAGCCCCTTACCCAAGCCAGCATAGGAACACCCACCAGAAGGAGAACACCTTGTCCTCCCACCTGTCTATTTTATTTAGGAAACACTTTTCTTATGAAATTACACAATTTTTCCAGAGGAAAACCCATTGCATATGAAATGTTTGTGTTTCTGTTAATTCGCTTCTGGTGCTTGTCAAGTTTTCACGTTGTGTAATCTGTGTGGGTACTCCCTTCTCAGTGTGTTTTTTCTCTAATGTTATTTCATATTCAGATTTTTTGTGTCAACAGAGTCTTCGTCAGTTTTAATTGTAATACTGTGTCCATTATGTGGGTGCATTATAATAATTTGCTTTCCAATTTGCCTCAGGTTGAATATTTGTATAATTTCTAGTTCATTAGTATTAATAACATCAATATGGTTATTTTTGTACCAGTAGTTTTTTTTATCCCTTCGGGCTTATTTGTCCAGGATGTGCCTCCCCAGATGGAGTGAATGGATCATGCTAGGACTCAGCTCTTGCTATTGCTAGATTACGCTCCAGAAAGAAGCACCCGATTTGTAGGGCCTCCAACTCCATTTAAATGTGCTGTTTCCCCCAGCACAGAACTGTACTATCATTGAGTTTTGTCATTCATATTCATTTTTGTTACGTCAAATTGTGGAAGCTGAAACAGTCAGGAATAGAGGGTATAAATCAAGGGAGCAGATCTGTGAGATGAAGCCAAGAAGCAGAATTGGGCGGAAGCTGAGAAAAAGGCTCCAAATGGGACAAAGTGAATGAGGTTCATTTTTTACAGCCACGGGTATGTGGTGGGCTGGCCTGGATTGAAAATTCAGAGTCAAGGTGGACACCAGTTTAACAAATGGGTAGTGGGGCCTGAGACCTGGTCCTGGCTTTGCATTTCTTTCTTTTGTAGTCCGGTTATGCATCTGTTTGTGGGTATTTATTATCTGCAATCCTTCTGTGCATTATCTTTGATTCCTTATTCTGAGGTCTCTTCTTCCTGCTTTCGTAAGCAAGAGTCAGAGCCCGTGAATCATAAAGGAGCATAAGTACCTTTCCTCATTAGCTTCTCCTTGCCCACGGGCCGCCATGGCTCACAAGAAGGTATAGCGGAGCGACTCCCAAGTATCATCCTGGAAAAAAACCTCTTCCTGGCTGTGTTTGTTCCGGCCACATTGACTTAGCTGAACTGAGCTCCCCGGAAGCTCCAGGGAGAAAGTGGTGGCTCAGGGAGCAGGAAGAGTGGATCAGAGAGAGAACCCTGATATTCAGCTACT
The DNA here is from genome assembly GCF_041296235.1 of Equus asinus. Classification (NCBI taxonomy): domain Eukaryota; kingdom Metazoa; phylum Chordata; class Mammalia; order Perissodactyla; family Equidae; genus Equus; species Equus asinus. The sequence continues at coordinate 27,735,364 of NC_091794.1, forward strand.
TGGACACAGCTCTGCTCTTGCCCATCTTTTCTCACCCACATGCAACTTTTTTCAGAGTGGTTTGGAACAGCCTAACTTTCAGAGGGCCCCTCGGGGACTGATAGGCCAAGTTTAGAACCCACACAGAGAAATCTGTTGGCCACATGGTCTACTCTGAAGCCTGCAACACATGAAAAGTTATATTTAATATTCTTGGGAGAAGCCAAATGTGGGAAAGTCATTTTGTGGGATGCAATTGCTCTTTTTGTAAGAAGCATCTCTGCCTAAGTGTTTGGTGAACTCTCAGTCCTCTAGAGTTGGACTGTGAATTCTCTAGTCCTAGTTAGGTATGTGGCCAAGCAGAGGCTTTAAGAGGTAGAGGAACATTCCAGCATCCTTGACAGCCCTAAACGAGGTCAGTGTCATCCTGCTAGATTTGGTCAGCACCTGACTGGCACCAGAGAATACTGTGTGAGCAGCTCTCTTAGTCAGCTCAGCATCGTGTCTAGTGTCCTGACCAATGGCTGGACTGTCATCCTCCTTTTCTCCCAAAAGCTTGGATTGATAGGGGAAAGAAGGTAGAGATGGAGAATGGATGATCTGATTTTCCACAGGGTTAGTCAACAACTTGATCCCCACCACTGAGATATTTCCTTTTGTAGATATTTTACCTACCTATATGCCGGGTCTCAAGGCTTCTGAATGGACTCTTCCTAAACAGCCACACTGAGAATCTTAAAACACAGCACAGCCTGCTTCCTTTCCTCACCGACTCTGAAAAAAGAAGCCATCTCCAGTGCCTTTCCTATCTCCTACCACGGCAGGCAGGCCAACATTGGATAAAGCCTTCCATATCCCTCAGAGTAAGGACCCCAAAAGTCCACCAGAAGGCCTTCTGCCAAGTTGTCTTTGTTCCAGACACAGTGGCCAGTCTCTGAAGCAGCCTGTGGAGGCTCTGATTACTGGCCCCTACATTTAAAGAAGATCTAAAAGAAACAGAGGAACAATTAGTGGACTTCCTTGAGCTCCCAACATATACTCAGAGCAAAAGAAAGAGGAGAGGGGCCGGCCCAGTGGTGCAGCGGTTAAGTCTACATGTTCTGCTTCTCGGCAGCCCGGAGTTCGCTGGTTCGGATCCCGAGTGCAGACATGGCACCGCTTGGCAAAAGCCATGCTGTGGTAGGCGTCCCATGTATAGAGTAGAGGAAGATGGGCATGGATCTTAGCTTAGGGCCAGTCTTCCTCAGCAAAAAGAGGAGGGTTGGCAGTAGTTAGGGCTAATCTTCCTCAAAAAAAAAAAAAGAGGAGAGAATGAAGAGTAGAGATTAAGACCTTCTTCCCTGGAGTGCTCTATGTGGCCCTGCCGCCCAGGTGCAGAGAGGCAAAACAATAAAGCCGTTGAACTCCGGCCTTCAGAGTTTCAGCAGAGCTACAAATGAGGGCACTGCTCAGGCAGTCTTGGGCCCCAATAAAGGTACTGCCCTCTGTAAGGGAGCAGATGATATGGGCCTCCTCCACCACAGTGTGGGAGCCAGCGTGGGTGCAGGATAGGGACACACACTCAGGTTAGGCAGAGAAGGTCACAAGGTCAAGCAATCAGACTGGTTGACCACCCTTGAGGCAAGCATGTGAAGCCAACAGAGCATTTTGTGGAGTCACCTGTGGGAAGAAACTCTATCCATGCAAATCAGTTGAAAATCTCTGTTCTCAAAGTCTATGAACCTAGGAGGAAGAGCTCTGAGAGCAAGAAGGGACATGAGCATCATACAGCAGCCGAGAACGAGAAGAGCATGAGGGAGACAGGTGAGACACAAACACCCAGAAGAGGTTTAGCAGACCTGGTCAACACCAGGACAGCCGTTCAGACTGAACCAAACTGTTGATTCTCTTGGCCTTGCAGTCCTTGGTGAGGAGAAAATGGAAGCTAACAGCATAGCCTGCGCCCAGCTGGAGGCTCAGCACCATCAAAGAGCGGAGTCCACATTCAGAAAGCCTTGGCCCTCTCCTTGAACTCAGTTTTCAAGGTTTCGGCGATGAGTCACCTAATTCTCCCTCATCAGCTCCTGTCTTTAACCATAGCCTTGACGTGCCTGACCTGTAAACACCTCCACAGCTGGAGTACCTGTCGTCTTCACACCATGCATGACTAACCATGGCCTCCTCACAGTCCCCTAATTATCACTAATCCAAAATGCTACCTGCCTTAAAGCTGAGGTTTTGGGAACAGCGAGTTTGAAGAGTGGCAGAAGCAGCAGAGAGACAAGATGGCAATGAACTTTTGACAGGCCCTTGCAGTCCTGAGGAGCCCAGGCCAAGCAACCAAGGATCCAGGCAGGGGTTTCTCCTCGGCAGGCCTGTCTTGCTAATGTCATTCATTACTGTCTCTGATGAGGTTCCCAGGCTCATTAAGATCTGTGCGCCTTTGACTGTTTCTCTTGGATCAGATTGGATTCTGCATTGCAGAGAACTGTCAGGGCTTTCTAGCGTCCAATGCAGGCCAGATATCATCTCTTGGCTTGACTTCTTCCTCAGGTTTCTCCCCTGTGCTTCTGTGTGCTCACTGCTGATGATGCAAGTCATCATTCAGGCATGCTGGCTGGCAGATCCACTGCTGCCAGCTGAACCAAAGCCTTTCGACTCAAGGCAAACATACAAAGTCCAAAACACGAACTGAACTTACGCTAAAAACTAGGGGGGTACAGGACAGGGAAAGACACTCAGATTAGACACAGGGAGGCACAGCTAAGCCATCTTTCAAAAAGGAGAGAGAAAAGGGGCTCTTACCCTCTCTGATATCAAGACATATTATAAAGCTGTGGTGATAAAAACAGTAATTAAAAAAAAATACAAATAGACCAACAGAACAGAACAGAAAGCTAAGACACAGACTCATGTATATGTCAGATCTTAATATAGGGGGGAGGTGGTACCACAAATTGGTGGGGGGAGGATAGATTGTTTAGTAAATGGCATTTGAGAAATTGGTTTACTACATGGAGAAAAATAAAATGGATCCCTATTTAATACCATATACAAAAGAGGGCTCGGGGTGGTTTAAAGATCTAACTGTAAACGGTTAAAGAAAAGTGGTAGAAATAAAATGAAATTAGTTGAATTAAGTACAGGAAAATATCTTTATGATTCAGAGTTCTTTTAAAACAAAACTTCAAACTTTTGTGATTTTGGTTACATCAAAATTAAGGATTTCTAATCAACAAAACGCCACGGACAAAGTTAATAGACTGATGATAAAATAAGAGACGGTAATCGTAACATCTAAAAGCAACAGGGGATTGATGCGATGAATATGCAAGGATCTTGAACATTTATAACTGCAATAGAAAAAAATGGGGAAAGGATATAAATGGACACTATCAAGAAGATAAAACTCCAAAAAGCTAACAAGTTGGTTTAGGTCGGTTTTCCTGGGAAGTAGATTCTGAGATGGGGAGTTGTGAGCAGATTTATTTGGGAGTGGTCTTGGCAACAACACTGTGAGGGAGTGAGGGAAGCAAGACTGAGTAGAGTAAAAATGTGAACTGTGATGCAGTTACAACACAGGCTCATCCCACGGGGCAATGTGGAAGCTGGGGCGTCTCTTCTGAGATGTCCTGAATTTAGTCCCCTGCGTTGACTAGTCATTGGATGGATGCCGCACCCAAGGAGTGTTCATAACCTTGAGTGAAGCGGCTTCCTTGGCTGAGGGCAATTGCTGGAGAGGATCTCACCTGTGAGCCATGAGCAGCCAGCACTCATGACAGCTCAGATAATGGGGCCTCTGTCTTGGAACAGGGATCTGAGCCGTATACCATGCCTCCACCACGGCAGATACAAAGGGAGACTCAAAAGCATTGAGTAATGAAAAATGCAAATTAAAACAAAGAGTTATCACTGTGTGCCTTTTATATTAGCAAAATATAGAAAGAAGGGTAATGCCAAGCATTGGCAGGGAGGTGGGACATGACCACTTTTCCACACTGCCGGTGAGAAGATGGACATCAGAGAAGTGCATCAGCAAACATTCTGGGGAGCATTCTGGCACTCTGAGTCAAACTCACTGTAGCATACTAGCAATTCCTCTACTTGGTGTACATCTGAAGATATCCTTACATAACTCCATAAGCATACATGCACGCAAATGTTTCCTGCACAGTTATTTGTGGTGGGAGTTGGGGGGCTAACTGAGTTTCCATCACTGAGATTGAGGACTAAAATATAGTGAATGCACACCAGGGAGTACTACGCAGCAGGATTAAAGCAAATGAGCAGATACACACACATAGCTATATGGATGGATCTTAAGGAACAGTGAAAACAATAAGGGGAAAAAACAGTGAAAAAAGGTAAGAAACATAATGAGATAGAACAGTTACATAAATTAAAAATACTGCAAACAAATACAGCTTGTATAAAAACATGCAAACAAAAGGATACACAGAAAACACATAAAAATCATTGTGAGTGAGAGAGAGGAATGGAATTGCAGGATGGGGAGTAAAAGGAATAAGGAAGTAAATAAATCCAAGAGCATGGTCTCACAGGGACCAATGATGCTAATATCCACGAACCAAGGAGTTGGATTAATTCATCTCCCTACAGCCGACTTCTAAAATAAGCAGCAGTGACAACGACCACTTGAGCCCTGGGAAAGCAAGCCCATCTTCTCTACCTTCGCTTTCTCTGAGATCTCTCCTAAAAGGTCGCAGGCTGAGTCACCGGAAAATGGCAGGGCCCTACTACACCCCCCTCCCTGCTCTTACCTGTGAATGAAGTGACATCCACCTCCGATCTTCAGTGGGATGAAAAGGTTGGCACCAGGATAAAGGTTTGTGCCTCTCTCAGGCACAATGACTTTGCTCACAGGATGCCTTTTCATTTCCTATCCCACGAACTTTCCCACCTTTGATTCCAATCAAAGTCATAACCTAAACTGAAAAGCAGTAAGCATAACCACCAATGCCCCTCTTTGATCAGGACTGGCATGAGAGATAGAGGAAACAACCAAACCCAAGCCATGTCTTAGATCTTGCCCACCTCGGGGAGGGCCCAGAACGGTAGGGTGACATCTGCTGGGAACTGGGCTCCCTTTGGCCCACTGTCCTGGAAAGCCTTGTCTGCTAATGGGGAGTGGGTGAGGTATGAGCTCCTCTTGTGAAATCCATCCTGCATGACCCATCAGTCCCAGAAAAACTGGAGGTCCTGAGAGCGCACGAGGAAGAATGAGGCTTATCAGTTGGTCTTGGGTCCCATTCCCCATGGTGGCTATTCCAAACCTTGACTGCTGTCTGTAAAGTCCCTAACTCTATACCACAAGCAAATGAGAAGGAAGGTCAGGTTACCAGTCCCAAGTGAGGAACACAGAGATTAAGATGCAGGGGTGCAGAGGAGGGCTGAGCCCTGCCTCTCAGGCTCATAGGGTGGAACCAGCATGACAGGGTGGCCACAAATACTGTGCTGAACCTCCTGGCTGGCTCCAGGCCCTGACACCAAGGTTAACCCTTCCTTGCCCAGACCACACCTTCCTCAGTTTTCACTATATAAAAGGTCTTTTCTAGACACCAGCATTGTGTCCCACAAACCAGTCTCTGAAAGAAATAGGATCCCTAGGAAAAATGAGAATCCCAGGATACATGGTAAGGGAGTTCATGTGTGTACCATTTTTATCACGTTTCCTTCTGGGTCCAGGAAGTAAATTTCTGTGCCTGCTTTAAGACTTTTAATTCTGGAAAGCTCAGGGTAACATGGATCTTGCTGTTTAAAGGCTTTCTAAGGACAGAAGTTGGCTGGTGAACGTATAAAATGCCTGTGCACAGTAGGCCTTCTGCAAGTGTTAACTCGCTTCCCCACCACCCTTTTCCTTCTCCCTTATTGGTATAGTTGAGGAGTCACACTTCACCCCAGGAGACCCTGGCCTCTGTCCTTGGCTCAGACATCTTTTTACAGAGTTGTCTCAAGCAAGAGGCTTTCCCTGATGCTCATTTCTTGTGTTTAGAATTGGAGCTAGCAAAATGTGTCTCAGTGGTGGCCAGGTTGGTCCCTGCTTCCTTTTCTGTAGCCTTAAGGGAATTAAACATATTATTAGATTTTAATTTCTTAAGTAAAAAACTATAAAGAAGAAGTAAAAAATTAGCCTAATCCTATGATCCAGGTAAAATCTGTTGGCATTAGAGATGGAGTGTTAAAAATAGAAGCAATATGGAAACACACAAAATGAAAATTGAGTCACCTTTTCTCCTTCTCAATATCCACCCTAGCTAACTATGCCCCCAAAGTAAATAACGACTATTAACAGTTTCGTATGAGGCCAAACAGAAAAACGATGCATATATGCTTACATGTATTCTTTCTAAAAAATATGTGGAAGTGACTATAACATATGCAGAATTGCCTGATTTGCTCTCTTTTAACTTAACATATCTTTAACTTAACATAATTTACTTTATTCTTTATAACAGCTAAACGTATTTCATCAAATGAACTTATAAGTCAGTCCAGGAGGATTGTGAATTTCTCTCCTTTTGTGAACACCAGCTCAGCCTCTTGCTCCTTATTTCCTCTTGAGGGTCAGAGTTGGCCAGGAGCTGTGATTCAGGTGCCAAGTGAGACAGAGAAGTGCCATATACCCAAGCGTTCAGGGCAAAGTTGCTGGGAAACTGTCATGGGTGACAGTGTTTGCCTGTTTCCTTTTCTGGAGAAAATAGCCACAAATCAAGGGTCAATTTGCCAGATATGTTGAACATTTTGGACAAATTTCAGTGTTTTCAAATGATGAAATTCCAGATTTGGAAAGGACCTGAAGGTCATCAGGTTTAACCTCCTTGAACTCACTATAGTAATCCCTTCTACAAGCTTCTGGGTTATCAGTTATTTACTATAACTATATCATATCATGCAACAGCTTTTACCAACAGAAGATTCTTCCTAATTTTCCCAAACCAGCTCCCACGCAATGTACCCACATTGGTCCTAGCCCTGTCCTTTGAAATATCCTTGAACAAGTGTGTTTCTCTTCCCACGGTTGCCCTCCAGAAGTCTGACGACAATTCTCACATCCCACAGTCTACCCTCCATTCATTTAACAAATGTTCTTCCAGAGACTACTAGGTACCTACCAGGCGCTATGTTAAGCACATTGTAAACTCCATGAGGGCAGAGAGTTTAGTCCGTGTTATTACGTGTTGTCTCCACAGCACCAAAAAGGGCCTTGCATACCGTAGGCACTTAATAAATATTTGCTGAAGGAAAGAATACAAAAATGAATAACAGTCTCTGCCCTCAAGGAAGTCTGAGTGCAGTGGGAGAGGGGAGCAGAACTACACAATTATAACCCAGGAGCAGGGAGGGAATGTAGGCAGGAGAACCTCACAGGAGCGGACCCTAACCAGGAGTCATTGCTCCTACTTCTGTTACCCACTGTAACGCCGATCACGTCATTTTGTCATGATATGTCTGCGGGTCTGTCTTCCCCACTGGACTGTTGGCTGTTTCAGGAGAGACACTGTGTCTCGCTTAGCTGCATATCCCTAATGCTTAGCACAGGGGCTGGCATAGGGAGGTAGTTCATAGAAGCTAAATGAAGTGATTGATTAAGGGATGGCTAAGTGAATTAATATATTAATATTCCCAGAGAAAAAAATAAGAGAACTGCTTTCATTGGCCTAAGCTAGTGTTGCCTCAGTTTTACCAATACAAAAAACTGGCAAAGTAGAAGTAACAGAAATCTTGGGAGAAAGTGACTGTGTCATCCTAGGGTTCCCCATAGCCTCACCCTTGCAACAAACATTCAATGGCACCCTCTCTGTGTTAGATACCCTGCCAGACTCTAGGACAAGGCAAACAAGACACAGTTCCTGCCTTCAGAGAACTCCCATGTAGCTGGTGATGAGTACTGTGACAGTGTGCAGAGGCTGCTATGAGGGGCTAGGGGGCAGGAAGTCCTCCTGAAAGACGAGACGCCTGAACTGAGTCCTGAGGAAACTTTCCCAGTAGGGAGATGGAGGAAGGCCATTTCAGGCAGAGACAGATGAGCAGAAGCCCAGAGGTGTGAGAACACAGCAGTTTGGGAGTAAAGTGTCTGGGGAGTGGGAGGGAGAGACAGAGATGCAGGCAGGGCCAGACCAAGAAGGGACTCTTCTGGCCCTGCTAGGAATTTGCATTTTTGCCTTGAGGGCATGAGGGAGCCATGGAAAGAATTCTACAGTCCCAGGATGAGCAGCTTTGCATTGCAGGAGATTACTCTCAGAGCTGTGTAGAAATGGACTGGAGGAACAAGAAGGCTGTGAGAGAGATCAGCTGGGAGACTATTTGGAACCTACTTGGAAAGTGGATGGAGAGAAGAACGGACATGAACGACATTAAAGGGGAGCTTTAATGAACTCGGTGACCAGATGACCACACCGACTCTCAGGCTTCAGACCTGTGTGACTTGCTGGGTGGAGGCAGCATCATCTAAGGGACAGAACGGGATGAGGAGCAGGCTTGGAGGGGAAGATCATGAGTTCCATCGGGGGCACAGGGAGTTTGAGGCTCGACATCCAGGCCGATCCATGAGGAACACGGACACGTGGGTTAGGAGCTCAAGGAAGGGAACTGGCCCCGATACACACCCAGGAGCCTCCAGGGCACAGAGGCAGAGGCTGACACTGTGGGGGTGTGCCAATCCCCCAGGGAGAGGGTGTGGAGTGGGAGGAGGAAAGGGCCATCTTAGAGTCTCAGTAGTCTTTTGTGAAGATTTCCGAAACATTTTAAAGAATCCTTTGGGTGTTGCAGAGTTATTATCAATTAAGAGCAGCCTCCTGTCCCAAAGCAAATATGGCAATTCATGAGAAAGCAATTAGAGAAAAACAGCAGAACTGAGAGAGGAACCTGATTTTCAAGAGTCCTTTTGTGGGTAGCAACAAAGGGACACGAGGGAGCTTCATGAAAGGAAAGAGGAAGCCATCCAGATGAGGCCTCCTTGAGCCACATGGTTTTTGCTTATTTGAGACAAGGCCTGGGGCATGACTTGTATGCCCACCCTACCTCCAGGTCCAATATTAAGCTGTAGGCTTCCCAGGGGTGTCCCCTCCAGCCTGCATCCTTGTCTCCCTGGCTGCTTCAGTCTTTGCAGACTGAAGGCCCCATTAAATCATTGCAAGTGACAGGCATCTGAGGCACGCGGTGGCCCGATCAAGCCAAATGCATGTCTCCTGGCTGTGAGGACTACAGATCAATATTTTAAAATCTGAATTATTCAGATGCTGTGCCCCAGAGGTGATGCATAACCTGAGGAGTGCCTCAGCAGGAGAACAGCGGCTGAGGATTTGTGTGAACACGGCTTAGCTCACCGTTTCCCATGCAATCAGTCAGAGGGCTGACAAAAGATAAAATAACAAAATCATTCTTACACAGTGTCCTGAGGAAAGCCCGGGGGAGCTGGGCTGCTCCTGCTAAGACGTCTAGACTGCCATGATAAGGAGAGAAGCAGCTTGCCCTAACAAAGGAGCAGAGGGCCCCTTGGGCTCACCGAGTGCTGGTGTCTTCAAGAACTCCTGGGTTCTTTGTACAAGGGAAGGCAGGTTGAGCTGCAGAGGGGGAATTATTCCAAATACTCCCTCTTAGAATAAAATGTAAGGGCTTCCCTGAGAAAAGTGACAATAGTTTTGTGTCCCTGACCTGAAATCACCACATCATGCAGGCACTTAAAACTACTGCTGGGGCTGGTCACCGCGTGTGCTATCAAGACCACGAGTCAATGGCTGGATGAGCATAGGGGAGGGGGATGAAGACGGAGTGTGGATGGCTTAGTGAAAACTCATGCCATGAATGGAGGAAGCACCAAAACCCATTTTAGAGGCAGGGGGGCAGCCTGGCATGGCGCACGGTTCCTGGACTTGGAAGGATGAAGATCTGAGTTTTGAATCCCTGGCTCCACCACTGTGTGACCTCGGACCAGACAATTATCTCTCAGTCTCAGTTTCTGTAACACCAAGATGCTGATAACAATCCCCTACTTATCCGGTTCTTGGGAAGAGCAGACGAAGTTAAGATACGTAGGAGCTCCATGCTGTTCCCTCAGCCTGTGTGTTAGGATATTGCTTTGGTTGCTGTGAAAGAGACCAAAACAACAATGCCTTAAATAAGGTAGACATTTATTTCTCTGTCATATAAAACTCCAAGCTGGCATGGCATCTCTGGTCTGAGAAATCATCAGAGGCCCAGGAACCTTCTGTCTTACTGCCGAGAGTGTCACCTTCCTTTGCATGCTCCAAGAAGGCTCACCGCTTCTGCCACATTGCAGCTAGCAGAAGGGGCAAAGGGACAAAGGGAGGGCAAGCCCCTTCCCCATAATCCAGAAGTTTATACACCACTTGCTCTCATTTCCCGTTGGCCAGAATGTGATCAGATAGCCCCCTCCGGCCATAAGAGAGCTAGGAGACGTAGTTGTTTCCTGGGAAGCCATGTACTCAACTGAACACTCTGTGATTATGGAAGAAGGGGAGCTAGATGTTGAGGGACAGCGGCAGTTTCTGACACCACCCCCCACTTTGTTTAACTCCCTTTCGTCCCCAGATCTCAGATTTATGCCGCTCCCTTGGGGAGGCCTTCCCTGGCCCTCCAGCCTATATTGGGCGCTCCCTCACATCTCCTCTGCCACACTCATTTCTCCCGTAGTTTTGGCTTGCTGTCTGTTTTCCAGACTAGAATGTAAATTCCATGAGTGGGGGGCCGTGTCTGTCTTCCTGCCCGTGGTCTCCCTGTGCTAGCCCAGAGCTTGGCTCAGAGTGGATGTGCAACACATCCGTGCTAACTAACGAGGTGCTGTCACCAAAGGGCCCTGGGAGTTCCTTAGGGTGGAAATTTATAGCTCTGAGGCTGCCAGCAAGTGCTTTCCAACCCAGGATTTGTTTGGAAAGACCTGGTGCCTCCTGCTGCGTCCCAGGCAATGTGGGGTGGTGGTTGCGCTGAGGACAGGCAGAACTTTCCTTTCACTCCTTAGTCGCCTCTTTGTGGAGGCCTAGAAATGCTCCCGTCCTTCGCCAGAGTCCTTGGGTGGGTAACTGCGCCCTTTCCTAATAAACACCTGCTCTGCAGCTCTGTCCTTCAGGATCTGGGAATGAACAGAGGTGGGGGGAGAGCTTCCGCAGCACAGCAGCCAAAACTGAGGACACAAGTAGAGACTGGGTTTTCCATTCACAGCCTCTGGAATGCAACCCCCTGGCTGAGGCCTGCCCTGGGAGGAGGAGGAAAGGAACTTCAGTGGAGGAAGTCCCCAGACAGTTGACCCACGCCCCCTGTGGGGGCAAATGTCTGCCCAGAGTGTGGGCCTGCGTGAACTCGCTGTTTGGTCCCTGAGCAGCTCCTTGCGGCTCCACTTTAGTGACCTCAGCCTACTCTTGATTTGACATAAACCTCACCATTTTCTTAGAAATCTCTTTCTCCTTAGCTCCTTTTCTTTGTTACCAAGATGCCTTTCGGGAATCCCATCGAACATGACTGTCTCCCGTGTGCAGCAGAGGGCCTAGGATTGACCTCCAGCCCAAGAGACTCATTCCAGTCACCCTCCATTTTTTCCTTTGATTGGAACCAGAGGATAACCAGGCTTGGGTTCTGAGTGACCAGCCCTTTTTGGCAGTCTCCAGAGCCACTGAAGGGGCAAGTCACCAGACACCAAGCCCTGGGGGTTGCTGGGTGCTCCGGTTACGCTGATACACAAAATGAGCTTATTCGAGAGCCAAGTTCAAATTTCCTGACTTGTATTTTTCCAGAGTCGGGGGTGGGGAGGGGCGGAATTATTTCCTGCCAGCAGCCCCTGGGAACTCTGCCCCCCATGCCTGGCATCAAGGGAATCTTTTCTCTCCCGACTGTGGCACTGGACTGACCTGGGACCAAACACAATTGCAGCTTCATTCCAGCAGCCAGGGTTTTCCCCCCACAAAATGGCAGTGTCCCTCTAAGTCCCTGCAGGTCTCCTTTCTTGGACTGACTGTTGGTTAAATGAATCAACTGACCAGACTTTTCTCACTGGGGGTTCTGGGCTGGAAATTCCTCCTACTTGCTTCAGCTTCTGTCCAAGAACAAAGAGCAGTTAAGAAGGGATCAACTGTCTCTCGCTTGGCTTCTCTCTTCTTTCTCAGAATAATTCCACTTCGAACTCAGGGGTTTAGGTTCCTTTTGGAGACTGGCTTCTTTCCTGGTTCTTTATTGACTGTCCATAAAGCTACAGAAAGTTTCCCAGCTCCTTTGGTCTGCACCCAATGTGGGGAGTGAGTGTCTCTCTGGGTGGCTTTCTCAGCTTGGCTTCTTGTACCCCTGACTCAGCGTCATCGGTTTCTCTCCAGCACACCCTAGACTAGCCCTCCATGCGTTCCAAATAGCATTCTACTGACAATGTTATTTCCCCAAGTAGCCTTCTCTTCTGCAAAAGGAATGTGTTGATCAACTTACAGACGTGTTCTGGTTCTCATTAAAATTTGACAGCAAAGGGTGGTAGAGAGAGCACTGATTTGGGAGTTAGGATTTCTGAGGTAGGTTCTCATCCTACTTCTCACATTAACTAGCGTGTGACCTTGAGAAAGTCACTTCCCTTGGCCGACCCTTACAGTCCTCTCTGTAATGTAGAATGTTAGTGCTAACATTCTAGTGTCTGTATTAAACAGTCTTGAAATCCCTGTGACATTTGATCAACATGCATATGTACAGATGAAGACTTGACCTGTGGACCAAGGTGATCGCAATAACCAGCGGGATCCCAGAGCGCCTCAGCAGCCAGTTACCCCAGACTAGATCTTGCTCTGTGCCCCTTTATAGAAGAGGATCCAACAGATTAATGGGAGCCCACTGGTAACTGGGACGAGACCCAGAATGGACAGAGAATCAGACCAGAGCCCTGATATCCCAGAATCTACGCTGTTCCATTTTTATTCCCAAAGGAGCACAAAATGTCTCTGCAGCCCCACGCTGGTTAGTGGTCTGAACCAGAATCAGCCAGCGCCTAGGGCAGGGTCGGGTCGGGTAGAGGCAGGGCTCAAGACAGACCACCATAGGCCTTGTTCAATTCTGCTCTTTGAAGTCTCTACAGACAGAAAAGTGCTGGTCCCAGCAGCCCCCAGAACTGTTCCTGATCAGGCTTGCCCCTCCCTTCCCCCAGCCCGGCCTGAAAGGCACGTTTGGCTGTGTTAGGAACAAGTGATGTTTGCACTCAGCAACAGTATCACCCAGCAGCCATGTGTCAGTGACTTCAGCTTTCCAAAAACCTGGAAAGAAATCTGCTCTCCAAACAAATGTGAAATATTTGCAAGTTTTCAAAAAGGAGCTGGGTCTGTTTTCTGTGGGAGAGAAAAAGGAGCTGTAAATGTGGTAATTAGAAGCAGACATTTCTTCCGTTCTTTTAAAGCGAAGAAGAAGACGTTGTAAGGCTTGTAGATCAGGCCTCTCTGTGAGAAGGACCATTTGGGGACACAGGAATTTGGCAAACAAATTCAGGAAAGCAGGCTCTGCCTCAGCAGGGAAGCTGCAGACCTGCAGCAGCCAGCATGTCTTTTCTGGAATGTGGTCGTGCCCAGTAAACAGAGTCGCCTTCAGGATTGGCCCAGGGTGTGTGTTTGCTGGGGGATGTGGTGGGATAGGAAAACGCCCATGACGTGGATGCTTCAGGTCGTCACGGAATTCTCAAGAAGAAAATGCCACAGTCTTCTGTGGTCTCAATGCCCATGGGGGGAGGTTGTGTCCTGGGTCTAATCTCAGTTATCCTCCCCACTCAGTACTGCAGTTAGACCACTGGCTTTCATCCAGGCCCCGTCAATGGAGAGATGAAGAGTGAATCACGACTCCTCCCACATTCACGCGGCCCTGGTTCTACTAGAAACATGCCAAACAGGAAACCAGTTGCTAAGCTTATTTGGCCAAATTTGTTTGTCTAAGTTATCGTTTTATGACCTCCAAAGATCTGGCTAACTGAGGTTGCATTGGAACGAGCATCTCTACTTTTCACTCTATAGATATAGTTTCCTGTTGGCTTATTTAATTTAAAGTGTGACTACGTTAAGTTTTATACAAATATTAAATTAACTGTTGTTATGCCTCAAAATCTGTAATCATTAATTTTGATTGTGTTTAAAACAGTGATTTGCATCCATGGCTGCACATTGGGATAACAGGGAAGCTTTAGAAAAATTCCCATGCCTGAGGCCCACCCCCAGAAAATCTATTTTAATTGATTTGGAGCAGGGCCTGGGCATTGATTTTTTTTTTAAAGCTCCCCAGATGATTCTAATTGCAGCCAGGATTGAGAACCATTGTTCTGAATGATGCCTGAGAAACGTGCTAATTTAGTGGAGGGAAAACAGTCAAATGAGATTTTAGTTTGAATTGGCTGGCTTGTTTTGTCAGTGTTCAGCCCTGTGTCTGGATAGGAGCAAAGACAAGATTACAGCGCAATTATGTAAGGTTTGGAGCTTAAGGCGCTTCTCCTAAAACTGACTCTCACCGTATGTGTATGTCATCTAGAGCAATAACTTGGAAATATTGGGCTGGAACCTCATGTTTTATGAATATAGTTAAAGTCTATTCATATTCAATACTAATCTCTCTATGATCTGAATGGAGAGGAGACAATAAAAAAGAACTCCCGCATTTCAAATAATCTGCACTGGAAATGTTTCTGGTAATACCAGCTCATAATAAGCCAAAAGGCAAATTTATATTGCCTTGAATTTCAAGACATCACTCTAGTGATTTGTGATGACTACAAGCTCAAATCACCATCTCTTGCCCCTGAGATGAACTCCTGCTTCAGTGTGTCTGAAAGCGGAATGGGGAAGACAATTCAGGTAGCAGAGAAGAATGGAACAAAGGACCACCACTGAATAGGAAACTTTGAGCTCGTTAGGGGGCTGGGACGGATCACCTCTCAGCGGGAATTTTAGGAGCTGCAAATGGTTAGAACCTTTGTTTTCCCTTCCCTGGGAAAAGACAGATCCACTAGTAGTCCAGATGCCTTAGAACTTAATTTGGTTTTCTTCCCCCCAACACTATGGAGGGGACTGTACATTCCAAAAGTTAGAGGACAGCTAAGGGAGATTCATCCTCTTTACAGGACATCATTAAAAATGTGGTGCCTCAGGGGGGTGGGGAAGCCCATTAACAGATGAGAGCCGAGAGAGAGGCAGAGAGAGATTAGCTCATAGAAGAGAAGGCAGTTGAGAGCAGTTTTGCTAGATTCGGGAACTGCCAGGTAGAGACCCAAGCTTGGGAATTAAAGCTCAGATATAATGTGTTTTTAAAGAGTTATCATTTTTTAAATGCATAAGGGTAAAGAGTTGGAGGTGCCCTCAGGGAGGAGATGTACTAAACTTACAGGGGACCGAACCCCAAAAACCTTCAGTATCTAGGGCCATTTCCCTGGGACTGAGTCCAGGCCAGGATGTCTGGCTGCCCCAATAATGTCGGGGTGCCCAGGCCTCGGTGTAAGAGTACAGGCTGAAATACTCAAGGGGTTACCTGATCCCACATTTGCAGAGGCAAGGAGCTGACATTTAAGGCTCGAATAGTGCTCCTTTCACAAGTAAATAACAACCTGGAGAAAGGACTAACTAAGGCCGTGCTTGACATTTTCAAATTGACTTTCTATTCAAAGAGACCCAGAAGATTAGCTTTCACTCCCATCAAGCTCTCACCCAGCCTCTTGGTGGAAAGGGAATCCCCAGACCCATTGTGGGTGCTGAATGCCACTCCGTCCTGCCTATGGCTCAGCCTGCTCTCCTTTCCCAGGGTCTACATCTTCGGTGGGATGAGAAAGACCTTGGCGGAGGCTTTCGGACTTGCGAACAAGCCAAGTACCTCTAATTGGTAGTGTAAACTGAGCACCAAAAAGATAAGATGGAGAAAGGGGCTGCATAATTGCGGACCCAGGCAGAACTTTATGAGACTGACTCCGGGGGAGGTCCTGTTTCTCATGGCCCTTGTCTGATGGTCATGGATTAAATACAAACACCTACCCACACTGGAGGCAGAATTCAACTCCTTTACCAAATAAGCAAAATCTCAGTATCTATTATATACAGCTGGATCTCTATCGGCCAGTCTATCTCCTTCTGCAACCCCTGACCTGCTCCAGACAGGACAAGCCAGCTCTCCTCTGTGCTCCCTAAGCAGGGCCTTCTGTGGGTGTTACTGAGCTTGTTGCCTTGGACCGTGGTTGGGAAGGAAAGCAAATCTCAAGGCTGCAATGGACCAGTGTCTAACTTACCCTGCATCCACAGCAGTGGAAGGCTCTCGGCCAATGTCTGTTGAATGAAGCCATGTGACCATGCATTCTATCTATCTACCACAACTTTTTAATTTAATTTAATTTTTTTAACCTTTTGACTCCAAGGTATTGGAGAAAAAGCAGTACCCGAGGTTTGAGGGCCAGAGGACACAACCCAGAATGCACTGGGCCTGCATTTACTCACCAGCCCTCAGCCCTGGAGGACCTAAGAGATGTTCAGCTTAAAAACACCGTCTCAAATGCCAGACCACAGCTGCACCAAAATAGGAAAAATCTTGTTAGGAAATGACCACAGCCCCCCTGGAGCTGTGGAAAACATTGCCTCAGACAAAAAAGGACTTTTCCAGTGGAAAAAAAAATCAGCAGTATTGTGTTTGCTAATACTGTCTGCCCAGGCTGCTGCTCAGGTCCTTGGCCCTGGGGCAGTTCTTTTCCACTCCATGTTGGTCCTGATGATCAATGCAGGCTCTCTCCTCTTCTGGTCCCAGCTATCCTAGGAACCAGACTTGGAAGTTATTTTCAAATTCTTCTTTGGGCTGCCTGACTTTTAAATACTTCCTCAAGAGGCAAAATCACAAAATATTCTCACTAGAATAGGTTTGAGAGATTATTTTGTGATCCTAATTTAATCCCCTCTCTGTGGAGAAACACAGCATCCCAGGCGGGGAAGTGTCTTGCTCCAGGTCACACAGAGAGGTCCGGGGAAAGGAGTCCCGAGGCCCACTTCAGGGTTCTTTCCATTTCCACACTCCCTCCAGCTACAAGGTAAATTTTCTGCTCCCTTCTCATGGGAGCTGTTTCCAAACCAACCAACCAGCTAACTAACCTGGAAGTGCTTTCCTCCAGCCTAGGACTGTGCACTCGGCTACAAATAATTTGGGTTTTTTTACTATCCCAAAGTGCAACAGCAAACACTCACTCACCTCTTGACTCAGAGCAGAGCTGGCCTTGGAAAATCACTTCCACGTCTGGTTCCTGGGATAGCTGGGACCAGAAGAGGAGAGAGCCTGCATTGATCATTAGGACCTTCCATCTCTGGAACTGAAACTTAGTGTTCCACCTATTCCTTGAGAAACATCTAGAGTTAGTTAGAAGGAGTTGCAGGTTTTCGAGTGGGTTGGATCCCACTTCTGGGCAGCGTGATGCTCAGAACAGGCAGAGGGAAGAGAGCAGCAGGCTCTCAGCCAGCTCAGGGCCCACCCGGGGCCGCCCTGTTCATCTACCACAGCTGCGCCTCCTCTTCCTGAGGTTCAAGCCTGGACCACGCACAGCCCCTGGCCGGTCGACTCAAGATAGATGTAGCCCCTTTCCTTCTTAGGCCACCACAGACAAGCCTAGAATTTTTAAAAGAGGTATGCTTTATTAAAATAAAATAGAAAATAAACAAAACCTAGATACAATCATGTTTATAGACCATAGACATAAAATAAAATTTAAAACCCACGCTTGTGGCAGAAAACTTGAAAAATGCTTCTTAGAAATCCACGGTCCCATTGCCCAGCGCTGTGCGGGCTGATAGGGAAGCACCTACCACAGGTTTCTATTGAGCACTTGAAATGCAAAAATCTGAATTGAGATGTGCGGTAGGTGTAAAACACACACTGGATTTTGAAGATTTTGTGCAAAAAAAAGGTGTCTAAAATATAGCATTAATAACTTAAAAAATACTTATATGCTTAAAATTATATTTTGGATATATTAGATTAACTAAAATTTATTATTAAAACGAATTTCAGGGGCCGGCTCTGTGGCCAAGTGGTTAAGTTCACGCACTCCGCTGCGGCGGCCCAGGGTTCGGATCCTGGGCGCAGACATGGCGCCGCTCATCAGGCCTCGTTGAGGCGGCGTCCCACATCCCATAACTAGAAGGACATGCAACTAAGATATACAACTGTGTACGGGGGGGTTTGGGGAGATAAAGCAGAAAAAAAAAAAAAGAAGATTGGCAACAGTTGTTAGCCCAGGTGCCAATCTTTAAAAAAAAAATGAATTTCACCTGTTTCTTTATTAATGTAGCTACTAAAAACCTTAAACTTACGTATATGACTCACATTCCATTTCTCTTGGACAGCCCTGATCTAGAGAAAGCACTGTAAACATTTTGGTGTACTTCCCTGTTTTCTGTGTGTTTGTATTTGAGGAGCCCAGCTCCCGGTTAAGAACCTATGTGTGATTTTTCAGGCCTGACCCTAGGCAATGAGAAAGGCTTTACCTGGCAGGCCTCCCCCGGAAAGCTGCCCTCTCCATGTCAGACTCAGCACCCAGCCCGCGCATCGCAGTCTCTGGAGGGAGTGGCAGTCTGGGTCTCTGGCCCCTTGGCTGGTCGTGCTTTTTGCCACGTTTATACTCCCAGTCTCTTTACCTGAGGCCTTGGGCAGAGCTCTCCTCCAGGCAGCTCTACTGAGACCTCCTCATGGAGGCAGGAGGGAGAACCTCAAAGACACTTCTCCTCACTGTGACTCTGTAGCTGGCACTTTTCCACACCCAGCTCTCCCTTCTGCTTCCCCCGACTCCAGGGCCCATAAAGCAGCTGGAGCCTCTTGTTCAGGGCTCCCTCAACAGTGAGAAAACCCCTCATTAGCCCTGATCCACCTGACCCTCCACCCGTGTGCCGTTTCACAGGGAAAATGAAACGGGGACCCCACGTCTCCTCCAGGTTTAGCCTCTTGCTTACACCCACCGCAGCAAGATGAAAGGCTTCACCATTATCTTCATTTTGGCTCATTGTTGCTTTAATCAGCTATTCCAACGCCTGACAGCTCAGCGCTCTCTGCCAGCTCAGCTGAGCTCCTGACCATGTTCTTTAAAACAACATGGGAATCCTAATGAAATACATTTTTCTATCTGTATCAGTCAGGGTCCCAGTAGAAGACAAACAGCACTGTCAAATTAGGATAATTCAAGGGGGTTTTGTTTATAAAGACGTTAACTAACAACAAAGCTAAGGTTGGAGTGTGGGAGAACCACAAAGGATAGTTCAGAAACCCGGGGCTAGTGGCAGCAGAGCTGTCGCTATCCCCCAGTCTGACGGAACCAGGGGAGGAACAGGTTCCCAGAACCACAAAGACAGAGCTGTGCAGAGCTGGGATGCACCATAAGGAAGGAAAGAGTCGGACCCAGGCCATGTCACGAGGATGGAGCCAGGGGAATAAAACCTGACATCCCTCTCCCCTTCCCTCTAATGCTGAGGCTCTTCATTGGCTGAAACCAATCAGAGGCCAGAGGACGGGGAGCCCCTGAGGCCATCAACCTCCCTCTCTAGCAAGCAGAGCGGAGAAGGCGGAGAGTGCATCTAGAGAGTCAAAGAGCTCTCTGGCACTTTCTCATGTAATGTCGCTCTAAGTCGTAGCCTCATAACCCGATTTCCTTCCTAACGTAACCAGTGTTTAGTCCAAGCCTCTACAGTGACTGAGTGGGCACAGTTTACAGAACACCCAGTCCCATTACCTCAATCCCGTCTGGGTTTCCAGCCTGGAGTAGATTCAGAGGGTATTGTTTGATGCTGTTTGTCTGTGTGCGTGCACACGTTTGTGCACAAACGTGCATGTGTTATAATCTCAGTCCCTCCCAGAACACGCTTCCTTCAATATTAGCCCTGGGAAGGACCACCCCCCCAGTGCCTCTTGCCTCTGGTCTTGCAGAGGTGACCCACAGTATGGCTGGTGGCCTGGGTCCTTTGAATCCTGCCCTGGTTCCCACCCACCTCACCCCACTCTAGGACTGTTTCTCCTTGCTGGCCAACCACAAGTGACAGGTGCCCTTCTAGATACGAGTGGTCCCCTAAGAGGGGTTCTGGGAAGGTGGTAGGGGGCGGTCTTCCTAGGCTAAGATGTACAGAACTGAGTGAATCCCCCGGGACAGCATGCAGAACTCCCCACTCTCTAATTGAATCTTCAATTGTCTAGTCCAAGTTTGCTGGGAAATTAGATGAAGAACCTATCCAGGCTAAACGATCCCAGAGCTCAAGGCCTGGGAAGGTGGCAGGGAGAGGATTGCCCATGAGAAGACAGGCTTGACCTTACTCTGTTATCTTCTGTCTGCAAAGCCCAGGGATGCTAAGTTGAGGCTGAGACCTATCAGTTGCCAGCAATGGGTTCCACGGTCAGCTGGGGGAGCCGTGCTCAGGCTCAAGCACAAGGAAGCTTATTTGAAAAGGAAGAAGGAGAGGCCAGCCCAGTGGTGCAGCGGTTAAGTTCACATGTTCCATTTCCTCGGCCCGGGGTTCACTGGTGCGGACATGGCACAGCTTGGGAAGCCATGCTGTGGCAGGCGTCCCACATATAAAGTAGAGGAAGATGGGCATGGATGTTAGCTCAGGGCCAGTCTTCCTCAGCAAAAAGAGGAGGATTGGCAGCAGATGTTAGCTCAGGGCTAATCTTCTTTAAAAAAAGATAAAATAAATAAATAAATAAATTTTAAAAAAAGAAAGGAAGAAGGAGCCCAAGAGAGGACTGTAGAAAACATTGAGAGAAGGTAACGCCATGGTGGGGATGCGGCAAGCAGAAAGGAGTCGTTTTATAGAACAGGAAACAATCTGTCGCAGGGATTATTATACCTCCAGAGGAAGAAAAGAATTTAATTTTTGGGAGAAAAGGCAATCTGAATGTAAATGAATGAGGATGCCATCTTAAGGGGCATTCATTCTGTGCTTGTCAAGGCCCTGAAAATGCAGGAGGACCCATGCCCTACCAGAGGCAAGCACAAGGGCAAAAAGGCCTTTCTGGCTGGGAGGAAGGTGAGCAAGCAGCAGTGATGGCCTTCCAGCAAAGTGGGCGTCTGGCACATGTAAGCCAAACTGGTTGTCTGCCCAGCGTCTGCCTGGTCACCTGACGTCCATAGCAAATGCATCTTTATACTCCTTCATCCATCTCCTCATTCCTCTGCTTGTCCAACAAACGTTTAACAGAGCCCCTTGCTCTGTGCTGAGTATAGAGCTAGGCACCGAGAGAGATGAAAGAAAAACAAGTCAGGGTTTTCACCACCACAGTGCTAATACTGTAGTGGAGGAGCAAAGCAATGAACACATTTCCAGGTTTCCAATGCAACAAGGGGGCGACTGCGAAGAGATAAGTTTGACGGCGTAAGGATTAGAGAGGAGTCAGGGAAGATCTCACTTAGAAGTGGAGGGCGAGGAAAAGGGGCAGGGACTGAAAGATGGAGGAGGAGAATGAGAGAGAATTTATTAGGCAGGTGCTCAGCAAGTATTTCTTGACCCCTTCTCGATAAAAAGGGAATGCATACATTCCAGGGTTTTACTAATCTGTCTTGTGAATGCTGTCGCAGAGTTTTTCTGTGGATTTACCCAGTAAGGTGGAATTCACACACTAGGTTTTCCATGGATGAGGATGGCGACCCCAGGATCCCTTTGTCTTCCCAGCTCCTCCAGGGGCTGGTCCTTAGACACCCGCTGAAGAGGTGTCCACCTGCTGAGGAATCACTAACAGTGGGAGGCTGAGAAGATCCTTGCATGAGGATTCCAAGTTCCCAGGCCAGGGTAACTAAGCAACTGCCAACAGCATCTCAGGGCCTTTAACTCTTCCTGGGGGAGAACCTGAGAAGCTGATCCCATTGAGCCACCGGGCTTGAGGGACCTCTTGGGTGGGAGGCCTTTGCTTCTGTCTCCCTCTGGTTTACACTCAGCTTAGCCTCCTGCACTTGGAAGTCTCTTCCCCCTGGAATGGGGTTCAGTGTATCTGCCATTCCCAACCCCAACCTGTCATGATCCACTTCCCAGACTTTTGGCAAAATACCTTTTCCTATAGCAAACCTAGCAAGGCTCTGGGTTCCACTTCTGTTAAGCCCAGGGGAGTCTGGACACAATAGAAATAATAGTCTCTAAAAAGAACTCACTGGGGCTGGCCCAGTGGCATAGTGGTTAGGTTCGCACACTCTGCTTAGGCAGCCTGAGGTTAGCAGATTTGCATCCCAGGTGTGGACCTACACACCACCCATCAAGCCATGCTGTGGTGGTGTCCCACATACAAAATAGATGAAGATTGGCACAGATGTTAGCTCAGGGCCAATCTTCCTCATCAAAAAACCCCTCACTTTTCCTAGATTACTGCATTGTTCCCTTCCCCACAGACTGGACTCTCTGGCCTTCCCACCGTCAATCACTACCAGCACTTTGAGAGCTTGCCATTCTGGAACCTGCTCTCCCAACCACAGGCTTAAGACAATCAGTAATCTCCAGCAGAAAGAATGTAAAATTACAATGTGCACATAGATCCTGTCACGGTGAGAGGGAGCGGAAATGATGCCCCATTCCCAGGCAGCCCAAAGTGCATGCATACCAGACGTGAGCTGACGGCAGGACGACAGAACCCACAGAACTGAGGACACCAAAGGAGGCTCTTTAAAGAACCAAAGCAACAGCAAGAATGTGAGAAGGCTAATTGACCCACCAAAGGCTTAGCTACGTATCACCAAGCAATTATCTCTGCCTGGGCTCCTCTGTTTTCCTGGATAGTTCCTGGCACAGGCAAGACACCCAGTATGTATCTGTCGGATGAACAAATGAATACATGATTACTTAGATTGATTTGTCTCAAACTGCCTGAGGTTTTAACTACTCTGACTAGATATTTTGGGGTCATAAAGACGCAGGCATTGAATATTTAAATATATATATGTAAGCATCTGGAGTTCAGAAATTTCCTTATTATTTGCATCCCAGGAAACTACGCACTGCTGGGCAGAGGCAGAGAAACAATCTCTGGTGCTTGTTGGTAATCACAAAGGAAAGAAGAAATTGTGTGTGTGTGTGTGTCTATCTGAGGACAGGGAAGAAGAGAAAATTATTCAAAAATGGAAAGTCTCAAATTTTAAATACTTTTCTTTGTGAAGACTCCCCTGGTCAGCTCCCTTGAAGAGGGCCCCATCCCCTGCTGTTCACATTTCCCATCAGTCTTTAGGAGTCTGCTCTGAGTTGTAGTTGGTGTCCAACTACAAGAGGTTGGTATCCACCTTCCCAGCTCCGGTGCCCTCCCATGTAGACATCAGGGCCCTGTGCAGGAATGGCGACAGCATTGAATTCCATGCCTCCCTCACTGCAAGGAAGAAAGTCCTAACTGTCCACCAGATGCTTGCTGTCCCCTCTCAGGGATGATGATGCTTTGGGTGATTCTATAATTATGGCTAGGCCCACTACAGAAAAGGTGAGAGCCCTGTCTGGGCCCCACGGCTCAGTATTGGCCAATGGAGGAGTCGACTCCACTTCCATCTTAGTGGGGGACCAAAGGTGCTGGAGGAGGAGGTAGGTACCTAGAACCGTATAACAAGTATGCTTATTTAGAGGGGGAAGAGATTGTTCCAGTGGGTTCAGAAGGGGTCTGGGTAGCAGCTAGGTGTGGTGAATTCCAAGCAAACCTGCAAGCTTCAGAGGGATGCAAGCTTCAGAGGGATGCAAGCTTCACAGGGATGCAAACTTCACAGGCAGGACTTTTGCCTCCCCGCTGATGCACAGGCAGGGGAAGCCAGGGCTGCCACAGGAAATGGGACGTTCCTGGGGTGCGGCTGCCCGTGTGGTCATGGGGGCTCACAGTCATGCTTCCTGGGAGAGGAGGGCTCAGTGAGCAAGAGGAGGGCCATGGCTAATGGGCTTAGAACTGGCCGCATTTGAAAAGTTTCTTCCTTCCCCCAAATCGCAAACTTTCCCTAAACACTGACATGAAGCTGTTTATATTTCCTAGCAAAAGATGAAATCTTTAGCTGACCAGATTTGAAGACAAACAGATTGTAAACTTTCTTTCTCTTCAAGTGGTGTTGGAGTGGGAGGGGATAGAGACACTCATAGAAACATGCACAAACACACACCGCCATGCTGAATCACTCTTTCTAGGAAGTATTTGACTACATACATTAAATTAACGGGGACTCAGCGGTCAGCCCTAATATCTGTTTATACCCAAGCGAAAAAAGGCAGACTGTTAAGTTTCTGTTTTTCTGACATTTTAATAGCATGAAATAAAAATCCAACAACAAGAGGCAGCAAATGCTTTGTTTCTTTTGTCTGAGGGGTGGGGGACTGGCGAATAAAAATACGTCTCCTGCCCTTGTCAGTTAACAGATTTTAGTGGAATTGCCACATCAGAGAGCATCCTGTTACATGGAAAGAAACAGACTGGTTTCCAGTTTATTACTAACTCAGAGATCAGCTTCATGGTTTGGGCTGATGTTTTCTATTCCTTTTTCTCTCTTTTTTTTTCTTCTTTCTCCTTTAACGAAAATGAAAGTCCTTTGTGCACAGTCTCTAAACTTTGAGAACAATCTAATTGTTCCTAAGTCACATGGTTCCTGTGGGGACACACGAAGGGCACTTCTAAACCCATAATCCTAGGCTATAAAAAGGATCTAGGGCGACTGATCAAAGTGAACTGCCTGTTTACAAGCCCTTTTTCAAGGCCCCTTCCCATCTCCCTGACAGGTTTATAGAAGCCTTTCTCATTTGCTTCAACCCAGATCAAAGATCTGGAGGCAAGGGGTCTCCCCAGCCCCCACCGGGCACGGAAGGAAGGGATTACCCCAGGAATTAAAAACCTCAGTGAAGTGGGCTCACCCGCCTCCCTGGGGGTGAGAGCGAGGGCCTGGAGCCTTTTCTTGACCAAGATAGGAGCAGAGCCATACAAAGGCAGGATAAACTCAGGGTGCCCTCTCTCAGTTCTGACAGTAGAGGATAAACTTTCTCTGTCTTCCAGCCTTAAAAGAAACTCTCTGATCTTTTGTGCACCGTTTTAGGTAATACATACAAGTTGCTAGAATCATGTTTATTTATTGGTCAATGACCATCCTTTCCCTCCCGCCCGTGAGAAAGCTAAGCAACAGTCCCCACCAGGGTTCTGGAAGCTCCCCCTAAACCCTGAGTCTGGGGCATCAGTGAGCAGAGAGAGAAGTGAGAAGAAGCTGCAGCGTGCATTGCATCAATTCAGGCCACAGCCTCATCCATTTGGTAATTTATCTTCAAGACCACCCTCCACCCTTCCCTGGGCATACCTGGATCTGCTTTAGACCTCAGCAGTCAAGGTTAATTTCCCTGGAATGCTTCTTTGAGGGTTAGAACTGCCTCAGTCCGTGGGCATTCAGCACCTAATCCTGTAAACAGACACCAAGGGTAGCGACAGGAGCGCCATGAAGCTCCTCTTTCTCTGGGAACCACTGGGCCCACTTTCCTTGCCCACATTCAGCCCTGACCCAACACACCTGGGTTTGGTTAGTGCAGACCCTCATGGCAGGGGTGTTGACAGGGATGGAACACACGTTTTTCCCAAAACTGTGAATTCTTTTGGTTTGAAGGGACTCGAGAGATGATCTAAGACCCCCTGTGGTATAGAGGAATCCTACAGAGAGGTATGACAAGCCTGGTTCACCCAGAGTCACTCACCCAAGCCAGATCCTGAAGCCAGATCTCCTGACTCAGCAGGCCTTTGCTGCCCCACTCTGCTGCCCTAGAACTCGACATAGGATGCCCCCCAAGGAAACCAAGCTCCTGGAGTATTTGGTCCCTCGGGGACTGCTAGTTTGACTGATGATCAGGGTTTAATGACAATGGGTATGGAGAATTGCTTTGGGGGATCTGCAACCCAAGCATACTCTCCCAAACTGACACTTCAAGGGAGACATTCAACCCGCCTGAGGGCCCTCTGCATTCTGGCCCCACCAGCGTCTCCACCCTCAACTCTCTATTCCCTAATAAGAGCCTGTGCCCCAGCCAGATCCATCTACTCACTGTTCCCGCTGCTTCCTCTCTGCGCATTCCCCTTTGCCCTGCCTGGAATGCACTCTGCCCACACCTGCACTTAAGCAATTCCTACCACGCTTTAAAGCCCATTTCAAGTCCTACCCCCACTCCCTCCCATATTACTCATTATCTCCTCCAGACCCTTGCTACTCAAAGTGTGGCCACAGACCAGCTGTATCAGCCCCCACTCTAGAACTACTTAATCAGATTCTGCATTTTAGCAAGACACCCTGGTGATTTGTATGGACGATCAAGTGAGACGCACTGCTCTTAACTAGTGGTGCCCAAAGTGTGGTCCTAGGACCAGAAGCATCAGCATCACCTGGGAATTTGTTGTAAATACAAATTCTTTTTTTTTTTTTTTGAGGAAGATTAGCTCTGAGCTAACTACTGCCAATCCTCCTCTTTTTTCTGAGGAAGGCTGGCCCTGAGCTAACGTCCATGCCCATCTTCCACTAATTCATATGTGGGACGCCTCCCACAGCATGGCGTGCCATGTGGTGCCATGTCCGCCCCCAGGATCCAAACCGGCTAACCCCGGGCCACCGAGAAGCGGAACGTGCGAACTTAACCGCTGCGACACCGGGCCAGCCTGGAAACACAAATTCTCGAGCTCCACCCCGGGCCTACTCAATCAGAAACTCTGAGAGTTTCTGATACCCAACAATCTGTGCTTTCACAAGCCCTCCACATGATCCTGATCATGCTCAAGTTCAAGAAACCATACATAATCCTTATCTTACCCAGGGGCTTCCTGGGCGCATGCCCACGGTTTAATGCTCCTTATCATTGTCTCAAAATTCTTGATTTTATCTTTGAACTTGTGTTTTGCAAGTGAACTGGTGAGACATTGGAGCAAGCGCATGAACAGAGGAGATATACACAACATGTGTGTTCACTGCCGTGCCTTGCCCGTCTATTTGCATACAGCATTCACGAATTCCAGTGGGCCCATAATGCACCGAGTTCAGCCAGACTCAAAGTGAGTACAAGGTAGGTGTGTTACGTCTACGACTGAGTGAGTAGGGTGATGAGAGATCTAAGAAACCACATTCTGCCTTAGAACCAGAACTTGGTTTGTACACAGAAGGCGGCAATAGTACTTTAAGAAACACGAATGACCAAGGCACTCTATCACATCCTTTGTTGCTCATGTTACCTCCCTGTGTTAGCTAATCACTTATGCTGACTATTATGACACAGAAGGAAAGGGAAAGATAGGATAACCCAGTTCCCTTTTGCTGTCGGTCTTTTTTCAATAAGCCAAAGGTAAAAAGTGTTGGGAGAATGTGCATGTGTGAAAAGGTTAAATAAAAACATTCAAGTCAATTTCGTGCATCATTTCCATTGTTCTGATAAGAATAAAATACATGTACATGTATGAACTACAAAATACGAATTGTGTAATTTTGGTGATTCCACATACAAGTTAAATGCTCTTATGTTGCATTTAAAACTGGCGTTACACAATATAAATATGAAAGGTAAAATTGGTGTTAATAATTAAATTTTTTTCTTTACCTAAAACGTCATAGAATAGCAAATAAAAACCACCATGACAAGTCAGGAGAAACTGCAGAAGAAAGGAAAAGTTTTATATTTTAGTGCTTTTAACAGCACTTTTTTCCTGCTTTTTGACCCAGGGCCTGCATTTTAATTTTGCACTGGGTCCAGTAAATTCTGCAGCCGTCTCTGTCCTATCTCATACAGCATTCAAACTGGGACACTTCTGAGAACGACATGGAGCACTATTAATAATTACACTCGGGCCGTAGGTATAAACCCTATCCTGAGCAACCTAGGACACGTGGTCCTCCTAAATTTGAAAGTCCATATGGTGAAGAAGAAAGCAAAATAGGAGTAAAGACATTCTGCTTTCTTTCTGTCAATTGTAGGAAATCTTACCAAGTTGTATTTGCTACCAAGGTTTTCTTTTTTAAAGTGTGCGTTGTGTTAACTCGTAGGCTAACTCTAGATGTTTTAACAGACTGTAAGATGGTCTTGGAAATAGAAGGTACCTGTTTTTTCCCTGTTCTTCTGCACAGAGTCAGAAGGATCTTCTCGATTATTTATCTATAGCATCCCCCAACCCTTGAAACCTCAACTTTGTATGAAATTTTGTTTTCCTCTGACATTCTTAAAAGCTGTGACATTCTTCTGTATACATCCTTGATTTTGTGTTCCTCCTTCCATCTTTGTGTGTGTCCTCTTGAAAGCAGAGTTCCTTAGCAGAAATGCTGTTTTCCTTAGAGATCTCCTCTTTTCCTTCCTCATCAGGATCATTCACAATCTTAGGTTCTGAGTTTTATTTTTAGAGCCATTCTTTTTTTAGCCATACTCCCTTTCAGACGTTCTCACCATGAGATCATCTATCTTGAACTTGTTAAAGTCTGCTTTCCTCAAGTCTATGAGTCTGAAGATACACATCTGACTTATCCTGCTTCAATGGGATGGACACTTTCTCCCGAGCTCTCGTGACTTTCACATCACTAACCGTTCTTTGCTGAGAGAATCAAGTCTGGAGTATCATCAATTCCCCTTGCTGTAACTTGTTTCTTTCAAGTAATGAAATTTTCAATCAGGCCACTTAAGAATTTACTAAATGTTCTGCTTTTTGAAAAAGTGGAGACTTACAGACTTCCACAAAACGTCTATTTGTCATTGTCTCTGTGCTAGTTTTCCAAAACTGTCTTCAATATCCCCCATCAAATTTAATCTTCTTACTATGTGACTTTAACATTTTTCCCCTCAATAGGTGTGCTCTGAGTAGGCTTGTGATGGTGGCAGAAGGGATGCTATGCAACTTTGGAGGCTAGATCATAAAATGTGATACAGCTTCTAGCTGGTTCTCTCTGGGGATGCTTATTCTTGGGACCCAGCAGCCATGCCGTGAGGAAGACCAAACCAGGTCATTTGGAGAAACCACATGGAGAAGTCACATGCTGGAGTTCTGAATGACAGCCTTGGCAAAGTCCTAGCTAATAACCAGCAACAATAGCCAGACATATGAATGAAGATACTTCCCAAATCAGATGATTAGATTCCCAAGTCACACCCAGACTTCATGGTCCCAACTGAGGTCTCAGACATTATGGAGCAAAGATAAGCCATGTCTGCTTTGTCCTGTCTGAATTCCTTACACACAGAAACCATGAGAGAATACAATGATGGTTTTTAGGCCACTGAGTTTTGGGGGATGGTTTGTAATGTAAAAATGGAGAACTCATGCAATAACTAAAAACACCTTAACAAAGAAACAAAAAGCAAGAGTAATTAAGAATGTATCATCTATACCCTTCTTCTGACTGATCAGTCCTTGGTTTGCTGCCATTCTAAAAAGCTATCCCTGTAATTTAGGTCCACTTGCCCAGGTGCAAGTGAAGCCATGATTGCATAGGCCCCAGTCATCAGGCAGAGACCTCACTCCTTTTTCTAAACCACACTTTTGTATGACATTTAATCTTGGTTATTAAAGCAATTAGATCATCCCTCCTTAGTATACTGTGTGAATTTAAGAAAAAGCAAAATTAAAACATCTCTCACATACTTCTCTAGCTGCTTAACATAACACAGTTCTAGCTAATTTCAGAACCCCTGCTGGAAAACGTTCCCTCCTATTCCAATTTATTGAGTCAGAGATCATTTGGTTGCATTGAACAGAACCCATTCAAGCTAGCTTAAGCAAAAAAGAAAATTGGCTCGAAATAGAGGGATCTGGTAGACCCCAAAGGCAGGAAGTGAGGCCAGGCTTCACAGCAACTGATGCCAGAAACTGCAGAACTGACGAGAGCCTGGCTGGCTTCTCTCTCCAAATCTCTTTCTCTCTAGAGCTATATTGTCTCTTATTTCTGACTCTTTAGGGCACATGCCTCATTTCTCTCTCTCTCTCTCTTTCTTCTCTCTCTTTCTCCCTCCCTCCCTCCAGAGAGCGGTTTAACATATGGTTAAAGGCCGTCTCTGGAGTCAAAACGGCTAGATTCAAAGCTAGCTCCACCACTTACTCACGAGCTTGAGCAAGTTCCTTGAGCTTCTGTTCTTCAGTCTCCTCATTTAGAAAGTGGGGATGAAGGCAATAATGGTATCTACCTATAGGATTTCTGTAGGAGTAAGTGAATCAATAGATATAAAGTTCTTTGAACAATGCCTGGCACTTTGCAAGTGTTTGCTTTCATTATTATCTTTCTCTGCTCACCTAACCATGTCCAAACATGGGTGCCCCAATCCTAGCTTCATATCCAACTCATAGTGCAAGTGCCTAGCAGAAACCTAAGTTTCTGAGACCTAATTCCACCTTCCCAGGAGAACACATCTGATTGGTCCATTTGGGGTCACATGTCAACTCATGGTCAAATCAGCTGTGGCAGAAGGTAAGGGAGGGATTATGAGAGGTCTTAGCAGGGACAGGGGAAGTCGATTCTCTGGACAAGGATGTAAGTTGGTTCTCAGAAGAGGGCTTGCATTCCAGTACTCCCATATATGTAACCACCTACATTTCCAATATGGCAGCTCTGGCACTTTGCACCTCCGTTCTTGCTCCCTGCTCAGCAGGGGTGTTCATATTTGACTGACCCAAATGGCATGAAGAAGAGGGCTTCCTTCAGCCAAGAGGCACTCACCTCTTGCCCACATGACTAGGTCTCCTCCTTCTGCTTGGCACTGAGGGCTCTAGTCTTCTGAGTTGCCGAAATACAACTATCTCTTCATATTAGAAGATGGCTTTTACAAATCTTCACCTCACCTAGATGTCCCCCTCCAAAATCATAGTGAATTTTCCCCCCACAAAGGACAAAATGGAAGAATCACTTTAGATCCCTCCCATTTAGTATTGTTTAAGCTATTAAGCACACGGTGGCTATTTGCTTGTTGAGGTTCTCACTGGTAATGGAAACTTTGAGAAACAATACTTAAAATCATTGAGTTGGGCTGGTGCGATGGTGTAGTGGTTAAGTTCACATGCTCCCCTTTGGTGGCCCGGGGTTTGCAGGTTTGGATCCCAGGCATGGACCTATGCACTGCTCATCAAGCCATGCTGTTTGTAGTGTCCCACATACAAAATAGAGGAAGATTGGCACAGATGTTAGCTCAGGGCCAATCTTCCACACCAAAAAAATAAATAAGTGAAATAAATGTAAAAAAATTAAATCATTGAGCTCACCACAGAGAAAAAGAAAACTAAACAGAATGTTGAACATAAAACTAATTGGTTTATCTAAAGGATGATGAGGTTTAAGGAAATACTGCTCAAATCTCCTTTCATTTCTATATATCATTTTGATCTCCCTTAGATTTGGTCATTTGGGGTAAAATGCTCTGAAACTGCATATTTCAAACCCTGATCTTCAGAAATACTTGAATGTCACAGACAAATCAATGGCGTTTTAAATCATGGAGCAGAGCTCATTAGCGGTCCTCCCTAGGGGAGGAGACGGCTGCGTCTGCCCGCTCAGTGCCAGACCAGCCTCTAGACTGGCAAGAGCTGACCTTTTCCGGGGCTCACGTGTTCTTCTCTGGGTGATTCTTTCTGTAAAGTCCCAGAAACCTTAGGTTGCAGTGACTGATATTCTTACTGTTTTAGGGTGTTACCATAGACTTTCTTTCTTAGTGTCTGAGCATTGTGCATTCTTAAGAGGATCCTTTCAGAGAAAACAAGAGGTTATTTTAGGTGGAAATGACCCGTGGCTGAGTATTAGCTCTCTTAAGTGACCGACTTGAAAGGAGTTAATGTTCCCATCAACTATAAATGGGAAGATTGCTCACAACTTATGGTTCATAGTCCCATATCCAATGACCCCATTTCCTCTTCTCTGATTCATCCTTTAATGAATTGATTGCTTCCCCTATTTTTTTCTTCATAGAAATTGCTCTCAATGCAAGGTTATCAGCCTTCTTTGCAGTCTGAGCCAAAGAAGCAACCTCTTTCACTCCATCCACTTCAACTAGAAGTACATGGGACTATCTTAATCCAATCTAAAGGAAGCTTAGAGAAAAAACAAGGTAAGCGTGGCCTGTTATTAAATTATTGCTAAATACTTAATAAACTGTAGTTGTCAGAAATAATACATATAAATGCTCCAGAGCATGTGGAGACCATCAACACAATTTACTCCAATAATAATTAGAGGGCACTGCTCCATTCAGAAGCCCACAAGAAGGACTATAATTTTTGCTGATCTTCCCTGATCAGCTCCTCCAAAGAAGCTGCGCCATCCTTCCTTTTAGCCCATCACTCTATTTTAATTTTTTGCATAGCACTTACCCCTCTGCTATTTTTATAGTTCTTGTTTATAGTTTGTTTTTTTACTTATTTATTGTTCACATTCTCTACTAGAATGTAGGGAGAGTGGAGCCCTTTTCTGTCTCTCACCACTGTATTCTCACTGCCTAGAACAAAACCTAGTATACAGTAGGCACTCAATAAATATTTGTTGCATTAATGCACCGCCCAGTGCCTGGGCCTCCCACCCTCACCATCAGCTCCTTAAGTGTGTATCACTTACCTTCCTGGATCTTCCTTGGCCTGGAACCCTGTTGGCTCTCTGAAATCCACATCTCAGCTGCTATAGCTATAGCTGTAGCTGTAGCTGGTCCTGCTGTTGGCAATGATGAAGGTGGCTAGTGATCAGTTTGCTAGGGAGAAGGGGAGGTGACATCTGGAGATGTTCCATAGACTCCCTCCTTTTTCGAAAGCCATTTTTTCCCTTTGGGCAAACCCTGAAAGAGTCAAGTTTTGCTATAGACTTAGTTTCTCATTAGAAACCAGTCAGGCATATAGAGTGCAAATCCATGCAGCAGCCCAGAGGGCACAGTGAATTCCAGGCAGCACCCAGAAGCCAGGGCCAGCGTGTGGTGAGCAATTAGAAGTGCAATTCTAGGGGCATACAGGGCAAAGTAGAACCAGATCCTCCTCAAAAACCTCATATTTCTGAATCCAGTCTTGAAATCTTATTCCTCTGCGACTTCAACTCCCTCTCTGCTTGCATTGTGTCCAAAGCACCCCAAGTTCTCCGCAAACCCTCTTGCTTTAGCCATTGCACCACATCTCTTAAGTACTTCAACTTTCTGTTGCAGATTGGTTACCTATTGACATTTATCACCATTCCTTGGGGTCGGAGACCACGTCTGGTCATTTGTCTCCCCCTCCCCCAGCATGGTGACTTTCAAGCCGTAGGAATTATCTGCCTAACCGTTAATGTCTTCCTGAGCAACAATGCTCATCTAGAGAAAGCCCGGGGATCATACATAAATATAAAATCTAATGGAGAATTTATGATAAAAACTCTGAACAAAATGGGCATAGAAGGAAACTACCTCAACATAATAAAGGTCATATATGACAAGCCCACAGCCAACATCATACTCAATGGGCAAAAACTGAACGCCATCCCCCTGAAAACAGGAACGAGACAAGGATGCCCTCTATCACCACTCTTATTTAACATAGTACTGGAGGTCCTGGCCAGAGCAATCAGGCAAGAAAAAGGAATAAAAGGAATCCAAATAGGGAGGGAAGAAGTGAAACTCTCGCTGTTTACAGACGACATGATCTTATATATAGAAACCCCCAAAGAATCCATTGGAAAACTGTTAGAAGTAATCAACAACTACAGCAAAGTTGCAGGGTACAAAATCAATTTGCATAAATCAGTAGCATTTCTATACTCCAATAACGAACTAACAGAAAAAGAACTCAAGAACACAATACCATTCACAATGGCAACAAAAAGAATAAAATACCTTGGGGTAAATTTAACTAAGGAAGTGAAGGACCTATATAATGAAAATTACAAGGCCTTTCTGAGAGAATTGGATGACGACATAAGGAGATGGAAAGACATTCCATGTACATGGATTGGAAGAATAAACATAGTTAAAATGTCCGTTCTACCTAAAGCAATCTACAGATTCAACGCCATCCCAATCAGAATCCCAATGACATTCTTTACAGAATTAGAACAAAGAATCCTAAAATTCATATGGGGCAACAAAAGACCCCGATTTCTAAAGCAATCCTTAGAAAAAAGAACAAAACACGAGGCATCACAATCCCTGACTTCAAAACACACTACAAAGCTACAGTAATCAAAACAGCATGGTACTGGTACAAAAACAGGTGCACAGATCAATGGAACAGAATTGAAAGCCCAGAAATAAAACCACACATCTATGGACAGCTTATCTTTGACAAAGGAGCTGAGGGCATACAATAGAGAAAAGAAAGTCTTTTCAACAAATGGTGCTGGGAAAACTGGACAGCCACATGTAAAAGAATGAAAATTGACCATTCTTTTTCACCATTCACCAAAATAAACTCAAAATGGATCAAAGACCTAAAGGTGAGACCTGAAACCATAAGGCTTCTGGAAGAAAACGTAGGCAGTACACTCTTTGACATCAGTATTAAAAGGATCTTTTCGGACACCATGCCTTCTAGGAGAAGGGAAACAATAGAAAGAATAAACAAATGGGACTTCATCAGACTAAAGAGCTTCTTCAAGGCAAATGAAAACAGGATTGAAACAAAAAAACAACCCACTAACTGGGAAAAAATATTTGCAAGTCATATATCTGACAAAGGCTTAATATCCATAATATATAAAGAACTCTCACAACTCAACAACAAAAAATCAAACAAGCCAATCAAAAAATGGGCTGGAGACATGAACAGACATTTCTCCAAAGAAGATATATGGATGGCCAATAGGCACATGAAAAGATGCTCATCATCGCTGATCATCAGGGAAATGCAAATCAAAACTACACTAAGATACCACCTTACACCCATTAGAATGACAAAAATATCTAAAACTAATAGTAACAAATGTTGGAGAGGTTGTGGAGAAAAAGGAACCCTCATACACTGCTGGTGGGAATGCAAACTGGTGCAGCCACTATGGAAAACAGTATGGAGATTCCTCAAAAAATTAAAAATAGAACTACCATACGATCCAGCCATCCCACTACTGGGTATTTATCCAAAGAGCTTGAAGTCAGCAATCCCAAAAGTCCTATGCACCCCAATGTTCCTTGCAGCATTATTTACAATAGCCAAGACATGGAAGCAACCTAAGTGCCCATCAACAGACGAATGGATAAAGAGGATGTGGTACATATATACAATGGAATACTACTCAGCTGCAAAACAGAACAAAATCATTCCATTTGCAATAACATGGATGGACCTTGAGGGAATTATGTTAAGTGAAATAAGCCAGCGAGAGAAGGATAATCTGTGTATGACTCCACTCATATGAGGAATTTAAAATTATGGACTAAGAACAGTTTAGTGGATACCAGGGAAAGGTGGGGTTGGGGGTGGGCACAAAGGGTGAAGTGGTGCACCTACAACACGAATGACAATCATTAATGTACAACTGAAATTTCACAAGATTGTAACCTATCATTAACTCAATAAAAAAATAAAATAAAATAAAATATACTAACAGAAAAAAATGCAGAACAACAACAAAAAAAAATCTAACGGAGATATGTGGGCCATAGTAAAGCAGTGTGTTTTTGTCCTTAATTCCTGGTTGTCTGGCAGCTCCCATATAGAAGGCCAAGCCTGGTGGCCTCAACTCATAATTCCTTCCAGAGTGTAGAGAAGAACCCTATGTTCTCCCTGATGGCCAGGCTCTGAGGGCCGCTGTCTTACGGAAGATGGAGGAGAAGAACAAGCTGAAGAGGTGGGGAGCCTGCCTCTCCTGCTCCATTGGGTGCAGGAAGAGAGATAAAAATAGGGGAAGGAAATAATCAGGTCAGAAGTTTATAGTTTACCCCACTCCCCAAGTTTGAAATCCAGGAGTGTGGGGATGTGAGATGTCTTTCAGGGAAAGCCAAAAGCAAGGGTTTCTTATAAGCCTTCTGTTCCATGGCGGCACTCTGTGAGGAAATCAGCTAGCAAGCAGCACCCCATTACTAACAGGAAGTGGCTACACCAAAAGCTGAAAATGGCCATATGAGGTGGTGAGGTAGCAGAGGCCTGCTTCGGTGCTCCCAGGCCTCCCTCAAGGCTCCCATTCTGTGGAAGGGCCCATAAGTTTCCATATGCCCCTTGGGAAATGGAGATGGTAGCTGAGGTCCAAGCTGGTGGGCATGACAGGGGGCTCTGTGGTGAGGAGCAGAGTGAGCTGGCATTAGAGGCTGTAGGATGGAGCGGGGAAGTGGCTGAGACTCAGAAGTATGAGCCAGCAAGGCGGTACCCCAGGCGCTGACTGAGTCACAAGGTCCTTGTGGAAACCAGAAACCGGTCAGACACCCGGCCTGCACTAGGAGCCCACAAGGGCTCAGAGGCCAGAACATGACAAGCAAGAGCTCCAGGGCCACTCCCCTATACTCTGCCACCATCTTGGGATTGGGCAAGGGGAGGGGAAATAAGTCAGAATGTCTAAGCATTTACCCCAAGGTGCCTCTAAAAACCAGAATAGACAGAGCTACTGTTGATTGGCAAGTTACCACCATCTTTACTCCCATTACACAACAGGGACAGGACTCATGCGAAATCTAATGAGTAATCTAATGAGAGATCAGTCATAGAAAAACCCCCACATTTTCCCCTCACCTCTGAGTAGTTGTGTTTAGATTTGCAACTGTATTACACTTACTTACCAATTATTTGATCTCTGTTTATCTAAAGCTTCATTAAAAATATGGCTACTACCATATCTTTATGTAGTCCATGTAGCTCCATTTTTATGGTAGTCCATATGGACTACCAGTGAACAAAAAAATTCCAGTGTCTTTAGGACTCTTTTAAGAATTGACATCCAGCAAGCGGATGTGATTCCAAGATAACACCAAGTTTGAGAGAGCACTTCCGTCTGTATCATTATATTAAGAACACTGGACGTCTCCCCACTTGGCTTGCACACAGCCACAGTAGGGTCCCCTTGTGTACTAAAATAAATCCTCTCAGAACTGTCTTCTGGCTCCTAACCACCCCTGTGAATTACAGCGAGATGGATTCTTGAGAAAAAAGGAAAGCAAGGTGACGTGGAAAGGGAGAAAGCTCCGACAGAACGGCAAGTTGATAAACGTGCCTATTTATCACTGCACAATGCTCCGCCATTTTCATCCTATCGATTTTCGTGCTCTGCTGTGTGTGCTGCTCTCTAGGGGAATGAGTGTGCTTGTGAGCAACCTTGCAACTGAGCGATGATAGCTTAGGTGAGGGGCTCACTCAAACCCTCCCCAAATCCCAACCTGTCCCCTGGTTCTCAGTCTTCAGGAAAAAGCACTGTCTGTGGTGGAAGGGATGGGACCTGCCTGCAGGGCTCCATCCATTACTATCTGTGTGTCCCGCTGTGAGCTCTGGAAGGCCAGGTCTCTGCAGTGTATCCATCTGGGCATCCTTGAGCTATTTTCCCTATGTTTGAGGAATGACTGATGCATGAAAGAATGCAAGAATGAGGCTGAGGCAGAGTGGTAGCCCAAAGCTCTTAGAAGACAGTAAATCCCTGTGGGCTTGATTTGACCGGGGAAAGGTCAAGAAGCATTATCAGTCTGTCATAGAGGAGATTTGTTGGTCCCTGTCTTCTCTGCCTAAGAAACAAGTCTGGGGCAGCCAAAGAGGAGTCTGGGGTAGCCTGAGATCCTGACACAACAGTGAGAGCTTCAGGGCAGCCCAGATTACTCCTGATCAAGAGGAACCTCAAGAATCTGGGGCAATTCTAGAGCAAAGTAAGTGCCTTCAAAGCCCACTCGACTTCCACTTACCTGACAAGAACCCCTGAGAGGATTGTGAGACTGAGGAGGGTTGGGAAAAGAGGACAAGACCCCACACACCTAGAACAGTCATTTCAATGATGGAGACTAGAGGTAGATGGAAATTCCTTATGGAAAGGTATCAGAATGAGCAGGAGGAAAGAGGTGAGAAATGAAGAGGGTCCTCAGAAAGGGCCAGGGACTACAGAGGCAGGAGGGAACGATGGAGAGTTGGGACCACAGGGCTGTGGTCATAGGTGTTTGAGCATTGGGCGTCAGAGCTGACATGGGGAGGGAGAAGGCAGAGGGTGCTACAAAGGAATACTGAACATTTGTAAAATCATAGACATCAAGAGCCAGAAGGCTGTAACTCTCCAACATTCCACTTTTTTTAACAAAAAACTGAGGCCTTGAGAAGTCAAGCCAGGAGATCAGAGTGACAAGCCAATAGCCCAGGGATATGGAGGCAGGGCTGGGGTCGAGGCCACTGGCTCCCTATGCTTGGCTTCTTGAGTCCTGTGCAGCACCTCTGGACCCCCAAGAAGAAACAGTTTGACTGAGGAAGTAGCCAGAGTAAAGAAGAAGGATGGAAAAAAAAGTCATGAAATTCATGAAACTTTGCCCAACAATAATAGATACCATTCAGTGAACAGTATTTAATCTGTTAAAGCTTTGGGAGGAAATGGCAAACCACTGAGTCCTTCCAGACTAGAAGGGAATTACTGATGAAAGAATTTAATTGAGGCCAATGCCCTTCTCCATAAGAGCCCAGAGCAGCCGTGAGAAGCAAGTGCAGCCTTCTGAGATGCCAGCAAGACTCCCTGCGCCTCCCCAGACCCCTGCTCTCCCCAAAAAGAAACCAACGTCTCCTCAACGTGACCCCAAGGGCAGGGTAAATGTGCCGCTAATGAAGGATATATTCACTGTGGGTTTAGACTACACTTTCTGAGGGGTAAAAAATTGTCCGCTTTTGGGAGATGTGCTTTCTTTAACCAGTCAACCGAAGGAAGAAAGCACTAGGCCTGATGTGAAAACTCACATAAGAGACTCCTCTTGTCTAGGACCACAGATCTAGAGCCCATGTCCCAGGGGCCATGAGACAGGGTGGCACAAACATCAACGCTCGTTTTTCTGCAGCCTGGGTGTTACTGGAGTCTTCACGACTCAGGAAGGACCCAGGAAGAAGAGCTCTTTATGAGTGTTTGAACTCGGAGATTATGCTGACCAATCTGAGGGCAGGTGAGTCAGGTTAGGAGAGGGAGGAAGTGCTGTCAGAGGAAAGTCATTGCAGCATTGCTACCTGTGGCAGGGAAGTTGAAGGTCACCCGGGTTCATTGGAGGGAGATGGAGGGGATGGCAGACTGGAAGCGCATGCACGGATGGATCTTAAAGCCACAGCAATGGGGGGAAAAAGAGAAACAGAATGTGCTATAGGACACAACACAATTTATGTAAAATAAAAACACACCACATGAAATATGCAAAAAGATACACATTAAGTCCATGATTGCCTATAGGGGAAGGAGAATGGGAGGGGTGCATGGAAGATAAAGGGAATGCATAACTAACACAACAGCAGAGCCTTGCACAGCCCAAAGAGGAGAGTGTGCTTCTGCACTTAGGGTCCAAAAACATAAGAACGAGGGTGGCATCCAAGTGGGCCTTCCTCAGGAAGACTAAGTGTTTTCTTGTGAGAGTCAAGACAAAGTCTAAATAAACTTGTGCTCTAGGTTCTGGTCCTACTCTCTGAAGTCACCCTAATCTGTCAGAAGAGAAATCCGCATGAGTCTGGTGTGTGATCTTATGGCAGCTGAAGGGCCAGTGAGTCAGGAGAAAAGGGGCCTCTTCCACTCAGTGGCCTCTAGGATGCCCTGGCCTATCTGGGGGACTTTGGCTCAGAATTCCAGGTGTCTTTGAGGGCACAGGAGGACGGCCCACAATGAGATAGCAGCACTAGAAAGAAGTCCTACGATCCACAAGAGAGGATGCATGCCCAAGACACTGATGGAAGCTTCTGATTATCTCTGAAACATTTTCTATCCTGAGAAGGGAGGAAGTGGACCCCAGCAAACTCGGGGGGTGCATATTATTACCAATTTGTAGATAAGTAAAATGAGGCTTAGAAAGGGTAGGCAGCTTGCTCAAGGTCGCACAACTAATAAGTGGCAGAGGCAGGATTTGAATCTATGTGTGTGCGACTCCAAAACCTGAGCTCTTAACCACCATGCTATAATGCTCCCAGCAGTCTTTGTGCCACGTACATGCACACATGCACACACTTACACAGGCCCGTTACCCAAGTTACATGTCATGAAATAAATTCATACTCTGGGAGCTTCATCTGTCTGGGCTCTGGAGGCACTGTGAAGAGGTGTTTCTCAGGGGCAGACAAGGGCAGTTGGGATGGTCACAGAGTTCCTTGTGTAAAACCAACAAGAATGACAAGGGGGAGACGGGAAAGGGGCAGAAGGGGGAAAATGGGGAGAGTTTCCCAGTGTGTAATGTGGCTTCGGAAATAGCCATAGAAGACAGATTGGAGAAATGCTTTGCAGCAGACATGTCCCTGTGTGCAGTTCCATCTGAGGCCAAGAGAAGAGACGAAAAGAAATGAAGGTCATGTGAGCAGCTCTAATGCACTGACTCTCACCTGACACACCTCTCATGGCAGATGGCAATGGTAGGAGTGGTGGTAGAATTCCAGGATCTGAAGGGATATTTAGAGGTCAACTCAGCCAACTCCTCAGTGGGTGGTGGAGAGGACAGTGACCTGCATAAGGTCACACAAGGTCAAGAACCTAGGCCCCTGGCTCCCAGGCCTCTCTCACCTACCTGTGCCACATTGTTGTCCTCCTTAAGTCAGCTTGGAGGGACAACTCCCTCTGGCCCACCCAGCAGACCCTGCTCCTTCCTCCCTGCTCCTTCTCCCACTAGCATTTTCATTCTTTCCGGGAGGCAACTGCTTCTCAGAGGGGCAAGAGGCAGGGAGGCCAAGGGAGGCCCCTGGGGATTACAGGGCCACTGCTCAGGGGTGAAATTCTGGGCAGAGGAGCAGTTTGGCCATGGCTGACCTCCTTCCACTCACCTTCTTTTCTGGCCTCTTCCTTTCACATCCCTTCCCAACCCTTCTAAGCCTGCCCATTCTTTCTTTTTGAACCTGGGGCGGAGGGCCATGGCCTTAATTTTTTAAATTCTGATCAGTTTATTTTTCAGAAAAAAAAAAATCCAGTCCCTGATGCAATCACAGTGGGACCTCCCTCAGCTGAAACGAGCCTGTCACAACAGATTTTCTTTTTTTCCACCAAAGCAAGAGACACTCCTGGAACACAAAAGACGCTAAGAATCCTGTCTCCTTGGGGGTTTAATTATCGCCATTAGTTGCTTTCCTCTTCAGTAGTGGCATCTTCGCCTCACTGCCTCTGGAGAAGAGGGGTGTAGAATTCCAATTCCTGTCCAAGCTGGCTGGGAGACATTCCCCCACGGGCACGTAGCAGGAGGTAAGATAAGTGGCCATATACACGGTTTCAGAGACTCTGAGCCCCCAGACACAGCCACCACTCACTAGCTGATCCCTCAAATCTACCATCTGTTTTATTTCTTTAGCTTTGGCGTTTATTGGACAGTTAAAATTCAAATACTCCTGAAAGGGATAATAGCTATGACCAGCCATTTGTAACTTAGTATAATTTTTTTCAGATCACACTCCAAAAGCATTTTTTTTAGAGCGAGAAAAAAACCCAGATGTCCAAGAAAGGGACGAAAGTGGAGGAAGAGATGGATCCACGAATTAGAGGGCAGGGAAGGGCCCAAGAGAAGGCTGGGGCCCAGAAGGCAGACTCAGCCTGCTCACCAGCTGGACTAGAGCAGTGGATCTCAGTGTGGGGCCAACATGAGCAGCACCAGTGTCACCTGGATCATGCTAGACACGCAGATTCTCGGGGCCCACCCCAGACCTACTGAATCAGAAACTCTGGGGGTGGGGCCCAGAGATCTCTGTTCTCACAAGCCTGCAGGTGACCCTGATGCATGCTGGAGTTTGAGAACCACTGGCTTGCGGTCTCTTTCCTCTGTGTCAGGACCATCCCCCATCCCACTGCTCATCAGGCTCCCTTCTCTGATTTGCCTTCTCCTCCTCTGCCCTTCAAGAGTGAGGCATGAGTAAACACTACCAAGTGTGGTGAGGGGAGTGTCTGGCACACTGTAAAGTTCTGTAGCCATAGGAAGTAGGATGGCGACAGACAGCGGGGCTGCCTTTGGCCAGAAGGGCAAAGGGCTTGGGATGGAGCCTGGGGAACTGGTGATGAAACTGGCGAGAGAAAGTGATGATCAGCTGGAGGAAGCTCCCCAGGGCAGCCATCTGGGCATCTGAGAAACTCAAGCAGCGATTGTGTTGAGTGAGGAAGTAGAAATATAGAGACAGAAGCCTGCTGAAGAGGGCTCAAACCCTGACTGGGGCCCCATAGGATGTGGGTTCTGGGCCATGAGGCACCACTGGGTAGGCAAGCTTACCTCCTCCCTTCCCTCAGCATCAACTCTCTTTGGGTCAATATGCTCAAGATGCATCACTTAGGCCAGTTCATCTCCTGGTCACCTCCCGTCAGCCCCAACTCCCAACCCCCATCCCCTACCCAGGCAACCCATGTGGCAAAGGCAAGGAGAGGGAGACCCAAGGAATCAGATGGTGAAGGCTGAAGCAATTCTCTGTAAGCTGGACATTTCTTTAAGTTCCTTCCCTGCTCTATTTTTCTCTGTAGTGTGTGTCAGCATCTGAAATACTATGTTTTTTGCTCTGCTTCCTTCCACTAGAATGTGAGCTCCATGAATGCAGGGATTTATGTGTTTGTTTGTTTGTTTATTGGTGAGGAAGACTGGCCCTGAGCTAACATCAGTGCCTATCTTCTTCTATTTTGTATATGGGATGCCACCACAGCATGGCTTGATGAGCGGTGTGTAGGTCTTTGCTCAGGATCCGAACCTGCAAACCCCAGGCCACCGAAGCTGAGTGTGTGAACTTAACCATTACGCCACCAGGCTGGCCTCAAGGCAGGGATTTTTTTTACTGCATTATTTGGTGCTCAATCCTCAGGGCCTAGGACAATGCCTGGCACACAGTAATCATTCAATAAATATTTGTTGGAACAAATGAACAAATCTTAAACTTGCTCAAATCTTAAAATGTACTCCATGAGCTATGAATATTTTTAATATAAAAGTGATTTCCCCTCAGATACTTGAGCAAACATTGACGCCTCGGGCTAACCCTGATGGCCTAGTGGTTAAAGTTGGGTGTGCTCTGGTTCTGCAGCCCGAGTTGAGTTCCCAGATGCAGAGCGGCGCCACTTGTCTGTCAGTAGCCATGGGGCTCACACAGAAGAACTACAAGGACCTACGACTAGAATATACAACTATGTACTGGGGCTTTGGGGAGGAAAAAATTAATAAAAAAAGAGAGGAAGACGGGCAACAGATGTTAGCTCTGGGCGAATCTTTCCCAGCAAAACAAAACAAAAGAAAAAAACATGGATGCCTCAAGTCTTCCACAAAGGTGGGGCTTCAGATATCCGCGCACGCCTGAGCTTCAGGCTCCACCACAGAGCGAAGCTTCAGTTTGTGATCCCACAGCACGGATGAGAGAGCACGAGGTGCGAGTGTCAGGGCCTGTTTGTGAAGGGAGAATCAGTTTACAATGGCTCATGTCTCCGCGCCTCAGCCAGATCGGCGTCTCTGGGAGGTGCAAGTACGGGAAAGTTATAACCAAGTGACGAGACAATGCACACAAACTTGTCTACCTGGTGCCTGGCTCTCAGCGGGCAGCCAGTAAGGTTAGTAAAATCTCTATTTGCATCTAAGCTCCGGGGAAATCTTGATGAGCAAGACATTCAGCGAACAGTCCTTGCACGATTCCTTGACTTCAGGAACAGAGTCTTAGACTTTGTTTCCCTGATACTTGGCACAGTATGTGCCTAGAAGGCCTAAATGAATGCTTGATGATTGAAAAATAAAGTATTGTTTCCATTGATTTTTCTGGATCTTACATTATGTTTTAGGCCTTGTGGCTGAAAAGTCACTCCACGATGTATTCAGCAGCATTTCCACATTAGCAAGTGAAGAGTACTGAACTTCCTTGCATCTTCCTGTGCGAATACAGAGTGTTGCAAATGGTCATCAGCAAGTACCCCGAATGCCCCTGACCATGTGTCATTATGGGAGGCTATGGGAGGGATGCAAAAGGGGTATGAGATTAAATTTTTTTTAACCCCAAGAAATCATAGGCGTTGAAAGAATTCCCCGATATGTTTTTCTCTGAATCTCAGGGTTAGAGCTTACAAGGGACTAAGATCATCCAGCCCAACAGCCTAATCAGACAAATGGAGAAACCAAGGCCCAGAGAGGCGAAGGGGCTTCCTGAGAGCACTCAGCATCTGAAGAGCATCATCAGAACTGGAACCTTGGTCCTTGAGCTCCAGTTCAACACTCTTTTCATTTTATAGATTTGTCTCTATCTCCTAAGAATAGAAAACAGAGAAAAATTCTGACTAATTCATGTTTAAATTCTATATTAAGGCAAAGATATCGACTTGTCTATAAGGATGTGTTTATTGGAATCTCTCTTTATGCTTAGTACTGTCTTAGCCACTGGAGGGTACAAAGCGAACACAAAATTGCCCCTATCTATTTCATGATGATGATGATGACAGTAAGTTTCAATGTTTGAGTT
Source organism: Equus asinus (assembly GCF_041296235.1). Taxonomy (NCBI): domain Eukaryota; kingdom Metazoa; phylum Chordata; class Mammalia; order Perissodactyla; family Equidae; genus Equus; species Equus asinus. Next base: position 27,779,743 of record NC_091794.1, read on the forward strand.
CCTGTAATGGACAAGCATTGGGTGCTTTGCATGTATTACTACAAAGAATTCTCATAACATCCTTATAAAATAGATTTCTATGTTAGGCCTCTTTGGGTTGGTCATGACAGAAACCCAATGCAAACAAGCTTAAGAAAAAAGAGAATTATTTACACACGTAAATTAAAATCCCAGGAGTTGTCTAGCTCTGGCTAGACTGGATCCATATGCTTAAACAATGTTGTCAAAATCTCTCTCTCCTTCTATCTCCTCTTTGTTAGCTTTACTCTCTAGTATGTCCTTTCCGTGTGATGAAAAAGATGACCCCCAGTTGTCGTAGCTCCCATGAGCCTCAGAGCTTACAATTCCAGAAGGAAGGAGCCCTATCCTGACTCAACATCCTCATCAACCCTCCTCAAGACCTTGACTGATCCTCTTTGGGTCATGTGAGCACATCTGCACCAATCATTATGTCCAGGAAAACAGGTTACTTCGGCCACTCCATAGCTGCTGAGTGTGGGGGAGGAGAGTCCCCCTTATCAGTGGACTGAAGGAGGGGCAATTCATAATTCCATTTTACACAGGATGAAAACTGAGACTCAGGGAAAGCAAGTAATTGCCCAAGGCCACAGGGCCTGGTAGAGGCAGGGCTGGGACATAAACTCAAAATACTTGCTCCCAAAGCTCGTGTTTTTTATTTTTTCTGGGCTTTTATGGGATTTGGGGGGGGGGGAGCGGCAGAGAATAATTCACATACCTTAAAATTCACCATTTCGAAAATATACAATTTAGTGCAAAGCCTGTTTTAATCATCAGGCTGGGTTTTCTCAACTTTGGTGCAATCAGTGCTCAGTTGTGAAGTAAGTGGTAAGCAATTTGTTGCTATTAATGGTTGAATTACCAATGCTATTGAATGATTTGCTTTTAAAAATAGGAATCAGAATTAATTGAAGATTACCCTCTAATCAAGTCACTCTCATTTTCTTGTACTCTGACGTGCTCTTTTAGGTGTAGCCAGCAAAACTCCTGCTTAAGAGGATGTAGTCACCCATTCTGAGTGTTTCCAGGGGAAAATGCTACAGCTTGGATTAGTGCTGCAGCTTGCCATAAATAAAGCTTTCCCCATTGTACCACAGAATCGGTAAACACTCCAAAAATGAAACAGAGTATTCTAGGAATATTAGTAGAAATGACAAATCTGTTTGGCAACGTTGCAGATTATAAAATTAAAATTAAATCAATACCATTTCTAGATTCCAATGATGAAGACTAGAAAGAAATATAATGAAAAAAAAGGATAACTCATTCCCTGAAGAATCCTAAACATGAAGTATTTTGGAATTAACCTAAAAGGACATGCAAAATCTATCCAAAGAAAATTACAAGCCTCTAATAGGAAAAAAAAAAAAAAGTGACTTGAATAAATGGAGCTTCTGGATGGGAAGATCCTACAGGGTAAATGGTAAAGTTGTCCTGAGGTACAAAAGGTCACGCAATCTTGGGCCACATTAACACTCTGCTTTAGAAGGAGAGAGGTGACAATCCTGTTCTCCCCTGAGCTGCTCAGACCACGCTCTAAGGGAAACCCAAACAAACTAGACCATATCAGAGAGGAGTTGTATATGGCCAGTCTGGTGACAGGTCTGGAAACCACGTCATACAAGGAACTGAATAGGTTTAATCTGGGTCTTAGAGAACTGGGGGCATTTCTCCTGGGTAAGAGAAGATTCAGGGGTGGAGTTGAAAGGCTGTAGTGTAGAAATACTAGACTTGCTCTGTGGGCAATAGTGAATAAAAATTATAGGAAGAGAGATGTTGGCTCAAACAAGGTAGCAGCTTTCTGAAAGTCGGAACCATCATTGATCTAAATTAAACAACCCTATGAGGCAGGGAGAGTCGATGATATTATCATCCGTAACAAAGAGAGGAGAAAAAAGTCCAGCAAGCAAAAACGACTTGTCTGTGATCACCCAGGAGGGGCGCAGGAGAATGTGGACTCCCCAGGGCTGTGCCCACTGCCCCCGGGGCTGCTTCTGGACCCAGCATTGAGCTTAAAGAGATGCAGCAAAACAGGTGTGAACAGCCAGGAGCAAGGAAGTCACAGGAAAGCTACCAATGTCAAAGCCTGACAAACAACTCTGAATAGCCTGTGGAGAGAAGGATCAGGCAAGGAGCAGCGATTTCCTATGGGAAAGTAATGACTTCTGACAAGAAACAGGGATCCCTATCAGGACGGCAGGAATTTCTGACAGGAGACCAGGGATTTTTGACAGAAGAGCAACCATTTATGACAGGAAAACAGGCATTTCTGACAGAAAATGTTGACTTCTGACAGGATGTTAGTGCGCTTCTGACAAGAGAACAAGGATTTCTGAAGAGAGTGGTGATTTTTCTCAGGACAGTGATTTTTAGAAGAAGAGTCGTGATTTCTTCACAACAGTGATTTCTGACAGGAAAACAGTGATTGCTGGTAGGAAAGCATGAATTTCTGACAGAACATTACGTGCCCATTACATAAGAGAGTAGTGATATCTGACAGGAGGCCTTTGACAGGAATGAGGGTGTTGGTCAGGAAGGACAAAAAGCAGCAGCAAAGAACAAACTGGAAAACAATAGGGAGGATCTGAACTCCCTTGGGAAAAATCTGTTGGTCTTCGGTGTGGAGGGAGGTTCATCAGTAACAAACAACCAGCTGGATGAAGGGAGGCTCAAAGTGGGCAAGATCTCGGATCTAGTCTCTCATGTGGCAGAGGGGCATTAAGTGGTTGGAGGGAGAGTATCTAGGAGATTTACATCATAGATGTGAGCCGAAATAACTAGGAAATGCATTGCCATCAAGAGACGTGCAGATGGGCCAGCTGGGTAGCATAGTGGTTAAGTTAGCACCCCCGCTTCAGCCGCCGGGGTTCACAGGTTCAGATCCTGGGCGGAGACCTACACACCGCTCATCAGGCCATGCTGAGGCGGCGTCCCACATAGAACTAGTAGGACCTACAACTAGGATATACAACTATGTACTGGGGCTCGGGGGCAGGCGGGCAGAAAGAGAGAGACTTGGAGGAAGTAGAAGAGAGGGAAATCTGGTCCTTCTTCAATCCCCCAAACCCAGAAATAACAAAGCCTTGGTTTTGATTCAGGAAATTCTAATGAAAGCTTTTGCCCTCTTAATTAATTACATATTCTTGGCAAGTGGGGCAGGATAGAAGAAAAGAGAAAGATTTCTCTAAAGCTGTAGTCCCAAAGTTATCCAGCAACTAGATCCTAGCCTGCTGGAGAGAAGTCGGCATTGCGGTAGAGAGGAAAACCAAAGAAAGGAGGAGGAGGTATCGATAAAGAGCCTCTGATAGAAATGGTAGGCTGGCCAAATCCTCATCAGAAGGGGAAGTGATTCCCTTTGTTCCAGAAACCCGGCCTGGGTCATCCGCAGGATCCTGCTCCTGCAGGTGGTTGGGTTTACTGTGAGCAAGAGCCCAGCAGGGCGCAACTGAAGCAGGACGCCGTCTCAGAGGGAAGGAACGCTTTTCGCTCAGACTGAGCTCTCATTGACCCCGGCTCCAGGCACCGCGGCCCACGTGACTGGATTCCTGTGGGCACCGAGCGCTAGCAGAATTCTAATTGTGCAGATCCCCAGAACAGCTGCAGCATCCCGCGCCAGGAGCTCCAGACGTGTACTTCCGACCGGATGCCGGCTCAGCACAGCCCTTCACGCTCAGCCCTGCAGGCAGCCAGCGGCAGAGATGAACACACAAGGCCTCCCACAGAGAACTGGCCCCCCACCCGACCTTTTGCTCTCTCTGGGGGTCTCCACCACTTTCTTCCTACAGACCCAGGGAGCACGGTCTTTTCTTTCCAGCTGCCACCCCCTCTCCTCCCCCTTGGGGTTCCTTTCAACCCCACACTGGATTCACAGGAGGGCACAGAATTTCCCAGCTTTTCCTCCCTGTCCTGATGCCCCTGACTGACCCTCAAGCCATTTCATTGCTGCGAATGCCAACTGAGATAGAGAAGCTCCTAATCAAATTACAGATGAGAAGCAGATTTGAAATTTTTTTAATCTCAAAATATTTGCATTTCTGAAAAGAGCAGTGATTTTTCTCAGAAGATGCTCGGCGCCTGGGCCCGTCTCACTTTGAGATCTGCTGTCACAGAGATTCCCAGGCAAAGCCCTGGCCTGCGTCCCGCCAGAGGGGGCCGTGAAGGCTCTCCCGGCCTCAGCAGTGCTCCTAACTTTCCAGGGCCAGTCCCGGCTCGCCCGCCGTGTCCCCCGAGGGAGAGCAGCTGCCCAATCAGGAGGCGGCAGAGCCTCCAGGTCAGTCCCTTTCTGGGAAGACTCACGGTCTTCCAAGTTGTGTGACTTTGGGCAAGTCGCTTGACCTCGCTAAGCCTCTCGTCTTACCTCGTCTATAAAAAGGGGATAAAAATATCTACTCTGCACGATTGTTGAGTTGATTGAGATTATATACATAAAGTATCTGGCACCCAGTAGGCTTAATAAACTTGGTCCCCTTCTCCCTGGGGAACAGCAGCACCCGGAGAGCAAGGCCGCGGCAGGACAGGCCTGTCCCAAGGCCCAGGCAATGGGCCCGCGCTCACTGCGGCAGGTGCCCCGGCTGGGCCTTTCTGCCAGAGGCCGCAGCTCTCCTGTTCCAGCACTGGAGGGGCGGCCAGCAGCCATGGGGGTCTGCCCAGCACCCAGCCCACCCTGCTGGGGGAAGAAAGAACGGCATTTCTAACGCGAGCATTTAGCTTACCTCTTTCCTCACAGTCAGGCCAGGTTCGCCTCCTCTCCTGCCTGTCATGGGGACCGTGGTGAGGTGGAGAGCACTGCCACCGTGAGGGTTCCCCTTTGCCCATCAGAGGGGCCTCCTTGACGGGGGGCTGGCCTGCCTACAGCTGGGCTCGGGCCACTGTTCCTCCTCCAGCAGGCCGCCCACTGGGGTGACTTCAAGGTCTCAAACCCAGAACCTCTCCTTCATATCCCAGCACCCCCAGGGAGGCTCTCTTTAATACTGTAGCTAAACAGCCAGCACGTTTGTTTCCTTTTCCCCAGCAGGAAAAGACTAAGCAATGAGCTCAAGGCCCGGCCACCCCGAGACGCCCCGTGCCTCTGCAGGAGCTCCCCATGCAGGCCTGCCGAGATTGTTACCCCTTTCTGCCTTGATTTCTGTCTCACATCGTTGGTAAGGCACACGCAGGGTGACATCTCCAAGAGTTAGTCTGTGTGTTTCCCTCAGTCTGCCCTCTCACTGGTACCCAGGACACCCTGGTCCACACTGACCAGAAACACACACAGAAACCACAGAGCTAGAGCGAGGGGAAGGCTCAGAGTGTGCTCGAGGAGCAGATTTTCTTCTCCCGGAGACTAGACACAACCGGGCTTGAGGAAGCAGGAGGCGGCCACTGGACCCAGACAGGAGGAGTGGAGACGCCTGAGTTCTTGAAGTCGGGGAGAGGCAGGGAAGAAGGGAGCAGATGGAAGGGCACTCAGCGCGGGGCTCGGCGTGGACTCCCCCCCACCACCAGCGCTGGGCACTTGTAAAGCCTGGAACAGCAAATGGTGGCCTCCGGGGCCAGGAGTAGGGATGAGGCCAAAATGGAAAACCTCACTCCTGAACAGAACCAGGTGGAAATTTCTCTGTAAGTAAGAGCACTGATGGATTCTGCACTGCTGAGGGGTTTGACTGTGGTGGGCATGCTCTCCTCAAAGGAAGGAATTTCCAATGGGAGAATCCTTTAGAAAAAGCTGGAACCGTTTTAGCAAAAATCCTCAATTTATCAGCACAAAACTAATTGAATTTCTGGTAACTGGGATATCTTTTTTGTACTGTTTTTAGGAGAAAGAAGTAAATTATAAAGACTCAAAAACAAATCAAGGATTTATTTTTTAAAACAACAAGATATCAGCAGCTTCCAAAGACTCCCCTGGCCAGTGCAAGCCATCCCCACCATACTTTTACAATAGGAACAATCGACGCTCGGAAGGACGACCCTTGAATCACTAGGTTATCAAAGGAAAGTTTCAGTCCGCTCAGCTGCCAGAATCTCTATTTCCTTTGCATTATAGTGAAGTGGAGCTTGACCGTATTTCTAAATTAACTGCAAGCCCTTTGAAATTGATTTTTCAAGAATTCTAGCATCCTTTGGATAAAGGCGACACTGTATATAAATTGAATGTATTGCACATTCAGGAATGAGTTACTCTTTTTTCGAAGAACCTCATGTCGTCGCATCCTGTAGACATTTGACTGGAATGGTTCGTGCCAGTGGTTCTCAACTGGGGGGTGGGGACATTTTTCTCCCCAGGGAATATCTGGCGTTGTCTGCAGACATTTTTGGTTGTCACAACTAGGGGGTGGGGGCAGGAGCGAGAAGCTACTGGCATCATGCTGCTCAACAAGCTACAATGCACAAACTAGCCCCACATCAAAGGAGTATTGGACCCAAAATGGCAATAGTGCTGGGATTAAGAAATCATGGCTCACAGTGATGCAAAAAGAACATATACTCCTAGTGAGGACCAGTAGAGTAGCTGTCCCAAGGCTACTCACAGCCCTGAGGGACGGGCTCAGAGGCCTGCCCCGTCGGCCACTGCTTGGGGCTACTCTCTCCTTACCCAAGCTCTTAGCGTGGTTATATGATCTAAATCCAGGACATTCATGTGCAACGAAACACAACAATCAGGATGTCTAGCTGCTCTCTGCTGGCAACAAGGACACTGAGTTGAGCCCAGAGTGGAACATATGGAATTGTTCCACCAGGACCTGAGACTGAGTCCCGACGTTCGTGCACGTCTTCCTTGGGCAGGACTGGGAGGGTGCGGCCAGGGTTCACCTGGATGGAGCCGCCTCTTCTGGCTTCCGCTGGCAGCCAAGTCTTCTAGTGACCAACATCTTGTTTCTTTGGTTTCTGTTAACGCCATCAGTGAAGCCTGACTTCAACCTGGGGCCAGAGTCCACTTAAGATGATTGCATTACTTGGCTCTGATTCATGCATTATGTTTAATGAGTGGATTAATTTTAACGCAGGATTTTCCTGATCTGAGAGCAGAGGGAATTATTTTGAGAAGCCACCTAATCTATGAGTGCCTGGAGGTTGAATAACTAACATGGTTTACTCTAATCTAGTACCAGTATTTGTGAAAAGTGTTAATATGATGCAGTAATTAATAAAATATAGGCAATTTAAAGAGTGGTCATAATTCACAATAGCTTTTTGTCAGTATGTATTTTCTCAATCAACAGATACTAAAAGTATAAATATTATTGTGTGGGAGTAGGTCTGGGGAATATTTTGATGATAAAAATGAGGACTTATACTGGAAAAAGTTGGGAACCACTGGTTTGACCCTCAGAAAGTTAATTTCCCTTGTTTCTTAGTTCTTGGGCAGGGAGGCACGCACCCCTGGGTTGCCCTCCACCCCTCACCACCGTGCACTCTGCCTGCTTACTCTGTCTCCAGGGACACATTGTGGGGAACAGGCTTAACCCCTTGCATGCTTTACAATTTCTAAAACATTTTCACATGCGTATCTCATGGGCTCTTCTAACTGCCGGTGAGGATGGTGGAACAGGGGTGACGACTTCTGCTTTGAGGATGAGGGCAGGGCTCGCAGACCTCATTCCCCTCAGGATCTACAGCTGGCAGAGCTGGGACCTGGGCCCATCCTCTGACTCAGGAACCAGAGCTCTTTCCACTCCCTTCGCATCAGTAATGAACCCCTCTGGAGGGTTCTGCTCCACCAAACTCCATACTCCACTCCATAGTAACTAGTGGATGAAGAGAGCCAAGAAGTATTTAAGAGCTTTGATGAACTAGTTGTTTCACATACTTCTGAATCTCAGTTGATTTATGAGAATCGCACAAAGGTAAAAAAAAAAAAAAAAACAGAAAGTGATGAAAAAGTCCACGTTCAGTGCCATGGAAACCTAAGCTTTCCTTAGGGTTCATATTTGGTACAATTTCCTGAAATTTCCCTTGAGGGTTCCAGGTGATCTTGGGGTACTCTGAACCTCACATGCTAAATCTGAAAAGTAAAAAATGCTGAACTAGATTAGATATTTCTGGGTTATTTTGTCTCCAACATTCTACTAGTCTAAATCTGAGTTCTATCAACAACGTCAAAGGAAGAACTCTCTAGGATAAATGAATGTTTCGTTACCTTTGTTCTTGAGACATCCATCATTCATTCACTCATTTAGTCGTTCAACAAACATTGCTCAAGTGTTAGGTTCTGTACAGCGTGCAGACTTGAAAAGAGAAAAAGTCCATTGAACACAAACCCATGCAGCTAGCCTCTGTAAGGAAATCAAGAACAACTATAGGAAAGTCATTATAATTGGCTTACAAGTGATGCTTAAACCACTTTTGACCAAAAGTTAGGGCTCTTCTATTGGAATGTAAAGTATGCAGACGAAGACATTTTCCTGCGAGTGACTCAGAAATTCTCTGAATTGTAAACAGGCTCTCAAATGACTATAGTGTTTAGAGAAAACTAGTCACGGACTCTTTACCTTCAGTTCTTTGTGACGAGAATCTACAATCTCATAAAAACTTCAAAACAGGTTCCAGGCAACTATCTCAAGGACAAGAAAAGAAAATTTGCTAGATTTAATCTAGAGTCTGGGACAGAGGGCTGTCCACGAAGGGACATTCTTCCTGTCTTAAAAAAAAATTGTACACTACAATTCCATTATTCATACAATATCTTTTCATTTGATCAAAAAGTAACTACGTTTTATTTGTAAGGGGGTGTTGGGATTGATTTGGCAAATGGAAACCAAAGAGAGATTTCTAGATGGATATTTTCACTTTCACTGTGACATGGAAGATGAGAAAATTAGGCAGGAAATTACAAAAGCCTGTGACACAAAGGAGGAAATTACTTGCGTGGTACCTGTGTGGAGAGGGTGCACTGAGAAGGTGCTGCAGGCAGATAAGTGAATTCTGTTTCATTTCTGAGCATCACTGCCCATGCCAACATGAGGTGCCATGCCCCGAGCAGGGCCACTAAGGGGGGTAAGATTCCGTCCCTGCTTTAGAGATGCTTGTAGTCCAGTTGGGGGGAGACTCAGCCAAATAACTGGACGGCTCCACCTCAGTGCGATCAGAACCTAATGGGGCCAGTACTCGGACTGTGGGAGCACATAGGAGGCCCCCACACCCAAGCTGGGGGTCTGTGCATGCTGCCTGGACAGGGGTTTCTCTAAAGTGCTTTCCACTACTGATATTTTATATGTGGCTCTGAAGAGAAGAATAAGCAGAGAATCTCAAGGTGTGATAAGAAATCCTTCAGGGGAAAAGCCAGGACACGGCCATTCTGTCAAATCCTCTAATACCTTTATTCAGTTACCCTTGGAAAGAAGAGTCAGGCAGACACGGAAGTTCTGCGGTCGGCAACACCTTGCTCCCAGGTTTGCGCAGGGGCTCAGGGAAACCCCAGGGATGTCCGCTGTTCCCATCAGCAGTGCACTGGGCCAGAGGGTGTACCACGGCGGCACGAATGTTTGCTATATTGGATTACAAAGCCGAGTAATTGCCATTTAAGTTTCAAGTAATGGTGAGGGCATTCGTCTGTGCTTTCATTCATTTGTACAGCAATTAATTTGTACCTAAATTAACAATAAAAATGGTTACGTGATCCAATAATGTAAAAATCATAGCAGGGAAAAAATAACCTCGTCTGTCTTACCCTCCTAGCAAGGCCAAACCCCTTGTTTCCCCGCCCGCTGTTGTTTGCCTCTCAGGAGAAGGTCACTTTCAGGCAGGCAGAGTGGGAACCTGGTGTGCATGCTGGCCCCTGTCAGGGGTCCAGCCTCCAAGGCCACGGACAGGAAAATGGGATTTGTGTGATGCAAAGTATTGTTGACTTGAAACAGTACAGGCGGGTCACTGCTGCAGCCTGCTCCCGGGGAGGCCAGGAAACAGGCCCTCTGGAACTGTTTAAGGCAGAGATAGACACAAACGAACCCAGAAGATGTTAGCACAGAATTAGCAAACTGGGGTTCTTGGGCAGCATATGGCTAGCAGACACATTTTGTTTGGCATGAAAGGGTTTTTAAGTTTTTGGATTTGTTTCCAATGTTTAAAAATTAGGATATTTTATATGAATATTCAGATCTCCAATTCTCTTGAAAAGCTGGAATATTGTTTGCACTACATTACATGCCTCCCTGGCAACACTCGCCTGGAGCAGAGTGGTCACTGTTCCCTTTAGTCAGGCAGTGCTTGCCAATTTACTGTAGTCCCCACCACTCCCTAGTGTCCCTATTGCCCACATCTTTCGTTATTAACTTGCATGACTTGCGTGATTTGAGTGTGACTCCTGTTTTAGCATTTGCCTAGTCACTTACAGAAGTAACCCACTTTGGTCGCTCTTTATATAAGCTTCACTTTTTAACTTCCTGGAGCATTTTATTTTACCAGTTTGAATGTCTTGGCCATAGAGGCTGCTCTCTGACCAAAAGTCTTACACTTGCTGCTGTGTTCTTTGGTGTTGGCATTGAACCTGTTGCCACAGAACTATAAACCTATCCAAAGGAAAGTTACACTAGAGAGCAGCTTATCCACCTGCCTCATTTAGGAACTGAGGCTCAGAAAGGCCAAGTGACTTCTTCGAGGTCACACAGCAACTTGAGACAGAGCCAAGATTAGAACTAGCTCTAGCGATTTTCCTACTACATTTCAGCCCCTACTGGGGTGCTCAGTTGTGATACTGTGTGTCCCAAGGCAAGAATATGATGTCCCACGTCATTGTGCAATCTTCCCACCTTGGATAAGTTTGAACAGCGTAGGCCTGTTGGGCAAGGCTATTTGCTCTCTATGATGGCCCCTGATGAAGGGCTGCCATGTTCAAACTTGGTTTCTGATCCAGTCTGTTGACTTCTGAGAGCCTTGAACCAGGAGTGAGGCCAACTAGGTTCGAGTCCCAGCTCTCTCTCTGAGCAGCTGTACGATCTTGGGTGAGTTTCCTTGCCTCTCTGAGTCAGAATTTCCCAAGTATGAGACAGGAATGCCTGCCTCACAGGATGTTGTGATGATCACAGGACAAGACAAACATGAAAATTCTCAGAAAAATGGAAAAAGTTAGATAAATGCAAGCTACAACGACAGGCTAGTGGGCTTAGCTACAGAGAGTGTCCAAATTCCCTTGTTTTGCAGGTGAGGCAGCGGAGGCCAGCCAGCTATGGGCAGAGTTCAGATTAGCAATGGGGTCTTGTGTGGTCCCTGTCACTGCCCCAGTTGGACTCACAGATCCCAGGTAAGCCATGTGGGCCCAAGCACATGGGCAGCAGAGGACGTACCTGGAGGTTAGGAAACCCTGACTTCCCCTCACTTGGGTTTGTGTGACCAGAGTCCCAGCCTCAGACCCAGAATCATGACCCGACTCTCATCCTAAGGGCAGAGCCCCCCACACTTGCTGGCGGCTGATTCCTAGGCTATGAACATGGACTCAGGAGACATTATCCTGTGCAAATGAACACTGCTTTTGCAAATTTGTGGAACCTGCCAGCTCTCTCAGTTTAACTAGATCTCTGCAGTGACATCCAGACATGTTCTGCATTAAATTAGAGCTGGTAATTTCAGAGGGAAACAGCTCTGAAATGGCATGAAAGACAAAAATCTGTTCCTTGAAAAATGACACCATATGTGCCTGCATCGCTGCAGTCAGGGTAAAAGCTTCTCCTCTCTTTGCTACTCATCAAGCCGCCAATGTTAATGTCAGATTTGCAACAGCACCGTATACTAATGGAACCCAAATGAGCTCTAAAATTAGCTTTTAACAAGAAACTGGAGGCTAGCTCAAGGCAAGCACATTCCTCTGACTGTGAGAGACGGAAAGTGTTTTAGCAAAGCAGTCACATATTGATGTTCTCGAGCCTCAGAAAAGATCACTCTTTGCTCTGAGTGAAATGCCCAGGAAGAATTGTGCGCGGCCTGCTGTCTGCCTTTGCATCAGGAACTAGCAGCTTAACCTGCAGTTTTACGAAAACCTTCCCCCAGACAAAGAAGCCATTGGGAGGCTGAAGTGTGGGTGAGGAGCAAGAGGGATTTGGGGGGTCAGACCTGAGTTGGGGACCGGGTCCTAGGAATGGCAGTGTTCTACATTTTAGAGTACGTTCCATCATCACAGTTTATCTAACACATTTAGAGAACTCAGAGACTACAGACAAGCAGTGATGGGAAATATTTATATGGATATGGAATATTTAACAGCTGAAACTGATCATTGTGAATTATCTTCCACCATCCTGAAAAATTAAGGACTGAAAAATTTTCTAAAGAACATTCCACCAATAGTACGATTTCTGAGAGTATTACTAGAGAGGTAAATTCCATTCACAGGCCTCAGTCCAGCCGAGTTTTTGCTGCCTCTGGCTCCCCGAGGGCCTCAGGTTGAAATCTGAAGGTCAGTGGGTCTGCGTTGTAGAGGCTGCTGTGTTTTTGGAGTTCCCTGCAGGGTTTGTGGATGAGGGCTGGTAGGAGAAGGAGAGTGGTGGAGGTAGGAGGAGTGGTGAGAAGCACTCAAACCTACCCAAGGGAAAAACAAAAGAACTAGGAACCCGAGTAAAGATGCAGCTGGGGAGCAGCAGGAAGACGGCATTAGTGTAGGTGCGAGGAGGTTTGAATCAGGCACTCTCCCATCAGAAAAATCCATCCAGTTTTTGCAGATGAAGTGTCCGCATTCCCATCTACTCCAGGAAGCAGTGAACTCCCCTTTAGCCAAGGAGCACCCCTGGACCTGACATTCGGGGCACGTGAACTCAATGCAGCTTCACGTCCTGAACATGAGTTGAACACTGGTGGTTGAGCGTGGGAGTGGTTGGGCTAAGTCCTCCTCTCAGCCTAACAGAGCTCTGTCTATTGGGGTGATAAGATGGGTACAGAGATAACCAAAATACAAGCAAGAGGGGCTGAGAGTTCTGAGGAAGGGCCTGAGAAAGTGCTTTGGGGGTCACAGATGAAGGAGTGATTCGTTCTGCATTGTATCTGGCAAGTCTGCACAGAAGAGGTGGCCTCTGAACTGGGCCTGGAAGGATGGGTAAAAATAAGTTACAGGACTTTTTAGACCATCAGAGGCCAAAATTCTAAGCCTGTTTGTGAAGAAAAAGGATGATATCATGGAAAAAGTTCTGGCTTGGGTTCTAATCCAAGCTCAGCATTAAAAATCGCTATGTATTTTCGACCAATTCATTTAATTTCTCTGGCAGTTAAACAAGACAGTGGATATGAAGGCAATTTGTAAAAGATAAGATGGTACACAAATCCTGGTTCTTAGTAATGATGCGTGTGCAGCCTCACAGGGTTGTTATGAGACTTCTTTCAAAGTGCTATTCAAAAGAGAATTATTATTATTAAAAATTCTAGAATCTTCTGGCCCCAGAAAGAACTGAAGAGGTAATAAAGGTTGATCGAATTATCAACAACTGAAGGAAAAACTGAAGCCCAGAGCACGTTGTATTAGGTTAACTAGAATTATAACTGACAGAAACATATTTCTTATCAAATAAAAAAGAGCCTTTTAAGTGAGACAAATATCTAGTTCTCTAATGATGTTATAAATCAATTCTTAAGATGAAGAACTTGCTGTCATAATTGCTCATTTTTCTTGGTCCTGCTTGGCAGGACAAATCTCACAAACTCACAACATTTTGTGTCAGTACAGACAGATGCATCTTCCCCGATTCTCTCTCCAGTCCAGGATCTGTAGCGCAAATGCACCAACACTGGCGAGCATGGGTTTGCATTTTGTCTCTTGTCTAAATCTGCCAAGAGCGTCATGAGGTGATTTCTTTCTTTCTTTCTTTTTTCCTTCCTTCCTTCCTTCCTTCCTTCCTTCCTTTCTTTTTTTTGGAGGAAGATTATCCCTGAGCTAACATCTGCTGCCAATCCTCCTCTTTTTGCTGAGGAAGACTGGCCCTGAGCTAACATCCATGCCCATCTCCCTCTACTTTCTGTGTGGGACGCCTACCACAGCATGGCTTGCCAAGCAGTGCCAGGATCTGAATGGGGGAACCCCAGGCCAGCGAAGTGGAACATGCACACTTAACTGCTGCACCACCGGGCCAGCCCCAAGTGATTTCTAATAAACCTTACTCATCAAAAAAACAAGCTCCCTTTGAATATATCCTTCAAACTCAAGAGGGACTCCCCATTAAAAACAATGACCACCAACACAACTCAACAACAAAAAATTAAACAACCTGATCAAAAATGGGCAGGAGACATGAACAGACATTTCTCCAAAGAAGCTACACAGATGGCCAATAGGCACATGAAAAGATGTTCATCATCACTGATCATCAGGCAAATGCAAATCAAAACTACACTAAGAAATCACCTTATACCCTTAGAATGGCAAAAATAACCAAAACAAAAAGTAACAAATGTTGGAGAGGTTGTGGAGTGGAGAAAAAGGATTCCTCATACACTGCTGGTGGGAATGCAAACTGGTGCAGCCACTATGGAAAACAGTATGGAGATTTCTCAAAAAATTAAAAATAGAAATACCATATGATCCAGCCATCCCACTATTGGGTATCTATCCAAAGAGCTTGAAGACAGCAATCCCAAAAGTCCCATGCACCCCTATGTTCACTGCAGCATTATTTACAATAGGCAAGACGTGGAAGCAACCTAAGTGCCCATCAAATGATGTGGATAAGGAAGATATGGTATATATATACAATGGAATACTACTCAGCCATAAAAAAGAATAAAATCGTCCCATTCACAACAACATGGATGGACCTTGAGGGAATTATGCTAAGTGAAATAAGCCAGATAGAGAAGGACAATCTCTGTATGACTCCACTCATATGAGGAATTTAAACATGCAGACAAAGAGAACAGATTAGTGGCTACCAGGGGAAAGGGGAGGGTGAGGGTTGGGCACAAAGGGTGAAGGGGTGCACCTACAACACGACTGACAGACAATAATCTACAACTGAAATTTCACAAGATTGTAAACTATCATAAACTCAATAAAAATTAACTTAAAAAAAAAACGACCACCACCACAAAACTTGATGGCATGTAATTGGGAAGTGTACTGGTTCACTCAGGAAGCCATAACCAAGTGCAACAGACCGGGATGCTTAAACAACAGAAGTTTATTTTCCCACAGTTCTGGAGGCTGGAAGTCCGAGAGCAAGGTGTCAGCAGAGTTGGCTCCGTCTGAGGCCTCTCTCCTTGACTTGTAGATGGCCGTCTTCTCCCTGTGTCTTCGCACGGCCTTTCCACTGTACTTGTCTGCGTCCTAATCTCCCCTTCTTATAAGGACACCAGCCATACTGGATTACAGCCCACCCATAGGACCTCATTTTACCCTAAACGCCTCTTCAAAGGTCCCATCTCCAAATACAGTCACGTTCTGAGGTACTAGGCGTTAGGACTTCAACATACGAATTTGGGGGGCTTGATTCAGCCTAGAAGAGGAAGGCCTCAGGATCTCACATAACCTCTGAAAACATAAAAAGCCCATAGATAACATCTACTACGCCCGTGGAAGACAAAGACACTCCCACCTTCTCCTGCCCAGACTGCACGCACCTGTAATATGTGTTTTGCCCCTGTCCCCAGGAGGCTGTGTGTGGCCCATGCAAAGGCACAAATGGCACAAAGCAGTACCTCCCAGTTAAAGCAGGCCTGTGGGAATGGGTTGGGGGTGGGGGGGCTTGTCTGTCAATGTTAAGGTCAGCTGTGCTGGCATCTGAACAGCCGCTGCTGGAGCAGTGGGAAGGAATGGGAGAAGGAGGGAGGGGAGCCATGCAGCGTTTCCCGGAACCATGCTGGTTCTCCACCCCCTGACAATTTTCTTCCTAAAGCAATTCCTCCTACCTGGTAGGAAATCAGGGAGCAGATCCGGAGTCTCTGGAGATCTGATCCCTCCCCTCCCAAGCCTCGTAGACAGATGACATCTGATCGGGAAGACAGAGATGGAAAACACTGTTTCATCAGCAGTAGGCTATGCCCTTTCAGATTGCCAAAGAAACCTGCAAAGAAAAACAAGCGTGTTCAATCAAACACCGCCCCACCCCGGCCCCCCTGCAGTCGGGGGGCCCTGGAGTCTGGAAGCTTCCCGATTTTCCTGTGGGAACAGTGGGTGTGTTTTGAGGCACGCTCCAAACTGCCTGTAATTTTCCACCTGTGGACCTCCCTGACAGATACAAGCCTAAACAGGAGTGACAAAGGGAGCCAAGGGAAGTGCAGCTTCCAGTCATGAAATAGGGTCACCTGGAGACACCAGGAACGAAACCAGTCCTAACGAGGAGCAGAATTACAGAGTGCCTCCCGCATGCCAGGCACTGACACATACCATACGATTTAATCCCCCCGTTCTGAGGGGGAGACGAGGAGGCCCAAGTCCAGCAAGCTTAAACAGTGTACTTCCCCAAGACCAACAAAGCTAAGGGACAGAGCTGAGGTTTGAACTGAAGCTGGGACAGCTGTTCGTAGTACTGAGCTGCCTTCTCGTGCCCAGGCTGCTGGTAACAGAATGCCACAGGCCCTGTGGCTTCCCATGAGGGCCTACCATACCTGAGGGGCCACTGTCACTGGAGTCGGCACCAAAGGGTCCTCTCTTCTGCCTCTGCCAAGTGCAGCCTCCCATGGCCACTCAGTGCCCTGCTCACAAGGACACACAGAAGGCCCTTAACAAAGGGGAACTGAACTCAAGTATCCTTAGGTCATGACATAAGCCACACCAGGTCACTGGGACGGATGCCAGCACCCTGGTTCTGAACAAAGTCACTGGGGGACCAGGAGAGCCCTCACTGGATGGCTGGAGTGCTGGTCTGTCTGCCACAGACGAGTAGTCAGCTTTCATCCTGCAGGGTGAGGAACAAAGGAAGTGAACACAAGCAAATTTCCAGACCTGGAAGGAGTGGCCCTCTGTGATCTACAATGCTTCTCTTTTCCCCTTTTCCAATGATGGTGCTTCATCCGGGCTCTCTACCATGATTTCTAGTCTGAAACAGCAACTTAATCAAAAAGACAGACAGTGGAGGACAGTCATGCCCCACACTGTCGCTGTGTTCTTTTAGAGATCATTCCCCGGTCACACACTTGGCCTCTCTAGCTGCCAAACTGGGCAAATAATGCTGACCACCTCTTTCCCTTAGGGGAAAGAAGAAAGTGTTTACATCCAGCAGAGCTCGGAACTCCTGGAGAAAAGTATTAGATAAACACGGTACCCGTCAAATAGAATCTGGGCTTGTTTTCACTTTCACTGTCAAACTGAAATACACAGCGTTTCAAATGTGTCCCCCAGAGCTTTAAAAGCCTTTTTCATTTCCTGAGCGCTTTGGGAAAGAAGGTACTAATGTGTTTTAGAAAACTGTATTTTCTGTTTTGGAATTTGGAATCTCTGGATAGGTAAGGGAAAATCAGACTAAGAAATCAATCTAGTCAATTTCTGCTCACACGCGCACAGACCCTCCTTCTTGGCAGGTGTCGATCAAAGTTTATAGAAACACTGCCAGTCTGGGGGAAATCCTGCTTCATCCTTTCATCCTCATAGAGAACAAACATTTTTTGCTTTTCTTAACCGAAACTAGTTTCTTCCCCAAAGCCCTTTCTAAACAGCTATTGATTTTCCCCAGCTTGAATAGGCCATTAATAATGCTGGGTCCTCAGGAGTCCCTTTAATGCTTTACCTTTTTTCAGGGTTATATTTGCTTGGGGAGGCCCTCTGGGGTCTGCCTCCTAGTCGCAGGTGAGCAGTCCAAAATGGGCTTTCAAGGTGATTCAAATCACAGCCACATCCCAACCTGGGTCAGGGGGTGGTGGGTAAGCTTGCCTGATGCCCACCATGCTCCCAGCACCTTCACCCACAGGCAGGTCCAATCTGAGTCTGGCTCCTGCTCTCAGTGGTTTGCCAGCATGAAGGCACCTGCTGAAGAGCTAGCTGGAAACTAAGGCGAGATCTGCTAATAATAAGAGGAAGGACTGTCCCTCAACCAGATACCTCATAGGCATCTCCAGAAACTCTTTGGCCTCTCCAAAGGCTGTTTGTTTCAGCCCCGGTCTTCACTGCAGTCACCAAATCTGTGTGGGCCAGCAACCTTCCCCTGGATGTGACCCCACAGTGCCTCACCTCAAGGCCACTCATTCACCATCAGTCCTGGGGCTTCCTTGTTGACCCTGACACATAAAATACCTCGGGACCTGCCTGGTGTTCATGCCTGTGCCACGTGGAGGAGTGGAGGAATTCATGCCCCGTGGGCCAAATGTCTCCAATAGGAGATGGGAGCCAGCAAATACGTTCTCCTCTCTTCCTCCTCCAGACTGAGATGGAATGGTGTATATGGTTGTTGCATGGCTCTCAGAAGAGGGTCTCAGCAAACGAGCAGCTGTAGTTTATACCAAGTTGTGGCCAGCTTGAAAACATGCCCTTCTATTGGCTCTCTCTCAGCCTCACTCCTCTCTTCTCTTCTGCTCCTTGGGATTGCACCCCATAATAAAGCACGTTTACTTCCTTGGCTTGCTGAGGAACCCAGGTGACAGTCCTTTATGAGGATGTGAGCATTTTAAAAGGGGCATCTTGAAGGAGGAGCTGTGGAGACTCAAAGAAAGGCAATCTAATGATGGAGTCACAGGCAGTGGGGTTGAGGGACGGTAATGTCAATCCAGATTTTGACAGAGAGAGAGAGAGGTGGGGGTGGGAAGGGAATGACGCTCTCTTTCGCTGCCTTGTCACCTTGTGCCAGCTACCCTCCTCTTCCTTCTGCCCTTGCCTCAACCCAAGCTTCTCTCTGCCTGGTTGTGCTGTGACATGCTTTTTTTTCCCACTTGTACTTGCTGCTTCCCAAGGTGTTTCATCCCAGAGAAACACCTGCTCCCTCTGAAGGAGGTTGCCTGAATTATAAATAAGCCTCCAACAGAGAAAGATGTGCTCAAGAGAGGGGAAAGAGAAAAACAGGTAAACAAGTGGGTCAGAACGTTTCTCTGAGCATCCCAGGACGATGCAAACTTCGCTTTCCCTTGGGCTCATGGTTCGAACCCTGAAACCAACCCCAGGATGACCTGCAATCATCCGGACCACCTTTCTTCCTGTGCTCCCAGCTTCTCCACCTCTCTTCCTTGCCTCACCCTCTCTCCTTTGCTCGTGAGAGCCCTTTCTCTACCCATCCAAATCCTATGTGTTCTTCAGGACTCAGAACACAACGCTAGCTCCTCCAGGAAGCCTTCTCGGATTCCCCAGTTGGGCATGATCTCACAGTCCTCAATCCTTTTCCCTTCTTAACTTTCTTACCTCCGATTGTAAGCATCCTAATTGCGGGTCTCTGGCTGATTCTCTTCCATGACTTAGATAAGGGCCCTGCACGTAGTAGTTGGTCAGAAAATAATGAGGAAAGGCAGGAAGGGAGGGAAGGAAGGAGACTCTATGGCCCCAGACCAGAGTCTCCTGAGTATGGGGTACGGCAGGGTCAGTGGCCAATTTTCTTTGCTTTCTCCTTTGTTTGCACTTCTGTTGTTGTTAATGACAAATTGCAGCAGAAAATCTCAAATTTGCTGCTCCCAGGTGAGGCATTGCCTGCGGTCATTCTCTCTCGCTGCTTCCCTGCACCTCGCTGTAAAGCCCTTTATGGACTCCAGTGTGTGGACTTCTCAGGAAGAGTTACATAAGGACATGACAGATGTGGGTCCCAAGTGCCCAGTCAGAGAGGAGAGAGGCTGTGCTGGGGGATGGGAAGGCCCAAACCTTGCTTTCTCCTTGGTCCTCCTCCCCAGCTAACACCTTCTAACATTTTACCTTGTTGTATCCTTTGAGTGTGGTATCCTCTCCTTCCTTTAACACTCTCTGAGGTTCAAGTCCATGGTGACTGGCTGTATCGTCTTGCACATGTGGACAATGCCCTTCTGCACATGGGGAGCCCTCAAACATGTGCATGGAGTGAGTAAAGACAGACTGTTTCCTTAATCCAAATTGCTTGAAGAGTAAGGAGAGCCTACCCTGAAGGCAGGGCTTTCTCCTGGAGACATGGGCAAGGCATATCAGGCATCCAAGTGGCTTTCTAGACCTCCCCAACCCTCTGCTTGATGTGACCCAGGCATCCTGTTGAGTTGCTGGGTAAAATATAAGATGCCCAGTTAAGTTTGAATTTCAGATAAACGATGAATAATTTTTAGTATGAGTATGTCCCATGCAATATTTGGAACATACTTACACTATAAACTATTTGTTGTTTATCTGAAATTCAGATTTAACTGGGTGTTCTGTATTTTTATTTGCTCAACCTGACAACCCTCCCTTAGAGGCTCCTGGAACCCCCATTACAGTCAATCTCTGGCACCCAGCTACAGCTCCCCCTCTGGGCCCCTGGGGCAGGAAGAGGTAGTGTCAACTTCGAGAAACTTCAGGAGTTTGGGGATTGTTGATTTCTTCCCCCCTAAACTGTTTTGCAACTAGAAAAGAAGAATTTCTTTTTTTTTTCTGCTAGGATTACTTTTAAGATGGGTTAAAAATATATGCTTTGTCATATTGTCTATGCTATACGTCATAGAAACTGTTAAATTAGAAACTGTTAAACTTGGAGAGGAACTTATAGTTTACAGAGCGTGGCCATATGCAATCTCTCTTCACTGGCAAGATACCCTGGAAGCACAGGATGGGAAGGTGGACCACCACTGTGTTTCACAGTTCGGGGACCAGAGGCCCCGAGAGTTCAAAGACTTGCTGACAGTCCCGGGAACAGTGCTGGGGGAGCCAAAAGAAGCCCCAGGTCTTGGGCTCCTGGTGCAATGCTCCTCCCTCCTGTACAGCCCGCCTCCTTCTCAGGCCACTGGGCTCCAAGTTAATTAGGCAGCAAGGAAGTCTTTGGAGGAAGCTGAAAGTGAGAGGAAGTGCCCTGGAGGGACCGGTGTGGGGAGAGCAAACCAGAATGGCATGTTTTAATTGATCTTTGATTGTGCCAACAACTGCCGGCTCCCAGGGCAGGCAGCTGCCATTTCTGAGTTAGCACCCCCCGGTGGGGCTCGGCCTGCCCAGAGTGCAAGCATTTCTGGCTCTTTTTCCCCTGAGCGCTTTGTGCAGGAAGTGGGTCTGTGCAAAGCAAAAGATTTCTTTTGCTTTCTTAATTAGCCAAGCAGCTTGGAGCCTGGAGTCCTGGGAATACTGTCCAGGGTCGTTTGCAGCTTCCCCCAACCCTCCCACCTAGTTTATCCTGGAAGCCCCAGGAGACCTGACTCTGCTGATGAAGCTAGACACAGCTCTGAGGACGCTGCGGGAAGCTTTTGAAACACAAAATACTTTCTGAAGGAGTCTGAAAACTTCCGTGCGACTTAGCAAGTTTCTTAGTGTTAGCAGTTATTCAGGGCCACCCAGGGAGCGTGTGCCCAGCTGTAATCCTGGAGAAAGAGAAGCCTTCCAATGGGAAGACAGAAACTCTCTCCAGTCCCGCTGGAGGCCTTGGGATTTGGATATATCTCTTGTCCCCAGACAGGGAGCAGGACCCTGGACTTGGCGGCCCTCTTGCCACTGAATTCACATAGCCAATGGCTTGCTTGCATCTCCATAAAGATGTTTCACAGGCATCTCAAACCTAATAGAACTCCTGATTCCGTCCCTCTCACTCCTAACACGTGCCTCCCCTAATCTTCCCCATTTCAATAAATCACCTCACCATCTACTCAAAAATAAATGGTTTTGGCTTAAACCAAAAATCTAGATTCATCCTCAATTCCTCTCTCTTTTTTTTTCTCCCCAAAGCCCCAATTGTATACCTAGTTGTGGGTCATTCTAGTTCTATGTGAGATGCTACCACAGCACGGCTTGATGAGCAGTGTGTAGGTCCATGCCCAGGATCCAAAGTGGTGAACCCCGAGCCGCCAAAGCAAAGCACGCTAACTTAACCACTCAGCCACGGGATCTTTTGGTTCTACCATCATGAGTTATCTTGAATCTGTCCTTTTCTTCATTGCCACCATTCTCTTCCAAGCCACCATCATCCATTCGAACAACCCAGTGAGTTCTGTCCACAGCCACCCTGGCTCCATGACAATCTCTTTTCCCAAGATCATCTCAAGGCCCTATATGAGCCGGTTCCTGCCTACTTCCCCCACACCGGGCTTCTCTTCTTCAAGTAAGAACTAAAGCATCGCCCGACCCTGTTCAATCCCTTCAGTACCCGAATCTGCCATTTTCATATTTATTCATCATTGTGTATTGTCATGCCTCCTTCATCAAGATGTGCATTCTATGAGGGAAGACTGCTTGTCTTGTTCCCTGCTAGACCCCAGTATGCCAATGTATTAGTCTCCTACGGCTGCAATAACAAAGAACCACAAAGTAAGTGGCCTAAAACAACAGAAATTTATTCTCTCACAGTGCTAGAGGCTGGACAGCCAAAATCAAGGCCTTGGTAGGGCCATGCTCCCTCCCAAGCCTGTGGGGGAGAATCCTTCCTTGTCTCTTCTAGCTTCTGGTAGCCCCAGGACTTCCTTGGCTATGGCAGCGTAACTCCAGTCTCTGCCCGCATTTTCACATGGCAGTCTTCCCTCTGTGTCTGTGTCTCTTCTTTCCTCATATGGACATCTGTCATATCGGAGTAAGGTGAGCCCTACTCCAGCATCACCTTATCTTAACTTGATTATATTTGCAAAGATCTTGTTTCCAAATAAGGCCACATTCACAGAAACCAGGGGTTAGGACTTCAGCATATCTTTGGCTGGCGGGGGTGGGGGGAGGTGGGTACAAGGGGTGGGGAGGCACAATTCAACTCATAACAGCCTGGCATAGTAGATGCTCAAAAAATATTTTGGGAATGAATAATTATTTTCAACTGGAGTCAGTAGACTACAGTGAGCAGATTTCCAGAGCAGTAAATACGACGGCCTTGGGGCTGAACCTGCCGGCAGAAGGAAGCCTGTGACTATATAATGTCAAAGCAACTCAGGAGAAAGAGAACATTCAGATCAACCAGTTATTTGGTACTACACAATTTTTTTAAGTCTTAGAAACCAAATTTAAATTTTCCCCCCTGATGTCAATAAACTGGCTGACAAGGCAGCCTGCAGTTTACAAAGGCCTCTAGGTATATCCAGTCTTTGGCACTTCACAGAGGTGTGGGCATGGTAATGGCTAAAGGGGCAGAAGCTCCGAGGGAGGATGTGGCTTCCCCAGGAAATGGCAGGGCCAGGAAGGGGGCCCAGTCCCGGTGGACTCCTTCACCAGTGTCCTTAAAGGCAGCAACTGTGTCGTTTCACAGGCCCTGGGCAAGGTCCAACAGACACAGTGTTTGTGTGAGGCTACGTGAGAAATGCTCAAGAATAAGGATGAAGACAAGATAAGAGGAACTTTGTTTAGCTTTAAAAGAATCTAACTAGCCAGGCCTGTGGTGTTCAGAAATGAGACTGTTTCTGTACATTGATTCCATAAAAAAAAAAAAAAAAGAAAAGGACTAGAGTAACATCTTTTGAGATCATAGCTTCACGGTATTTTAGAGCTGGAAGACGCTGAGTTAGGTTCAGGAAGAGTCCTTGTCCTCAAGAAGGATGAAATCTCAGGAGTAGGATTAAGCCCCAAATGGCTCCAAGACAAAGCAGAATGCCTGGAGAGTGTCACCAAAGGTTCCAGAGGGACCCAGAAGTAAGACTGTGAGTCTCTCTTGCTATGACCCTTAAGGAAACTTCACAGGGGAGGGGACATCCCTTTGACCTAGGTCTGGAGGAGAAAAATGCGAGTTTCACAGGCAGAAATGCATTCTGAGAAGAGGGACTAGCATGAGCAAAGGAGACTAGGAAGGACAGGGTGTGTTAGCAGCATGGGGACAGTGGGGGACATGACCGAAAAGTGAGTTGGGACAATCAGCTCATTCTTCATGGGGACCCTTCAATGGGAACACCATTGGTTTGGGGTTCCAGCCCCAGCTCAGGCACCGATTCCCGAGCCACCTCTTCCTGGGCCTCTGGGCCTGTTTCCTCATTATGAATAAGAGGGTTTTCCAAGGATGTTAAGTGAGGCCTCAAGTTCTGCAAAGATGCTGCTTTGATAGGCTTTCACGTTGAGCTGCCTGGTAAGACTTTATTTTAAGAATGGTTTTTATGCCTTAAAAATGTTTAAAAGCCACTCATTCTCTCCAACGGTGTAATTCTATTTCTTTCTGCTGCAGGCTTGAGAGTTCCTCTGGTTGGTTATTCAAATGAAGCATGACTTATTTAGGATTTGCCAGGTCCCTCCGAACTACCTATGGCCGCATGAAGTCATTTGACCTATTTCCAGTGGAAAATCCATTTTTATTTACATCCTTAGGAGAAAGAGCCGGGTGCAGCTGACAGAGTCTTGGGAAGCAAGTCAGGAGACCCAGCTCCATGCTGTAATAACAAATATCATTCACAAATAAGTATAAATAAAACCATGACTATTTGTTGAATAAATGCTAACTAGCAACACCATCTTGAGCAAGACGTTGCGTCTGTGACTCTTGCTTTGCCCATCTCTAAAATTGAGACAATGCCTGCCCGGCCTGCCTCACGCCACTTTAGTGAGTGAAGATGGAATGAGAGAATGAGCTTAAAAGCTCTTTACAAACTGTAAAGTGCTCCAGACGTATAATGTACCAGGAGGTGCCGGGGGGAGTCAGAGCTTGGGCGAGCAGTTCCAGGTGACTGCAGAGGGGTACTTTGACTCAAAGACCTCAGGAAGCGACTTATCTCTGACAAGGATTTCTCAGCCTGGCTGTGTAAAATAACAAGCAAAAAAAAAAAAAAAAACTCAATAAATGCATGTGCCACCCACTCTAGATATTTCACCTCACTCCAAGTCCCAGCTAGCATTCTCAGCCCCAAGGTAACTGACACTAAGACTTGTCACGAAAACTGGTAAGGCCTAGTGGAAGGAGCCTTGCCAAGACAAACCCTGAGGAACACAGAAGCAGAAGGTCTTGTCTGGCTTCCAAAGATACTTATCAGTTCTTTGCACTATTTGTAAGCTCAAGATGGAGCACTTTTATTTCATTGTTTTTGAGTTTCTAATTAAAGCCACATCATTAGGCCGATGAATGCATGCAGTTTCTGCTGCTGTTTAAGAACGCACTGATTCTTCTGTTGAACTTATTCACGGACAATTCATCCATTTACCGAAACTCAACCAATGGCATCTGTCCCTATTCAGCCCAAACCACCATCCCCACAAACTTCCTTGACCCTGCACTGCTGGAGATGTTTCTCAGATGATTCAAATATGTTAGTCTTCTCAATCAAGGGATTGAAATAGCAAGAGATTGCCGTCCTAGCTGGGCTGTCAAACTGGAATGCCGGAAAGAATGCCTGTGTCCAAACACACTCCATGGCTCCCCATCTCGTGGAACCCACATTCCTTAGCCTGGCTGAAGTTGTCGCCAGTCCAGCCCCATCCTGGAGGCAGTAAGATCTACCGGCAAAATTCCCGAGCTGAGGACAGGAGACAGACCTGCCTTCTTGTCTGCCTCTGCTCTTGAGAGCAAATGAGCATGTCTCTTCTGCTCTCTGTGCCTCAGTGTCCCTGCTGGTCTGACGAGGAGGTTGACCTGGTCGAGCTGTAAAGTTCCGCTCACTTTCTGGGGGCTCACACTGGGGTAGGAGGAAAGCTGAGAGGACAGAGCAGTTCTGCTCTTAGCAGGTTGATCCATTCTGAGTTAGGTTTCCTTTGGTGAAGGATTTGCTGCTAAAAAAATGCTTGAAAAACACCGGCTTTCATTCCCTGACTCTGAGGCCACCTCAATAGCTCTCCTTCCCTCATGCCTGCAAGAAGCCCTATGTATTCTTGCTGCAGGGACTTCACTCAAAACCCCATCCCAATGTGGAGCACCCCAACATGGGATGCTTGGGCTCCAATTCCAGCCTCACCTCCCCACAAGAAGCCAACTCATTGCAAGGCTTCTACTTCTTCTGAACAACCCACTGGGTGTACCCGGAGCCATGCCTGCCTTGGAGAGCCCCATGCTAGGCATCTCAACTGTGCCCCACTCTCCCAACAAGATCTTAAGACCCTGGGGGCAGGGACCAAGCTCTGGGTCCAGCACCAATCCTGGGACACAAGGGACACGCAGTCAGTGTCTGTGGATGTTGCAGATGGTGACATCACTGACAAGGCCCTGAGGTTAGTGGTTGCTTAGAAGAAGGTCTCTCCCAACTCTGGGCCCCTCCCCACCCTGAAAGTGAGGACAGGGCAAAGAACAGAGACAAGGTAGATTCCCAGGGCTGTCAGAAAGTGCAGCAAGTCCGAGACAACACAGAATGATCCAGACCAGCTTAGCTCTCTTAAGAGCGCCCACTCCCACCCCACTCCCAACATGCCTTGGGCGAGGCTGCTGCCGCCCTATAAACAGCATCTGCAGCTGCACTGCATTTCCTCAGGGACTTGCTCTGGCTCCCTCTCCTCCTCTCCTTTCTGAGCTACCTCTCCCTCCCATGAAAAGACGGACCCTGCCTCTAATCTGCCTCTGCCCCTGACGGCAGGTGAGCTTGAGTAGGTCCATTCTGTGCTCTGGACCTCAGCTTCCTAGGCCCTGCCTCATTGACTTTTCTAGAATTCTGCCACTCCTTTGCATGAGAACCTTGCTATGCTCCATCCTACCTGCGCTCTGGAGGCATCACTCTTGGCTCTCGTTCTGCTGCACCCTTGGGTCCTGCCTGGCCACAGGCCCCAGCCTAAGTTGATAGCCCAGACCTCGCCCCTCCAGCAGGAAAGTTGAGACAAAAGCAGTCTTGATTCCTCTGATGCTGTTCACATCATAGACCAGGGGAGTTCCTGCAGGCCTTGCTGTGGAACAGCAGATGCCTTGGGGTCTGATGGTATCAGTGACACTTTCCTGGCAACAGCAATAGCCAGCCTGACCTGCTAAGAGCATTCGCTAGAGCTGGCAATGCTGCGAAGGAGATGAGGGGCTCCCCCAGTGGCCAGTATCCCTCCAGAGAGGTCTGTCGGGGAGGTCCAGCATTTGCTGCTGCTACCTGTGTGACCTTGGGCAAGTCCTCTCTCCCTCCCTCCTTCCCTTTCACAAGCATTTATTGAGCATCTTCTATGGGCCAAGCCCTGTGCTAGGCTTTGAGGCTTCAAAAACATAGTCCGATTTGGACACTTATCGCTTGACAAAGGATATCCAGACAGCATCTCAGGACGTCTGAGACACCCACACGACTATACATCGGAAGGCGGATGGACTTTCCTCCGGGAGGATGTGGAAATAGGTGAAAACTCTCTGACCCCGACGGGCAGCCTAGTACCCGCAAGCGGCTTTCTTCCAACGGACGCCCCCAGAGGATCCACACACATCTAGGGCAGGAGCGAGAACACAACAGAGGAGCGACGGTGGAAACAGGTGACCCGAACCCTACCTAAACCCCCCGCAATTACTCCTAAACGCAGAGGGAAACTTTGGAGTTGCACACCTGAGCCCGCGGGGAGAGTCTCTCCCCGCCATTGGCGGGGAGACCCAGCCTGGTGCTCGGGGCACCCAGAGGGTCCCAGAGAGAGACACGGAGGGCACGGAGGTCTCCCAGCTGCCGTTGCCCGCCCCGTGGGACTAGGGATTGCCGGAGATCTCGGAGAGGACCGGGGCTGGGGGAACTTTCAAAGGCCAGTTCTGCGACCCGGAGGGGAAGCGCCGGAGCTCCGCCTGGGCAGCAGACAAAACTCTCTGTCTGCCGTTAGCAGAGGGGCCACGCTGAGCATTCACGGCTCCGGGAGAGGCCCGGAGAGAATCCCAGAGGGCGGGGCGACCCCCTAGCTGCCGTTGCCCGCCCCGTGGGGCTAGGGATTGCCGGAGATCTCGGAGAGGACTGGGGCTGGAGAGAGTTCCAGAGACCCAGCTTAGTAGCCTAGGGGGAAACCCTACAGGCTCACAGCAGCCTTAGGGAAAGCCTCTGCACAGCACCAGTAGAAGGCACCCAGCCGCCAGCCACAAGGCTGGAAGACCCCAGGGCAAAAGCAGCATAGCTAGGTGTACTAACCACAGACTGTAGAAGATGCCAATAGCTCTCCTGCGACCCATAGAGGACAAGTGAGATTTGGTGGGTGCCGACAGCAACGGAGCGACAAATATAAGTGATCCCACCCCTGGCCGCTGGAAAAGCCCATAACACCGTTGCAGACCCCAAGGAGAGAGCACATCTAGGTGGGCTGCAACAGTAGGCACCTGCAGCCTGAAGCCCCCCTGTGACGGCCCCCACGGCAGAGGAGGGAATCCAAAGGGCCACTGTGGCTACGAAGAGGGGCCCAGGCCCAGTTAGCAACTACGGACAGGGTTCCTGGTTGGTGAAGTATAAACAGCTGCTCCCCCCACCACAGCAACTGAAACAAGTGAAAGGAGCAACTAAACTCTATCTCCATGCGGAGGCACAAATCAACAACATCAAGCAATATGAAAAAATACATTAAATCTCCAGAACAGAAAGAAAGCAACAAATACACAGAAAACAATCCCAAAGAAAATGAGATATATAACCTAAATGATGATGACTTCAAAACAGCCATCATTAAGATTCTCAATGAGTTAAGAGAGAACTCTGACCGACAACTCAACGAGTTCAGGAGCTATGTCACAAAAGAGTTTGATACGATAAAGAAGAACCAAACAGAAATATTGGAAATGAAGAACACAATAGAGGAGATTAAGAAAAATCTAGATGCTCTGAACAGTAGGGCCGATAATATGGAGGAAAGAATTAGCAATTTGGAAGATGGCAATATAGAATTGTTGCAGGCAGAGGAGGAGAGAGAAGCAAGACTTAAAAGAAATGAAGAAACTCTCCGAGAATTATCAGACACAATTAGGAGATGCAACGTAAGGATTATAGGTATACCAGAGGGAGAAGAGAAGGAGAAAGGGGCAGAAAACCTATTCAAAGAAATAATGGCTGAGAACTTCCCAAATCTGGTGAGGGAGATGGATCTTCAGGTGACAGAAGCCAATAGATCTCCAAACTTCATCAATGCAAGAAGACCAACTCCACGGCATATAGTAGTGAAGCTAGCAAAAGTCAATGACAAGGAGAAAATATTAAGGACAGCCAGGCAAAAGAAACTAACCTACAAAGGAACCCCCATCAGGCTATCAGCAGATTTCTCAGCAGAAACTTTACAGGCTAGAAGAGAGTGGAATGATATATTCAAAAATCTGAAGGACAAAAATCTACAGCCGAGAATTCTCTACCCAGCGAAAATATCCTTCAAATACGATGGAGAAATAAAAACTTTCCCAGATAAACAAAAATTAAGGGAGTTCATTGCCACAAAACCTCCTCTTCAGGAAATCCTCAGGAAAACCCTCATTCCTGAAAAATCCAAAAAAGGAAAGGGGCTACAAAACCAAGAGCAGAGGAGATAAGTAGAAGGACAACAACAGAGAGTAGCAGCTCTACATCAGAACAGATTAAACCATGGGACGAGAAACAAAGGAAACTGAAGAAAACCGGAAAACAAGACACAAAATGGGAGTGGTAGGCCCCCACGTCTCAATAATCACTCTAAATGTAAATGGATTGAACTCCCCAATCAAAAGACACAGAGTGGCAGGATGGATCAAAGAACAAGATCCAACAATATGCTGCCTCCAGGAAACACACCTCAGCCCCAAAGACAAACACAGACTCAGAGTCAAGGGATGGAGAACAATACTCCAAGCTAATAATGAACAAAAGAAAGCAGGTGTCGCTATACTAATATCAGACAAGGTAGATTTCAAAGCAAAACAGATAAAGAAAGATAAAGAGGGACAGTATATAATGATAAAAGGGACTCTCCACCAAGAAGACATAACACTTATAAATATATACGCACCCAACACAGGAGCACCAAAATTTGTAAAGCAACTCTTAATAGAACTAAAAGAAGACATCAACAACAATACAATAATAGTAGGGGACCTCAACACACCATTAACACCAATGGACAGAACATCCAGACAGAAAATCAACAAGGAAATAATAGAATTAAATGAAAAATTAGACCAGATGGACTTAATAGATATATATAGAACACTTCATCCAAAAACAGCAGGTTACACATTCTTCTCAAGTGCACATGGAACATTCTCAAGGATTGACCATATTTTGGGAACCAAAGCAAACATCAATAAATACAAGAGAGTTGAAATAATATCAAGCATCTTTTCTGATCATAACGCTATTAAACTAGAAATCAACTACAAGAAAAAAGCAGAGAAAGGTGCAAAAATGTGGAGACTAAACAACACGCTTCTCAACAAACAATGGATCATTGAAGAAATTAAAGAAGAAATCAAATATTATCTGGAGACAAATGAAAATGAGAACACGACATACCAAATCATTTGGGATGCAGCAAAAGCAGTCCTAAGAGGGAAATTCATTGCAATACAGG
This sequence comes from Equus asinus, assembly GCF_041296235.1. Lineage (NCBI taxonomy): Eukaryota > Metazoa > Chordata > Mammalia > Perissodactyla > Equidae > Equus > Equus asinus. The sequence goes on from NC_091794.1 coordinate 27,810,041, forward strand.
CTCACCTCACTAAACAAGAAAAAGCTCACGTAAGCAACCTCAAACGACACCTAACAGAACTAGAAAAAGAAGAACAAACAAAGCCCAGAGTCAGTAGAAGGAGGGAAATAATAAAAATAAGAGCAGAAATAAACGATATTGAAACAAAAAAGACAATAGAAAGGATCAATGAAACAAAGAGTTGGTTCTTCGAAAGAATTAACAAAATTGACAAACCCCTAGCCAGACTCACCAAGAAAAGAAGAGAGAAATGGCAAATTAATAAAATCAGGAATGACAGAGGAGAAATCACAACAGATACCAATGAAATACAAGAGATCATAAGAGAATACTATGAAAAACTATATGCCAACAAATTGAACAACCTGGAAGAAATGGACAAATTCCTAGACTCCTACAATCTCCCCAAACTGAATCAGGAAGAAATGGAGAATCTGAATAGACCAATCACAAGTAAGGAAATAGAAACGGTAATCAAAAACCTCCCCAAAAACAAGAGTCCAGGACCAGACGGCTTCTCTGGAGAATTCTACCAAACATTCAAAGAAGACTTAATACCTATTCTCCTCAAACTGTTCCAGAAAATTGAGAAAGATGGAGAACTCCCTAACACATTCTATGAAGCCAACATCACTCTGATCCCCAAACCTGACAAGGACAACACAAAGAAGGAGAACTACAGGCCGATATCACTGATGAACATAGATGCAAAAATCCTCAACAAAATTTTGGCAAACCGATTACAGCAATACATCAAAAAGATTATACACCATGATCAAGTGGGATTTATACCAGGGACACAGGGATGGTTCAACATCCGCAAGTCAATCAACGTGATACACTACATCAACAAAATGAAAAACAAAAACCACATGATCATCTCAATAGATGCAGAGAAAGCATTCGACAAGATCCAACACCCATTTATGATAAAAACCCTCAGTAAAATGGGTATAGAAGGAAAGTACCTCAACATAATAAAGGCCATATATGATAGACCCACAGCCAACATCATACTCAATGGACAAAAGCTGAAAGCCATCCCTCTGAGGACAGGAACAAGACAAGGGTGCCCACTTTCACCACTCCTATTCAACATAGTACTGGAGGTGCTGGCCAGAGCAATTCGGCAGGAAAAAGAAATAAAAGGAATCCAAATAGGTAACGAAGAAGTAAAACTCTCGTTGTTTGCAGACGACATGATCCTATACATAGAAAACCCCAAAGAATCCACAGAAAAACTATTAGAAATAATCAACAACTACAGCAAAGTAGCAGGGTATAAAATTAACGTGCATAAATCAGTAGCATTTCTATACACTAACAATAAACTAACAGAAAAAGAACTCAAGAACTCTATCCCATTCACAATCGCAACGAAAAGAATAAAATACCTTGGGATAAACTTAACCAAGGAAGTGAAGGATCTATACAATGAAAACTACAAGACTTTCTTGAAAGAAATAGGCGATGACATAAAGAGATGGAAAAACATTCCTTGCACATGGATTGGAAGAATAAACATAGTTAAAATGTCCATACTACCTAAAGCAATATACAGATTCAATGCTATCCCAATCAGAATCCCAAGAACATTCTTCACAGAAATTGAACAAACAATCCTAAAATTCATATGGGGGAACAAAAGACCGCGAATTGCTAAAGCAATCCTGAGCAAGAAAAACAAAGCCGGCGGAATCACAATCCCCGATTTCAAAACATACTACAAAGCTACAGTGATCAAAACAGCATGGTACTGGTACAAAAACAGGTCCACAGATCAATGGAACAGAATTGAAAGCCCAGAGATAAAACCACACATCTATGGACAGCTAATCTTCGACAAAGGAGCAGAGGGCCTACAATGGAGAAAAGAAAGTCTCTTCAACAAATGGTGCTGGGAAAACTGGACAGCCACATGCAAAAGATTGAAAATTGACCATTCTTTTTCACCACACACCAAAATAAACTCAAAATGGATCAAAGACCTAAAGATTAGGCCTGAGACAATAAGTCTTTTGGAAGAGAATATAGGCAGTACACTCTTTGACATCAGTTTCAAAAGAATCTTTTCGGACACTGTAACTCCTCAGTTGAGGGAAACAATAGAAAGAATAAACAAATGGGACTTCATCAGACTAAAGAGCTTCTTCAAGGCAAGGGAAAACAGAATTGAAACAAAAAAACAGCTCACCAATTGGGAAAAAATATTTACAAGCCACTTATCCGACAAAGGGTTAATCTCCATAATATACAAAGAACTCACACTGCTTAACAACAAAAAAACAAACAACCCGATCAAAAAATGGGCAGAGGACATGAACAGACATTTCTCAAAAGAAGAGATGAATATGGCCAATAGACACATGAAAAGATGTTCATCATCGCTAATCATCAGGGAAATGCAAATCAAAACTACACTAAGATATCACCTTACCCCCGTTAGATTGGCAAAAACATCTAAAACCAAGAACGACAAATGTTGGAGAGGTTGTGGAGAAAGAGGAACCCTCATACACTGTTGGTGGGAATGCAAACTGGTACAGCCACTATGGAAAACAGTATGGAGATTTCTCAAAAAGTTAAAAATAGAAATACCCTATGACCCAGCCATCCCATTACTGGGTATCTATCCTAAGAACCTGATATCAGATATCTCAAGAGTCCGTTGCACCCCTATGTTCATCGCAGCATTATTTACAATAGCCAAGACGTGGAACCGCAGCATTATTTACAATAGCCAAGACGTGGAACCAGCCTACATGCCCAGAAACTGATGATTGGATAAAGAAGATGTGGTATATATACACAATGGAATACTACTCAGCCAAAAAAAAAGACGAAATTGGCCCATTCACAACAACGTGGATGGACCTCGAGGGCATTATGTTAAGCGAAATAAGTCAGTCAGAGAAAGACGAACTCTATATGACTCCACTCATAGGTGGAAATTAGTATATTGAGAAGGAGATCTGATCGGTGGTTACCAGGGAAAAGGGGGGGTGGGGGGAGGGTACAGAGGGGGAAGTGGTGTACCCACAACATGACTAACAAAAATGTACAACTGAAATCTCACAAGGTTGTAATCTATCATAACATTAATAAAAATAAATAAATAAATAAATAAATAAATGATCATATAAGGAAAAAAAAAAAAAAACATAGTCCTGACCCTAGAAAACCTTGTAATCTAATTGTAGAAGCAGAAATGTGAATGAATAATTATAATATTTTCTCCCCTAAGCCTCAGATTCCTTACCTGTAAAATGAAGGCACTCCAGCCCTGACACTCTCTGACCCTCTCAGTTCCAGTGCTACTCTGTGATGCTCTCATCACATTAGACCATCTGTTCCCACCAGTTTGGTGAGGTGGTAGGCCGCAGTCAGCAGGTAATCCACAGGGAAGCCTTGGTAATAAATGATGACTTGAATTGCATTGAGGGCAGTCTGCAGCGTGGCTTGTTGTGGCCAACAGATTACTGTGGACTGGCTCTTGCTCTCCAAATTTCCATTTCTTCAGCGACTTCAGCCAGCAAACCATCCTATAACTGTCAAAGATTATTTCCAGTATGTCCAGGGGATTCAAGAGGGCTCAGGCACAAGACAGATTATACTGTTGGGATCTGAGTGAGCGCCAAACTCAAGCTCCTTCTCATTGTTGGTCCAGGCTACTTGCAGCCCCACCAGGTTCCCATCCTTCTCTTTCCCTAGGAATTGAAGAATATGAAACACATGACTGGGTGAGTAAGAGGCTGTCAGGTTGAAACTATTTCACAGGACTTCTGAGGACCCTGCATCAGGTAGCCTGGGCTAGTGCTTTACTAATGTTTCCTGGCTGGTGGCAAATCTCAGATGTTAGTTGAAGAGTTTCTTTCTTTCACAGCTACACCTTTCTCTCTCTCACAGACCTCCCACACACCCACCATCCTCCCTCTTTTCTGTTTCTCAAGTTGAAACCCAGTGAAGGGCAAAGAGGATGCCCAGATTATTGGACACACCCAAGGCGCCTTCACAATCCAACACAGAACCTCCCGCCCTTCTTGAGCACCAGTGGAATAAGGATCACCTCTTGGGAACCAGTGTCATTCTACCAATTCTGTGTTTATGCATCAGTCTTGGTCACTTGTCTTTTCTTTTTTCTTTTTTTCCCCTCCATTTCTTTCTTCTTGATATCTTCTAGAATTTTGTCTTCAAGGATTTGCCTTACATTTAGAATTTGCCTTACATTTGCAATATTTACGGAGAAAGTGCCAGCTCCCAGGAGCTCGTAGTTCTAGTTCCCTGGCCATGGAAGGCACACCTTTCAGGTCCACAGAGATGCAGAGATTGCCAGAGCACTTCATCATTGTGCTGTTCAGCTGGAGTATCTCAGGCCAGAGATAGAGACATGCGCTACCAAAGTCTGGTGATGAAAAATGGGTCTAGAGGCTTCCATCACTAAATGTGCAGTGCGGTTGTGGCCCATTCTGTCCAAGAGGGAGCCATACTAGTTTCTTCCCTGGGCGTTTCCAGAGAAGAGAGGGCCCACGGTAGCTGGTGGAACAGAGTTGTCTTTACTCTGTACACCAGCTGAGTATCACCTCTGGTCACAAGGAGTCAAGGAAGCCTCCACAAGAGACTTTTGGGGTGTCACTGCTACATGTAACAGGCTGATATCGAAGCACCCAGCTTGACCAATGGAATATCTTAGGGTTGTATTTGTTTGGCTTTACTTTTTGCTTTGGAAGCAATTTTGCAAGACAGCTTTTGATTAGGCATAGAACGATATCTTGCAGCTTCCTTCTGAAATTGCTGGATGGACACTGAGACGAATAATGAAGTGTCTCACTGAGGCGCTCTGATGCTGCACAGGTCACCGCGGCTGCGAGATGACTCACAGAAGAAGCCCAGGCCTGTCTGGGACTGATTTAGGGCCTGATGGGCCCTGGGCCACGACAGACAGAAGCAGATGGAATGAGGTCCACAGGGATGCTGTGTGATTCTGGGAGTGACCTGGCCAGCGCCAAAGGCAGACAAAACTGCCAGGAGGAGCTCTGTTCTCTCATCTGGCGGGTTTGCAAATCCTTTTCTTTTGCCATTTCCCTGAAAGAACCCTCTTCTGAATTCTGTCTGCGGTTTTAGTTAGGCTCTAGCCAAGCTTTCTTTTAAAAATAGGGCACATGACATAGTTATTCAATTTTCAAGCTTTTGTCAACATCAACATCATCATTTTCCAAATACGGTCCAGGTGTTCGGCTGAGCAGACCCTTGCACAAAGCAGTTTAAATGAATAAACACACTTCCTTCTCCTCTTTGGGAATTTAATGGAGAAGCAGAAAAGAAATCTGGCGTGATGAAAATATAAAAGGACGTGCAGACTGCACCATGTGCACCAAATCTGCATGCACACATCATAAAGGAATGAAAGGTGGTGGAGCACAGTCCTCAGTCCTACCTGTCCCCATCTGATGGCATGCGGACGGCTCAGTTTGGGCTGGTGAGAGAGAAGAGCAGATTTGAAGGGTCATTTCAAACTCTTTTGAGTCGCTGGGAGCCCTTGAGGACAGAGATCACATCTAGTTGATATTTGAGTCCTCACGGTCCAGCGCAGGCCCCAGCACGTAGGTTGTAGTTTGATGATAAGAACTATTATTTCATTGTTATTCTGCTGTAAATGTCCCTGTATCACCTACTAACCACCCCACCAGATGAGGCTCTTAGAATGAGGGTTGATGCTCACAAACGCCTTCAACTTGCTTCATTTTGTGGGAAGTACACCATATCACTGTTCTGGAAGCTCTTTTCCCTAGAATTCCATGAGCTGGAACAGCTATTTATGAACCTCATTTAGTAAGAGATAACAATTGCCAGTACAATGAAATAGATGCCATAGAAAAACGAAATTTTGGGCCTGCCCAATGGTGCAACGGTTAAGTTTGCACATTCTGCATCAGCAGCCCAGGGTTCGCTGGTTCAGATCCTGGGTGTGGACCTATGTGCCGTTTGTCAAGCCATGCTGGGGCAGGCCTCCCACACAAAATAGAGGAAGATGGGCATGGATGTTAGCTCAGGGCCAGTCTTCCTCAGCAAAAAAAAAAGAGGAGGATTGGTGGCAGATGTAAGCTCAGGGCTAATCTTCCTCAAAAAAAAAAAAAAAAAAGAAAAAAGGGACCAGACTGGTGGCACAGCGGTTAAGTTCACACATTCTGCTTTGTGGCTCGGGGTTTATCAGTTCAAATCCTGGGTGTGGACCTACACAACGCTTGTCAAGCCATGCTGTGGCAGGCATCCCACATATAAAGTAGAGGAAGATAGGCACGGATGTTAGCTCAGGGCCAGTCTTCCTCAGCAAAAAGAGGAGGATTGGCCGCAGATGTTAGCTCAGGGCCAATCTTCCTCAAAAAAAAAGAAGAAAAGAAAAAAATTAAATTTAGTGTTCTGATGAAATAATTAAATATATGTACAGGGCAGAATGGGTCTTTATATTCCTCAAACCCTTAGTCTATTTGGGCTGCTATAACAAAATACCATAGGCTGAGTGGTTATAAACAGCAGAAATTTATTGCTCACTGTTCTGGAGGCTAGAAGTCCAAGATCAGGGTACCAGCATGGCCTGGGGATCTACACATGGTGGAAGGGGCTGGGAAGCTCTGTGAGATTTCTCTTATTAGAGCATTAATCCCATTCAGGAGGGCTCCACACTCACGATCTAATCACTCCTAAAGGCCCCACCTACTAAGACATAACCTTTGGGGGTTAGGATTTCGACATATGAATGTGTCGGGGACATAAACATTCAGACCATAACAAACCTCCATCCATCTCCCCCGCCTTTTCCTGGGCCCTGAAAAACCAAAGCTAGGCCAACTCGAGGTGGAGAGAGCACAGACATTCTGTAAGCACATCAGTAGACAGGAGATAGACCAAGGAGGACAGCTTGGCCAAGAGCAAGCTCAGCTCACCTTACAGAACCCGAAGGAAGAGGAGGATTGGTGGCAGATGTAAGCTCAGGGCTAATCTTCCTCAAAAAAAAAAAAAAAGAAAAAAGGGACCAGACTGGTGGCACAGCGGTTAAGTTCACACATTCTGCTTTGTGGCTCGGGGTTTATCGGTTCAAATCCTGGGTGTGGACCTTCCACCAGCCCCCGCCCCCGTCCCCACCTAGGCAGAGCAGAACCCAAGCCTGTCCTGTCTTGGAGGCTGAGGATGGGAGAGAGGACCTGGGAGTGGGAGCAGCGGGGTAGGAAAGTCTGAAGGGGCAGGATTTGGGGTGGGGGTGCTGAAAGAAGAGAGGGCCAAATGGGAGAGGCCCTCAGGCCCAGATCAAAGGACCTAGGGCTGAGGCAGGCCCAGGGATCCCCAACTGGAGAAAAGCCACTTCCATCCGACCCCCAACCTCACAGGCTCTGACTGATTTGGAAGATACGACCCACACTTGAAGGGCTGTTTGCACCTTCTTCCAGACTCCACGGGACATGATAGGCTGAGTAAAATTTATCAGAAACTGAAAACTGCTCTTCCCTTCCACTCTTCGGGGAGCAGCTCTGGATTTGTTTCTAGGCATTTTTTCCTTTTTCCCCTAAAATAAAAAGAATCTTATTGTCATCAGTTTTCCAAAGCTGGTGCCAGCTCCCTCTGCTCTTCCTGTGTCTGATGGGGGGGCCAGTCAGCCACAGGGACCTCACCATGTAAGCAGGGTCGAGCTTTCTAAATGGACATTTGTGAAGCCCTGGGCGCTGGCTGGGCAGGGTGGAGTCAGAGAAATGCAAAGCATCCCAGGCATCAGCCTGGAATCCACTCCCATCCTCTCCTCTGCCCACAGCACAGCCCCGCCAGGCTGCAGCCTTCTCCACTTGGAGCTGCAGTTACCCCAGGACCTCCCGGGGAGATTTTCCCTGTTGGCCTGTGTGGACAGAGAGGAAGAAGCTCCTGTCAGAGGGAATGCCAAATGAGTCATCGGGCAGAAGGAAAAAGCGGGGCTTGAGCAGCGGCCTGTGCTGGTCAGGCAGAGAAAGATGTTTCTGGACCTGTGAGTTAGGTGGACAGGCGAGCAAGAGCAGAGCCCACGGCAGTGAAGATGAAACTCCAGGAAGTTCTGCTTTCTGAAGCCTGAGGCGGGCTCCAGACTAGCTGGAGGGGCCTGGGCGGGGGCTCTGTCCCTTGAGTATAGCAACCCAGCCTGACACCCTCGGGAGAGTTAAGATAAGAAGGAGGATTGCTGAGCGGGGATGTAGGATTAAAATAGGCTTTGGGGGCCGTTGTAGCCTGAGAAGAGGAAACACGTGAGAAAAAAAATAGGAGCAACAGCCCAATAAATTCCAAAAAGAGGTGGGATGGGGCGGCGGAAGCTTGTGATAAGCAGTTCCTTTTGCAAACCTGGAATGGGAGGGGATGGGGGAGCTACATATCAGCTTGGCTAGTGAATTGCAAAGCACGGTCACAGCCAAATGCTGCAGAAGAGAGCCACGGGCCTGGGAGGCAGGGTCATCATCACGTTGCATCTATTTTACAGACAAGAAAACTGAGCTATGTGCCAGCACTCGCCTACACTGGTGTTCCTCAAAGCAAGGGCAGAGGACCCCTGGTCATGCACAAGACGATTTAGTGCTGCAGGGTGAAGGTATTTATTTCAATAGGCATGCATTTGCCGTAAGGAGCCTTTAAAAATATAACTGAAACCATCAAACCTGTGATTTCAAAGATGCTGGAGCTTAGGAGGAGGCTATGTTTCAAAAGTGGGTTTATTCAAAGTTTGTTTAAAGTATTAAATAAATAATATTACCTATGGTACTTAGTTTTGATTAAAAAAAAAAAAATGAAGGTGGGAAACTAAGCCCTGATGGTGATGGTGATGATGACAGGAACCTGTTTTATAGCACTTAGTATGCGCCAAAAGCCTTTCCATATATTAAGTCATATATTCCCCAGACAGCTCCCTGGGGTTGGTACAATTATTACCCTCATTTGACACAGAGGCCCAGGGGAGCCCCTGAAGGACGCAGGGTGGAGGACTGTGCCCAGATGCTCAGATCACAGAGCATGCTCGGCACGCAGCTGTGACAGCGCCTGGCCCGGGCCCAGGTACAGGGGGTTTGAGACAGCCTGCTGGGGGGAGGGCGTTGGTGTGCCCTCCTGCGACGACGCAGAACTAAAAGAGACCAAATTTCACAGCAGCATTACTTCCTGATGCAAATGAGGACAAGCCAGTGGCAACAAATGGCAGCAAGGTGACTTCATGACCAGCTCCAGAGCAGCCTGCTTTCTGCATCGGGCGCTGGTTACATCGCACAGTCGATGTGAGGAACCTCAGGCAGAATCCCGGCTAACTCAATTTCAGGCTGGCCTTCCTGCCTGCCTGCTAAACTCTTCCAGATGATTCTGGCTGAATTTGCAAGGCTTTACCAGACAGGCTGTCCCTGCATTAGAAGGGGGAGGGATGTCTGGAAAATGCCTGAAGAGAGGAAAGGAGAGCAGCTCTGAGTTCAAAGGCTCGCAGGACCAGCCTGGAGGGGAGAGGAAAGCAGAGACTAATAGATCCTAGGAATCTCTCCGCTGAGAGCATGAGAAACAGTTGTGTCTCTTACTTTTCACACAGTGCTTAAAATTCTTCCAGCACATCCTCCAGTTCAGCACAGTGTTTAAGAGCAAGAGCTTTGGAATCTCAGATTCACTTCCCATTAGCCAGGTGGCCTTGCCTCTGGCCATTTAACCTTTAGGTATAGGCCATGTGTTAAGTGCTCAATCACGGCATTTGTTACTGTTATTAGTATTATCCCCTAGGATGGGGTGCAGGCTCCCCACCTCTCTGAGGAGACCTGGCTCAGATTTTAAGTCCAGGCTGATCCGCCAAAGCAAAGTAAAATTTTAGAAATTCTTATTTTGATGTAGTTAATGCCCCCAAGATATTTTTAAAAAGAGGCATGTGGGCAAGTGTGCTGATGTAGTGGGACATTTTTAGCCAAAGTTTAGAAATCAAAGTGGCCAGGAAAGGGACCTAAAGTTGAGTTTATGATCTCTCGCTCAAAACCTACTCTTCAGTGTTCCCTATCTCAGTAAATATACCTTCAGCTGTTGGGGCTTTGGAGGGGGGTCAAGAAAACGACAGCCCTCTTCCATTTCCAGGTCAGAACCAAGGTTTGGGGCTGGCTGAACTGGTTACCCCACCCTGAACTGAACATGCCTCCCACACCGCAGGGTTCTGCCATGGGAGGCAGAGCCAGCCCCACTAAGCTCACTGTATGGCTCAGAGAACAAACTAGATCACCACCGGTCTGTGGCAGGGAGAGATGACTGGAAAACCCAGAAGGCTCTGAGCCACATTAGCCCAGTTCCTCCTCCCCAACACACTAATCATATAAGGAGCTGGGGAGACAGAACTGAGGAGTGTCACTCTAATAGGAGTCCCTCCACCTGGCAACACGAGGAGTGGAGAATGAGCATTCCCCTAACACCATCCACCTGGTTGCACAATTCACAAACCGGAGGCATGTTAGACAGGTGGTCGCCCTCATCCCCTGCCCCCATCCCCTCCCCTGCTCATCACCAAGTCCTGTCAATTTCGCTTCCTAAACATGTCTTGAATCTGTCCTCGTCATTCCATTCTACGGCCACTACTCAGCAGCCCAAGACACTTCTGTCTCTCACCTGGACCCTCACAGACCCCCTCATCCACTTTGGCTGTCTCCAATCTGTTCTCCACACTGCAGGCCCCAACTTCTCCTCTAAATTTTTTCTAATGTTTCCTTGTTGCCCTTTGGTAAAAACTAAAATCCATAATGTGGGCCATGCCTGCCACCCCAGCCTCGGGTGGCATGACTCTTCCTCTCACAGGAGGAGCTCCAGTCGCCCTGCTTTCATTGACTTCTGGGAGGAGACAAGCTCCATTCTGCCTCAGAATCCTTGCCCACGCTGTTCCTTCTACCTAGAATGGTCTTCTTTCCTTCCTTCTTCTTCCCTTTATCCTTCCCTCCTTCCTTCCTTCCTTTCTCTTCTTCTGTAACTCTTGCTCATCCTTCACAACTTAACTCAAATGTCCCTTTTCCAGGGAAGCATCCAAGACCAAATTAGGTCTCCCTACGAAAGTGTTCAAGGTTTTGGCGAGCTTTTCCTTCATGGTATTTCTTGCGGTTGGTAATAAGATATTGTATGGTTCTTTACTTAATGCCTGTGCCCCACCCTATACTCCAAGCTCCATGAAGAAGGGGTTATCCTATTTCTCAGCACCCAGCACAGTTACTGGCATGTAGCAGATGCCCAGTGAATATTTACTGATTGGCGGGAGGAGGGAGAAACAAAGATTGGGGAAGGTGCAGTCCTAGTAGACGGTTTTGGAGATCAAATGCCCTCCTTTCAGGAAGCGGGGCACACTGGGGAGGCATGGGATGGGGCGTTTGTGTATGAGTGGGGGCAGGGTGCAAGGGCTGGTCTGGAATCAGAGGCCAGAAGCTATCAGCTCCACTAGCTGTATGTGGAAAACATGATTCTAGCATCACGAGGGATAAGCAGGGTAAGGCAAAGGAGATGACTCCTGGTAGGACCCTTCTCAGATGGGGTGCACAGGGGATTTGAAACCTAGCTAGAAGAACAGGAAATGTGATCATTGGCACCAGCCACGGCAAAAATCACCAACAACATTTCTCTGGGTGGAGAGTCTCAGGTGCTGCATCCACAAGTGAGAGAGAATTCGTCATTTTGTGGGACGCACAGCATCTAAATCCCCCCTTTTGTTTTGGGGAACCCCCATGGTGTGAGTCTTTCTGGGAGGCAGCCAGCTTTGTTTCTACCTGTTTTCCAAGCCTGGTTCTCTAGCCTTCCCAATATCCTTGAATAAATTCCTTTTCTGCTTAAGTCATCCAGAATTAGCTTCTGTTATTTTCAGCCAAGAACCATAACTGGTATAGTCTGGGGCCAGCAGGAAAGTGACATCTGGCTTCTCTGTGTAGCCAAGCATGTGGGTGCCAAGCATGCAGACACCCCGGGAGCATGGAGAATGCTTTGGCAGCCTGGAAGTTAGGGGCTCCTCAGGAACAGTGAGGGAAGGTGGCCATTTTGAGCCAGACAGAGTCTTTGGATGGAGTCAGAATTCCCACAAATCTGTGAGGAGAGGCCATATTGGAGAAATCATCCTACCGTTGGGATACGCCCATGGGGTGTGTCACCTAATACATCCCAGACCTGTGGCCTGGGAAACACCTTGGTAGGTGGAGACCCAGAGAACCCATGGTTGGCCCCATGGCCTCAAGGGGAGGCAAACCCTGTGCCTTCTCGGACTTGTTGGGCTTTTCCTAAAGAGACTGTGCTCTAATCATCTGTTCAAATATTTTCCACTTCTAGGACCCCAAGTCTGCTATAAAGAATAAAACATGGGAGGAAATAAGCAGAAGTCAGAGTGCACTTATCACACTTCCTGACACCTCAAATAATAGGCTGTCAGAGCAGGAAAGGCCTGGGGACCATCTAGTCTTGTGGTCTCAGATGACAGTGGGCCTCAGAATCGCCCAGGGAACTAGTTAACAATGTGGGTTCCCATGGATTTCTCCAACCCCACAGCCTATCCACTAGGCCTGGGGTGAAACCCCAAGATCTGGATTTTGTATAAACTTTCCTAGGAGATCCTAACACGAGTTGATCAAGAATAGTGACTCTAGTCCCTCATCCCATCTTACAGAGGAAGAAACGGAGACTCAAAAGGCAGTGTCCTCCTGACCAAGGCCCCCAGAGAATCAGTTGTTGAGCCAGATGCCAAGCCCAGGCCTCCTGACTCCCACTCCCCTGGGCTGGCCGGCGCCAGGACTGGGCGTGAAAAGTGCTTCCTTCCCAAGTCAGTTGCATGATTTTGTCCACTAACAGGGCCTTCCCTTTTCTGATTGCAAGAGGGGCCTCTTGTCATGGGGAAATGCCGAAAGTAAAGATGGATACCCAGAGAGGTTGCTGTCACCTTAGCTGAGTAGGAACCCCTGCAGGCAAAGCCAGGAATCGAAACAGCAAGGCCCTCAGCCTGGCTCAGTAGCAGGCCCGGGTTCCAGTCCTGGATCCAGTGCCATGGGTGACCTTAGACAAGTCACTCCCCTCCCTGAGTCTTCATTTTGCCCAGTTTACAACGCAGGGATAAATCTGCTGTCTATGCTGCCTACCTCCCGGGCCTCTGGGGTGAATGTGCCCTGTGAACTCCTAAGTGCCACTAAGCAGGAGGGATTACAGCCACTGGAGATGCAACTAGAATGCTGATTTCCACTCAGGGTCCCTTGAGGACGTGCTGGGCCTGTCTTGGAAACAGCAGAGGAAGCTCAGAAGCTGCCAGCGATGCTCAGGGGAGATTCTCAGAGCCTTCTGGGCTGGCTGGCAGGGAGAGCCCTTCTGCTCACACAGGGCTCCCGTGTCAGGGAAGCTGCCGTGGACGAGGGCTCCTCTCATTCATTGCCAGGTGTGTGTGTGTTGGGGGTTGGCGAGTGTCACTGGGTCAGGGCCTTTCAGCTTCTTGCCTGGGACTGCCAGGACCCTCTGCCCATCTCTTACAGTGTCCTGGCTCAGGAGCCCTAGGAAGTGTTCAGAGGACCCCATGGGACCAAGAGTAGTCACATCCCACCCTTTCATGCCATGGCCTGTTTTGGCTGTTGGAGCAGGCTCAAGAGGGAGGATTAGCTCAGTAGGAGTGTATATTTCCTTCCCGCCACATCTCGCCTCTCAGAACCATTTCCCCAGCTGGCAGGAATCCCGGTTCACCTTAAGTTATCAGGATGCCAGGATTCTTCCACCATTCTGCCAAAAACTTGCTTTGTCATCTTGCTCAATCCTTTCATCCCTTTGAACCTGTTTCCTCATCTGTAAAATGGGGGAAATAATTCCTGTCCCTCCCTCCACTATATGTTTGCTGTGTCGAACGAGAGCTTGTGGGGAAGGGCTGTGTTGTTATTATCTTGTCGGAGAAGAAGACAGAGGAGGCCCGGATGGGGAGAGAGAGGGTGGGCATAGCACTGCCCAACTCCCTCTTTCAACTCCAGGAGGCAGGAAAGCCCTGCAGAACGGTTTGATTCCTGTCTCTGCTTGGGGCTGTCCCAGGGCAGCAGGTCCTTTGCTTTATGGCACCCCCATTTCCTAGTGCGAGGCTCAGCCTGGCCACTCTGAGAGGAGAAGACATGTCACACTCAGAGATCTCGTGCTGATTAAGCCTAAAGAAAAGTTTTCAGTCAGAGATGTAAGCAGACAATTCCTTGACCCAGGTGTGAGGTCACCTAGGCCAATGGTTTTCGAACTTTTTTTTTTTTTTAGCAGAACCTTTTCCTCACAAGATCTTAAAGCAAACCCCTTATCAGCTACTTTTGAAGAACCACTGGGACTCTAGGAAGCACCACTGATTATTGTGCAGATGGGGAAAATGAAACCCAAAGCGGGGATGGAATGTGACCAAAGCCACACAATAAACCAGCGGTTAAAACAGACAAATTTTTCAAAACCACCTTCAATGCAGGGTTCTAACCCTCAGCACAGGTGTCTCCAGCTCAGGGAGTCATCAAAGACAAACAGAAGGTTTCCCGCATTTCCAGGCCATTCACACATCCTGAGGAGGGAAGCTCATACGGGAGTACGGGGTAGGAAACGGAGCAAGGTATTGACAAGAGCTGTAATAAACAAATTCTACCGGGCAGCAGGGGACTCACCTCTCCTTTGAAAGCAACAATATTGGTTGGGCTGGATGTTTCTGAGGCCCTGAGCCCCTGGTGGAAATAAAGCAGAAGCAGGCCTGGCAAAACCCGACAAATGGAAATATCTTCCAGCTGCCTTGGCTTTGCCTTCTCCACTGCTCCCAGAGCCCTGGCAGCCAGCAGCCAACATGAGGCAGACCCACCACCAGAAGGGCCCCAGGTGTCTCCCACCCGTGGCCACAGGCACTTGCATGAGTTATGAGCCAGAGAGTGACTTTTCGGTGGTCCTTTTGGGTTGGCTTCCCGCCCCTGGGAGCTGACAGCTGGCGGGGGGGGGGGGCGGGCAGAGTCAGACACGCAAATCACCGCTGTTAATAGGGGACTGGTGCCCGAATGGAGGTACAGTCCACACAGGGGAGGAGAGGACCGACAGGGACTGAAGGCCAGGCACGCGGCTCTGTTGCTAAGTGGTTTACGAGACTTGACCAAGGTCGTCCCACCCCCCCGTCACTCTACAGATCTGGGGTAGGAGGTCACCCTCCGAGCTGACTCTCCTGACTCCCAGCGGCCCAGGGAGGAGGGCGGAGGCGCTCCAGCTGCTCAGCCTGGAGGCAGGGAGGAGCCTCGCGGAGCCGGCAGGCCGGGCTCCCCGGGCCAACGCGGTGGGGCCACTGGGTCGCCCCGCCTCCTGTGCCCGCCCTGGGGCCTCGGAGGGACAGACGGACAGACAAGGGGCTGCTGTGTCTGCCCAAAGACGTCGCTGCCCCCTTTCCTCTGATCTAGGGAGTAGGTGTTGCTGCTAGTGTAAAGCAGAGTTGCTTTCTGAAAGGAGCGGAAGGCCGCTCGGCCCCAGCTCTCCTGGGGGGTGATTTTGCTCATCTAGAAAATAGCCATTTTGGGGAGTTAATCATCGTGCCGGGAACTTACAGACAGGTTCCCATCAAGCCCTTAATCCCAGTCTCAGCTGGTAGATGGCAGAGCGCCGCGTCCTCTCTGTTCAGGGCCTTACAAACCCCGGGGACTCCTGGCATGAGAGATTCTCACAATGTTCCAGCTGGAGGGGCCCTTAGAGACTAGAGAGTTTGGTGGCTTTCACACTGTTCTAGAGCAAAGGAGAGGCCTCCAGGGTGGTGCAGGGGAGGCTGAGGGGTGAGAGCTTAGACCTTCACCCCTATTCCACCCTGAACCCCCACTTCCATCTTTACTGCATTGATACTGCTGGAGAAGTCACTTAAACAGGAGACTGTGTTCCTAAACACAAGTTTGGGGTCCTCTTTCAAGTCTGTTGCTCTCATTTTCACTTTATTTTGCATGACCTTGGACAATCTGAAAACCTCTGGTCTCAGGTTCTTCATTTATAAAACGAGAGTAGTATAGTACCTCCTTCACGGGGTGGTTGTAAGGATTAAGTGACCTAATGCGTGCAGTGCGCTTAGAACATGTTGTTTCTGGGTCACAGTAACAATTGTGTGTTAGGGGTTGTTGTTGTTATTATTACTGTTATTTTAAGATGAGGAGAATGAGACCCAGAGAGGAAAAGGGACTTGCCCAGGTAACGAGGGAACTTGGTGGCAGAGCAGAGTAGCTCCGAGGCTTCCTGACTGTCTAGATGGCGTCCTGTATGTCTTAGACATTTTGAAGTTGATGCTCCTTGGAAATCCTTGAAGATGAACAGAAGCCTATTTGGGGGTGGCCGCCCTGCATAGGGGACTTCTGGCACAACCTCCATGGTCCTCAAGAAGTAGAGGAGGAAGAAAAGAGGAGGAGAAAAGAGAAAGAAGGCAGGGAGAAGAGGAGGAGGTGGGAGAAGAGCCCTAAGCCCTCTCAGTGCAGCCACTGAACAAGAGGTGGTGTCTTAGCTCAGGCTGCTGTAACAAGGCATCACAGACCTGGTGGCTTATAAACAGCAGAAATTTACTCCTCACGTTCTGGAGGCTGGAAGTCCAAGATCAGGGTGCCAGCATGGTTCACTGAGGGCCCTCTTCCTGGTTCACAGCTGGAGCCTCTCACTGTGTCCTCGCACGGTGGGAGGGGCGTGGGAGCTCTCTGGAGCCTCTTTTATAAGGCACTAATCCCATTCCTGAGGACTCCACCCTCATGACCTAGGCATATCCCAAAGGCCCCACCTCCCAATACCGTCATCTTTAGGGGTTAGGCTTTCAACATATGAATTTTGGGGGGACACAGATATTCAGACCATAACAGATGATCGCATTGGGAATGCTCTCGAGAAGATACCTTCATTAGGTAGAGGAACTAGACCTCAAAAATATTTCAAGTCTCAGAATTTTGTTTGGGGAATAAGGACTACAGTTTGGGTTCCCCACGGTCTCAGCCTGATTTGTGGTCAAATTCAGGGCAGTCACGGCCTCAGGAGCCTCTCCTCTCAATCTAAGCTGAGCCATGGCCCAGGTGAGGTCAGGGAGGCTGCGGCCAGCCAGCTTGTCAGGAACCCACCTCATTGCCTGAGAAATAGTCAGTGCTTGCACCCAGCAGTTAGAGTCTGGTTCTGAATCCTGTCACTTTCTGGCTGACTGGGCAAGATAATTTAAACCTAAGCCTCAGTTTAATCATCTATAAAATTGGGATTATAAGTCTTGCCTCATAGTATCACTGGGAGGATCAAATGGGATAATGCATATAAAGTGCTTAACCCAGGGCCTGGACTAGGAAGTGCTCCATAAATGCTCATGACTATTATTGTCAAATGTGGCTCCTGCCCCCATGTGTGTGCAATGGCTGCCACATCTTCTGTACAGCTGGGGCCTTTATTTGTTAGGATTTGGTTTGCCTGCAAAGAAATAATCTCAAAATAGTGCTAAAGCAAAAAAATCAAGTTTATTTCTTCTCACATAAAATCTGGATGGGCAGCTAAGGGTGGAAAGTAGCTCCCCAGTGTCTGGGATCCAGACATTATCTTATAGTGCCATACATGGCCTTGACCTCATGGTCCAAAGATGGCAGCATCCAAGTCTCAGGCAGCAGAATAAGGGGATGAAAGAGCCAAAGGGTGTTTATAAGCTATCTCTTAAGGAACTTTCCTGAAAGCTGTTGAACTACCATGTCTGCTTATATGCCATTGGCCGAACATAGTCATGTGACCACCTCTAGCTGCAAGGGAAGCTGGGAAATGTAGTCTTTATTATGGGCAGCCTTGTGCTCAGGTAAACATTGGTTGATATATTGCTATAGAAGGGGAGAATGGATATCAGAGACTTGTAGTAGTCTCTGCCCCAAGCCTCTGGCTTGTCCAGGCCAGCTTGGCAGCTGGGAGCCAGGTACCTGAGCACTAAAAAACAGGAATGGGAGCATGCTGCTGCTCCTCAGACACCCTCAGTGGCTTAGTCTGCAACTGAGAATGTGGAAGTGGGACTCAGGCGTCCTGCCATGGGTCAGAGAAAGTCCTCTCCTGTTTAACCACTTTTTGGATGCTCCCCAGCCTCAACTCTAAAGGCAGGAAGGATATTGGAGAGGCAGCTCACTGCCCCCTCCTGGCAAGGAGAGGACACTGAGCAAAGCAGAGGTTCCCAGGGCAGAGTGGCACAGCAAGCAGGTGGGCCTGGCACAGCTTGGGGGTGTCACCCACAGTAGGATGCACACCTGAAAATTGTGGGGAGGTCAGGCCGCCAGCCAGTGCCACAACCCAGATGCCAAACTGGAGGGACAAATTCACACTAGAGGCTTCCACCCTTCTTTTCCTGATAATGGGAACTCTCCAGCAGGCCACCCGGCCTCTACCGGGGCTCAGGGTACACCTGTCTCCCCTCCCTCCTAGCCTTTCTTTCACCCACAAAGGTCTTTAAAATGGGAAGGAAAGCTCACCAGTGTCTCCCTGCCATGGTGCTTCTGAAATGAGCCCCCAGGCCCTTTCTGCTTCAGGAGTTTCCCTGCCAGTAGCTACAAAGGGCCAGGCAAACCCACGGTCACAGATGCTCCGGCTGTGCCCTCGTGTGTGCACTGGAGGAGCACAGACCAGGGCGGGGACACTCAGCTTCTAGCCCCAGGTCTGTCACTAACTCAGGATGTGGCATCCCCTCTTCTTTCACTGTCCCTTTCCAGGCTGTGCCTTGGAGTCACCCCTTAGAAAAAAGTTCCTGGGCTCCACTCCAGACTCACTGGTTCTGTTTTTTAACCAGTTTTCCAGGAAATTTATGTGCAGTTGGTTCAGGAACCAGGGAGCTGGATGGCTTTTGAGGTCAACTTGGAGTGGTCTGGTTCTGACGGTTCTGAGGGTCAGGTCTGGCAGAGGAGTTCCCTCTGAGATCTCACACACTCTCCTTCCACCATCCTTTAATTCCCAGGGGCCAGAGGTCATCAAGCGTCAAGTGCCTTATTGCACTTTCCCTTCAGGAATTCTGTCCTTCCAGCTGCTGGACCCTTCCCATGCTGTTCCTGTTCGGTGTGAATGCCCTGCCAAGTGCCCTGCCTCCTACTTCTACCTGTCAAGGTCCTCTTCACTTGTCAAGGCTCCACTGGAACACGACCTCTTTTTAGGAAGCTTCTGTAATGTACCCACTCAGAATTCTCCTGTCCCTTCCCTGGGCCCCACAGAGGCTGCACATCCCCTGTTGCACAGGCTGTCCCCCGATGCACAGCCAACCTGCTCCACACGACTGGGAGCCCCTTGAGGCCGAGAATCAAGTCTTACTACAGATCCCCTGTAGCCTGATTATAGACAGCACTTAAGCCAGGCAGAAGGGGGCACCAGAAGGAGGGGATTGCCTCCTCTGTCCAGGCCCCTGGAAGGAGCAGGGAGAGCAGGAAGGTGGGCTCTGGCTGCTGTGGTGCAACCTGAAGTGTTTCTCAGTTTCTGTCTCTGCAACACCCTTGGACTAAGGCTTATGCATGTCTCAGAAAGGTTGGGGTGGGGCGGGGGTGGGAAAGGGTTATTTAAGCCCTGGCTATGCTGGCCTGGCCCGTCCCTCCCCCTGTGCCAGGCACTGTACTGGGGAGCTTACTCACTCACTAATCTACATAACAACGCTGCAAGGTCCCCATTGTTATCCCCATTGTAGACATAATGAGGCTGGGAGAGACTGGATTACTTGACAGCATTATGCAATCTGAAGTTGCAGAACGGGATTCAAAGGCAGGTCTATCTGCTCCAAAACTTGTGTTCTTTCTACCCATCCTCACTCGGAATGAAATTTCCAGCAAGGCCTGTTTCTTTCCCATCCTTCTGGCTGCAAGGTCTCTGAGGTCCTTCCATCTCTAACGGCCTCACCAGTGGGCTCCCTTCCCCAGGGGCTGCCCACTCGGGGACCCCCAGGTTTGCCCCTTCTTTCTCTGCTGCAGGAAAACAAGGGCTTCCCCAAGAGCACTTTTTAGTGTTCCATTGTATTCTTTTGTTGTACCCTTAATCTCACAGAAAATAAACTCCCAAAGCTGAAAATGCTAATTTGTCACATTCCTCCAGGCGGTGTCCACTCTTCTATGTTCTACCTTCAGCCCCAGACCCCGTGCCCAGCTCCATGTGTCCCAGAGCCCCCTCGCTGGTCATTCTTCAAGTGGTCCCAGAACCATTCGCTTGGCCACTTCATGTTGTTGGCATCTGGGCAAGGCCCAGCAGTGCTTTTCCAGGGAAACTCACTTTTTACTTTTCCTTCGAGAAAGTCAGGGGACTCCCCAAGCAGGGTAAGACCCTGCGCATTCATGCCCCCTTACATCTGCCGTCGACCTTGGGCTCTGGGGCTGTGCAGGGAATAAGACAAATTAGGTTGTGCGCAGATGGAAAATAGTAGAATAAAGCATTTTACTTCCTTCCCCAAATCACTTGTCACCCTGGGTTCAATTTTCCGGCTTCTTGGGTAAGTCGGTGAGCCCTGGAAGGGCAGTGTGTTGCCTGTCACTGGACGCCCCATGCCCAGGACAGGGCCTGGCACAGGGAAGAGACTAGGTAATCAAGGGAGGAGAGGGAGCAGGTGCTGCACCTGCTCGGAGCTGCACGTCTGAATACGGGAGCACTAATGGCACTTGGATTAGCACCAGCAATTGCTCCTCCATTTGCAGCAAAACCCCCTGAAATCTTATCATGCCTTCTGCTGGTTTCTCCCACTGGAACAGGTCCATGCATCCTGCCAGCCTGCAGGGGGTTTGCAATGCCCTTCATGATGTCATAGAACGTTCACAGTCCCTAGTGGCCTCCGCCCTGTTCCCTGTTTCCTTCATGGTACCCGGAGTCTCCATAAAGCATGTGATTTCTCATCCAGCACCACGCTCTTTCTTCGCTTCTCATGGCAGGTCCCACACGACTTTGTACATCTTTGTCAGATATTATGAGCCCAAACCTTGGGCCAGAACACAACAGAAGTAGGAGAGAGAGAGGCCCAAGTAGAGTAAATGACCCAGTAACAGAACACTCAGCCGGATGGCCCAGCAGACCACTCGCTGGATGAGCGGTCCCAGCCAGGCAGTGGCCAGTACCGGAAAGCACCCATTGAGGCCACCCAGCCCGCTCGCGTGGTCCGAGAGCAGTGTTCAGCAGCACTGAGACCCAGAACAATAGGCGGTTCCTCCTGAAACCGGGATGGCGACAGCTGAAGCTGAGAAGAGCAGTCAGCCCGCTGCTATTTCTGAAGGAGCCCAGTGTGGTTACTCATGAGCTGTAATTAAGCTCATCTAGAATTTGATAAGTGGGAGCAGCCTCACATTTTATAGAGTAATTAAGTCTCACTGAGAGAGCAGCACAAGGTGTTTCTGGAGCCCAGCATCTGCTGAAGTTGGTCTCCATTCATGCTCTCTCCTCTAACACATGTTGCTCAATGCTGAGGCCAGGATAGTCCTCAGCCACGGCCCAGCTCTCTCCACTTCGGGCCCTCCATCGCTGCCCAGGCCACTGGCAGATCCCACAGACTCAATGGACACACCTGCAGCAAGACACAAAAAGGCTCCGTCTCCCTTTCTCCACAGCTCTCTACGGTGGGCTCCAGAGAAGATCCAGGCTTAATGCTCCCTCTGCATCACTCCTTCCCAGGCTACGTGGCCAGCCTTTGCCTGAGCAGAGACCAGCCCAGCCTTAGGGCCCTGACTGGGAGACTGAGGCAGCCTGGGGATAAAGGAAGGGGCCCGCTGGAGGGAAGCCAGAAGGCCTGGGTTTCTGTCTTGGCACTCCCACTTTCTGGCTCTGTAATCTCAGGCAAACCGCTTCCCCTCCCTGAGGCTGTTTCCTTATCTGTGCAGTGGGAATAATATTCCTAACTCATAAACTGCTTGTGAGGATCAGATGAGAGAGAAGTTGTGCGCACACTCGGTTAGTTGTGAAGGGACATGTGCATGTGAGTTGTTGTAAGGATCTCACCAAATGTATTAAAACCCACCTCAAAGTTCCTGGCTGCTTGAGGGGACTCAGGTGGCCATTCAGCCTGGTGTGTGTCTTCAAGAACGAGGGATGGCATGACCACAGCTGAAACCCTCTGTTGCGTGAGGAGTATGGAAACCTTGTCGAACGAGGGACCTGGACTCTTAAACCTGACTTGGCCATTTCCAAATATCCAGTGGGTCAAATGAGAAGATTTAAATTGTTCTGTGTGGTTCTGAGCCATAGCCAAGTGCCAGAGGAGTTGAATTCGAGGTGGCAGATTTTAGGTCAGTCTTTGGATAAATTTTCCCTAACCAAGGAAATGCCCTATTAGGAAGTAATGAGTTCCCTGTCACTGGAGGGCGTCAAGGCCAGCTCCCAGGAGGCTGGAAATCAGGCTTGGTGATGGCTGAGTCCCCTTTCCCTCTCTGAGGTTCTGGGGGTCCTGGCAGCCTCTCTCAGCCCCAGTCCCTGGGCCTGGTCCCTGACCCAAGCAGGTGCTCACCCTATATCTCTGAAGCCGCCACTCACCACCACCCTCCTTAGTGCGTAGACCCACCCAGAGGGCCTTAGGATGCTCTGGGTTTACTTGTTTCTTTAGTCTCCACCAGAGCTCTGGACCCCTCCAAGTTCCATGTTCCGTCTGAGGTCCTGAAGCCCCATGCTCATATAACCCTCTGGCCTTTTTGCAGGCAGCTCCAAGGTGTGGGTTTTGGTATTCCCAGAGCATGCCCCCAGAAATGCCCCTGAAGGGGGCAGTGTTAGCCCAGTCAAGGCAGATTTCCTGCTAGAGGGACACTGATGGGCTCCTCCAGCACGTTCTCTCCCGGGAGCGGCACCCAGAGCCCAGAGGGAAGGGAAGGAGGAGCGGCTCATGTGGCAGTACTTTGTGGTGGTTACTGTGCATACGCTTACAGCTTTTCCTCACTGTGACATAAGCGAGGTATTTTTTTCCCTCCTTATTTTAGATCCTGGAGCCATCTGCCCTGCTTTTCATGCATCGCTAGCTCCGGGCTGGAGGTTAGATCCGGCTTGGCCACCCAGTTCTATCCCTCACTTGGCGAGAGACTTGGGGTACTGTTTCCTTGTGTGTAAAATGAGATAAGAACCCCACCCTGCCCACCTCCCAGGGCTACTGTAAGAATCGGGGGAGAGGAGGAGGTGGACTGGCTGCCAAACGTGCCCAGCACTGCACAGATGTGCCTGGTTGTCATCTGCCAGCCTGAGCCGAGTGCCACCCAAGCTGAGGGAGCCTCTGCCTGCTCACGTCTGCACCTGCACGTGCACCAGAAGAGTTTCGCACAGCTTTGCAGAACCAGGCCCCGTTTGAAACACAGGAAGTACACAGGCCTCACAAGTGGGGAGTCTGGCAGACCCCCTGCCATGGGCGGCAGAGGCACAGCAGAGCAGTTTGTGGCAGGCAGGGCCAGGTCGGCCCGTCACCCCCTCACACGGGCCTCTTGGCCCCAGGTGGAAAGTTAAGCACAGCATGTGCTCTGAAAAAAAGCACTGTCAGGAGCATCTTGCAGAAAGCCCACACCCAGCCTCCAGCCATCAAAGGCAGCTTAGTGCTGGCTGAAGGCACTGGACCTTGGGCCCCCACAGACAGAAGTACTGCTGGGCGAAGTTCCGGGTGTAAGCTGAGCCCAGCCTGAACTCCCCTCCCACAGGTCCAGGCTTTGTCTCCACGGTTCCCTTCTCTGTCTGAGGCACCAACTGAGGCCCTGGACGGAGAGCCACTTGCTCAAGGTCACACTGCAGGGGTGACAGAGTGGGACTGCCAGGGGCTGCTGGACTCTCTCCCCACCTCACAGGCCCTAGGGAGGATCAAATGAGATCACTAATGCTTGGTGCCTGGCCCAAGGCCTGGTATGGGTGCCTGCTAACTCCCCATACCCTGCACCGCACAGCTCTGGACCCTGCTGACCCGTACCTGCCGCTTAGGAGATGGGAATATACTTCAGGGGGCCCAGGCCAGAGCTGCATGTCCGAGGAGACAATGAGAAAAGTGTCTTCAGGCCTCACTGAGTGAATCCTTCCAAGGGGACAATACTGGAGACAATGCTCCTACCTAAGGTGGCACCTCTGGACACCATTTGTTCCCAGCAGGACGAGACAGTGAGAACTGGGGGGCAGCCTCGGGAAGGCCTTCTCCCTCCCCTCCCCCCACAAGAAGGGGCTGCTCTCTGCTCATAGATAAGCAGTGAGGGTCCAGGTGCCTGGTGACCAAGACTGGCCGAGTTCCCAGGGCTGTGGGGGCCACAGGGCAAGGGGATGGTGGTGTTACAGCACCACTCAGGAGACTTCTGTGCTGGCCCTGAGTCTGCCCAGATCCCTGTGATTCTAGGTGAGTCACTTCCCCTCTTTGGCTCTCAGTTATGTCATCTCTAAAATGGGACGGCCACCTCTATCCTGCCCACCTCAGCCTTCTCTGTATCACAACTACACCTGTGCCTGCGCAGGCTCTGTGCTGCCCCAGGTGAATGGTAACATGAGGTGCACTGAGCTTATCTGGAGGGGAGGCGCTCAGGGCTTTTCATTCACAGGGATCAAAATGAAAACTCAGGGCAGCCTAGCAGTCCCATCTTCCTCCCGGAGACCCCAGCGGATGTGGATGCAGCTTCTCCAGTGGTCACTTTACTGCTGATCCGGCCCGGAGCACTTGACCATCTCCCCTTCCATCCATTTTCCTCTAATAAAATTAAGCAGGGGAACAAAATCTCCCGAGACGTAAAAGCAATTCTGAAAGGCAAGCTCTGCGATTCAAAAAGATCTTGTGTGTTATGTAAACACGAGGGTCATCCAATGTCCCCCTCTGGGCCCTGCCGGCCCACCCCGGAGCCAACTCCGTTTCACCTGCAGAAGGGAGCTCGGACAGGGCACCCCAGACTGAAGGCAGAGGGGAGAAAGGCCCAAGAGGCAGGCGGAATTCGCTCGTTAGGACCCCCTTTTCCTTGGCACTCTTGAGCCCGGTGGCCAGTTCTAGCTGCCCAGGTTCTGCCTTCTCCTGGCGCCAGGCTCCTCGTGTAAGCCAGTCGGCTACTAGAAGAGCAGGAGTGCTGATTCTAAAGGGGCCTTGTTCTTTGTGCCCGGACTGTTTCCGAGGTGGGGATCGCGAATCCTTTGAGAAACCGCAGGTTGGGGTGGAAGCTCCCGGATCGGAGCAGAGGCCGCTCCGGCTGCAGAGGAGGCAGGGCGCCCTCTAGTGGCAGGCCTGGCCCTTCCAGGGAGGGGCGGAAGTGCCCCCGTGATTTGCGGGGCCGGCACAAGGGAGCTGGTCCTAGGCCTGCAGCCCCCGGAGAAGGGTGGTACCTGGATTTGGTCCACACATCTAGGCCCTGGGCAATTGTAGGGATGGGAGCGTTCAAACCCAAACCCAAACCCAAGAAGTGATAACACAGACTCTGCCTATCAGTGACTTGGCTTCTTAATTAAAAATAAGGCCACAGTAGGAAGGTGAGCCATCAATGAAGCCCAACCTGGGCCCTACAGAACGGGAGAGTGTGTGTGTGTGTGTGTGTGTGTGTGTGTGTGTGTGTCTGTGTGTGTGAGCACCACCCGAGACAGGCAGAGAATCCAGACGCACCCCTGGGGGAGAAGGTGCCACAGTGCCTGGCCTTTGGACCACAGTGCCTGCCAAGGATGCCCCATTAACATGGGTCCCACTCCAGGCAAAACCAAGCAGACCCAAACCAGAAACAAACCACCCTCTTAGCCAAAGAGCACCTCCACACAAGTTTATCCTAAGTCTTAAGAGAGGTTGGAGGGGCCGGCCGGGTGGCGCAGTGGTTAAGTGTGCATGTTCTGCTTCAAGCAGCCCAAGGCTCGCCGGTTGGAATCCCGGGTGTGGACATGGCACCGCTTGGCAAGCCATGCTGTGGTAAGCATCCCACATATAAAGTAGAGGAAGATGAGCACGGATGTTAGCTCAGGGCCAGTCTTCCTCAGCAAAAAAAGAGGAGGATTGGCAGCAGATGTTAGCTCAGGGCTAATCTTCCTCAAAAAAAAAAGAGAGAGAGGTTGGAGATATCTCAAATGGAAATCTCCAGAATGGCCTCACCCCCTCCACATAGCTCTGAATCGCTGGCTGGGGGCCACACACACCAGTACTGTGGACATGGAGAGAGGTGCGCAGTGGGCACAGGGTATGCATGGCTCAGGTGGGGATTCAGAGCTCAGCAGAGGATTCCTAGACAACTGGATCCAGAACAGCCCTCGGACACAAAACCTGAAGCGTTTCTATGGCAGTGGCAGGAATACACTACTTGTACCATTTATAAGCAATAAAAGGGTTATTCATATATCCCCTTTGGGCTGCAAATTCTTCATGTACAAAAGAAAAAATATCTGTCCTTTTACTCATGAGGCTGGCTTAGGAATCAAATGAGATACATTTTTTTCCAACTGATGTTTTGGCTTAAAAATGTAAAGGATTCGGATTCTATTTTATAATAAATCTGTTTTTAATATAAGGATGTTTGCCCAAAATCTTCATGTGAAATCAACTCCAGAAAGACGGAGGCACCAGGTTTGCCCTGAGCTTTAGGGGGCCTGCCCGCCCCTCCGCGCCCTGATTGAGAACGCCCAGCTACTCGCTGTGCACACAAGTTGGTCTGGGCTACCCCCTCTGGTTAACACTAAAACTGGTAGTGGGTCCTCCTGGGGCTGTGGATAATCCACAAGTGAGTAATCAAGAGGTGACCACACAAGCTCCTCCCTCCCTTCCTCTTGTCTCACCAGGCTCCCCAACAGCCACAGGCCACTGCAGAACTCTTCAGTGTATGTAGATCTTGTCAGAGATTGCTCCGGGAAAGTGGGTCATGATCTGCATCCGCAGCCACCAGTAGTAGTCCATGGGGTGGTAGCGGGTGTAGGGGGTGGCGGCGGTCAGGGCATGGGTGACAGCGTTGATGACTGGGGACGTGTCTGTGGAGCCGCTGCTGCAGTAAGTCTCCATCTTGGCGATCTTCTCATCAAAGTACTTCCTGCCGTAGTCCTTGCGCACCACCTCAGGCAGGTCGTCCCACATCTTATTGGCGATGGCCTGGATGCGCTCAGGACTGTAGAGGCTGGTGGCAACGATGAAGTTGCCAGGTTCCACCACACTGACCTTCACGCCCAGTGAGTGCATCTCATAGCGCAGGCAGTCGGAGAAGGCCTCCACCCCGAACTTGCTGATGCAGTATGGGGAGCGGGCCGGGTTGGCCATGCGGCCCAGCATGCTGCTGATGTTGATGACGCGGCCTACAGAGGAAGAGAGCAAACACGGCTCAGAGGCACTGTCTGGCGGCACAGAGGGCCTGGGGCCTGGCAGGCTCTTGGAGGCCTGGCTGGAACCTGGCCCCCTGGCCTCTCACACCTATTCTGCTGCCTGCCAGGCTGGGGCCTGGCTTTCTGAACCATCCAGGGTCAGGGAGCCTTCTCATTTGAAGTCAAGGCTAGCTCAGGCCCACACATCAGCATCTGCATCCCTGATACTTCCTGGGGAGCCCACTGTGCAGGGCAGGACAGGGGAGGGGAAATGAGAGGGAAGCAGGCCTGCATGCCAAGAGGGCACAGTATAATGGACAACACACAACTGTGTCTCCCCTCGAACATTCTCCCATTGCATTTTCACCCCAAATTGTGTTCACCTGGTAGGGCAAGTAAGCAGGGCAGGGGCAGGGTCTGAACCTGACTTCAGGCTAGGACATGTGGGCAGAGTCTCGGGCATGGGGAGAGAGTGGTGACCTGGAGAGGCTCTCCCACAGGCCCAGCCTAGGGCTGCTGGGAGCTGACCACAGCTTCTCCCAGCCCTGGGGGCAGCGGGATGGAGGTGGAGCTCACCCAGCCCAGCCAAGGAAGCCCAGGCAGACCGGGGACCCGCTCGCCCCGGGTGTGCCCCTGGAAGTAAACGGGCAGCCCCATGCTGGGCACTATGGGGAAGCACCTTTCAGAAACCTCTAAGTTAGAAGTCGCTGAAGGGTTGGGGTTTTCTTCTAAAATCCTACAGCTGCTCTCTAGGTTCATCCTGTACTTCTGGGACTGTGGGATAGATCATATGGATCTTCCCCTTTTTGCCAGAATTGCTTGCTGTTCTAGGGTGAAAATCTGAGTCAGTGACTTCTTAGGTAGTTTGCTTGCATTTGGCTACCTCACACGGTTTGGGTGTTTTGTGTTTTCCAAATTTCTACTCTTGGTTATTATCATTATTATTTTTACTTAGAGCACAATTGTCTCACTTTTTAACTATGGCATAGTAACCCACAGAATGGATATACCAAAATTTACACCCCTATTGATGCCTGAGGTGTCCACACAGCTCTGTGCACAGGGTGGTTATTTCTCCAGATTAGGTTCCCAGTGTGGGATTGCTGCTGTAAGCTTTTAGCCTTTGGGGCAGAGACTGTGGCCCTTACCTGCTCTACTATCTGAAAGCCACATGTCCCTTTCCACCCACCTGGCCACAGCACCTCTACTGGCCACCATCCACGGGCCCCACGTGGCCCCTGGGAGCCATGTGCTCAGCCTCACTGGGCTGTGGATGCTGGATCTGCTGAGACCTCTTTCCATTCTGAGCAAAGATGAAAAGGTGGGGCAGGTGCGGGGGGCTGGAGGGAGGTCTCTTTCCGACTCACCTTTGGCCCTTCGGATGAGGGGGAGGAAGGACTTCGTCATCCGCACCGTGCCCCAGAGGTTCACCTCCGCCACCTCCTTGTAGGTCTCCATGCTGGTGAACTCCACCTCCCCGAACGTTGAGATGCCCGCGTTGTTAACCAGGCCCCACATGCCTGATAGCAGGACAGAACCACAGTCACCATGTGGGCCCCACCTCAGCCAGCACCCATCAGCCTGCAGCCCCTTCCCCTCCCCACTCTCATGCCTTGTTCCCAGGACTTGCCGGCATCTTGCCCAAGGCTCTTGGGACACTTTCTAGAGTCACCAAGAACAACAGGAGACAGAGAGGCCTCAAGTGCTGGCTGTGAGCCTCCCTTAAGTCTAGAAAGTCCAATCCTTATCTTCTGCTTTAATCGATTCTCTGGGCCCATCACCACCCAGCCCTGCCAGGTGCCCCCTCACTCACTTCCACTCTATTCCATGCAGTCGCATCCCAGCACTCAGCACCCGGGCACCTCTTATTGCATCCCCGCCTCTGAGCCTTTGCCTGCATTCTCTCTCTTGCTGGAAGCCAGGCCAAGCCCTCCCTGGAGGACCAGAGAGCGGACCCAGCATCCAAGTTAGGGGCTCAGCCCAGCCTTGATCTCAGGTCACACCCTCATCCCGCTCCACCCTGAGACCCACCTAACAATTACTCCGTCCTCTAACCTCCCTGTCTGGACCACGCACTGTTTGCTGGTTATCCTATGGTAAGCCCCCAGACCCAGTAACCTGTGTGTCAATATCCCACATGTATAAACCCGGTCTTTGCAGGTAGAGAACATCCCTCAGCCTTGCATGGGCCTATGGGGCTGAGTACAGGGTCGGAGCAAATGTCCACTCCTCAAGTATCCTTGGGTTGACCGTTTCCTGCAAGACCAGCTAAGGGACACTGCCTTCTGTAGACACAGAACATTGGCACTGGAAGGCTGCTTGGAGTTCACTTGGTCTGAGAGCTAATCTTACAGCTGGGGAAAGGGACGCCATGAGCGGCCAGGACTGGCTGCAGTGCGCCCAGTGAGTCAGAGGCTGAGCTGAGCCGGGGGAAGCGGCAAGGAGGAATGTTGCAAGCACTGGATGGGCTGGAGCGTCAGGACAGAGCCGGCCCTGCCTCTTTGTTGCGGAAACCCTCAGGGAAGCGGCTCCTCCTTCCCAAGGCGCAGCCTCAGGGTAGAGCGGCCCTCCTGGGCGCCCCGCCTGCGCCTGCGCAGCTCAGGCCCCGCTTTGCTTCCAAGTTAATCATGGAAATGAGTTTGTGTAAATGACACAGTAATTGGTCTCTAGCTGCTTTCCTTCCGTGTTACCCAAATTAAAGCTTCGTCAACTGACCTCTGGTGCCATCTCCTTCAATTACGGAGAATTAAGGCCATTTATTAGGGAAAGGAAATTGCTGGTTAACAAAGTGCTCCTGAACTTCTCACTCCCACTCCCCCAGGCAGCGCAGCGGCTGAGGCTGGGCCAGCCCTCCGCCCTCACTGACCTCCTGACGCAGCCGCTCCACCCCCACAGCTGCGCCTGCCCCCCTCCCTGCAGACATCCCCCCTCCCCTCTTCCCAGAGCACAGGAGGCCTCTCACCACTTGCGAAGGCTCACACCTCACCCTCCACCTTCCAAACCACCATAGGCCCTCAATCCTCTCTTTCATGAAACCTCAACTCTTCCCTTGCCTCCAACTCCTTCCCTTCAATGTTGTACATTTTAGGTGCTTAATAAATGTTTGTCAGGTGAATACAAACACCATGTCTCCATGTCCTGGAGAAACTTCTCTTAACCCTGCTACCCCACCATGTCGTCATGCCACTGTCTGCTCTCCTTCCTCGTTGGCCAGGCTCCTGAGAACAAAAGTCACGCCCTCCAGTTTCCCATTTCCCTGCTATTCTGGGTCCCAACCCTGTTCCAGGGTGTCCAGGTGCCACATGCTAAGGACACTACCCTGTCTTCCCTCTCCTCAACCTCTCCACGGTGTGAGCACTACTCTTGGTTCTTTGCCACTGACTCCGCCCTGGCCATTAATAATACCCAAGCATCTCCTCCATCCTCCCTGGCACCTTTCTTCCACCTGCTGCCCTAGATGCAGGGGTCCCCCCATGTCCTGTGCTAGGCCACCTTCCCTCAAATTACACTCCGTGCTTGGGCAGCTTGGTCTTCTTTACGTTCTTGGAATTTTGCAGCCACTTTGTGTTTGATTCATACAGGGCAGTATCACATGACCCAAAATACACAGTCTTTTTTCCATCTAAAAATTAATTACATCTGACACTGATATCCAAAAAGGTTCATTGAACTTGACCCATAAAAGCACACTGCTCCCGGATCAGAGCACGGCTGACTTGATACGCAGTAATGCTCTGTGGACGCAGGAGCTCTCTGGAGTCCTCGGCCAACAGTGAATACACTCACTACTTTCCCACTGGCCTGGACCACAGCTGTCTGTAACGGCCCAGCATCACCTCCGCGTCCATGGCTCCCAGGGGTCCCTCGGGAGTCGGCGTTCTCTCCTAACCCTAGTCTCCTCCTCCTGATGGTCACTGTCACCTGAATGTCCCACAGGTCCCCAACCCACCCTGCCCACACCAATACATCAAGTTCCCAGCTACCCCAGCTGGCTCCTCCTTTTTGTTAGTAGTTTCACTTTCACCTTTGACTCCTCCGGCTCCTTCACTTCTCCCCAAATAATGAGTCACCAAGTACTGTTAATCTCACTGAGAAGGGTCAGAGGACAGCTGCCAGGCCCTGAACTCAGCACTTTGCATCCATTAACTCACCTCATCCTCACAGCCAACCTACGCAGCAGACACAGAACTGTCCCATATCTGGATGAGGCAACTGAGGCTCAGAGAGGCTAAGCACCTTGCTCAATGTCACCCAGCTAACAGGCGGACAGGACAGAATTAGGACTCAGGCTGTATGAGGGGATATGTTTAACCCTGTCCTGCTGCTGGCTTTCTCTGCTGGGTCACTAGGATCAGTGTCTTCTTTCCTGTTTCCACAGCATTAGTTTGGGTCCTTGTTACCGCCTCCCTGTATTAGAAGCCTCTCTGGGTCTCCCTGTCTCTGTTTCTCTCCCCCACCTCACGAAGCCCCTCAGCCACGCTCTCCTCCCCTGTCTGTCTCTTCCTGCTCTGATGGTTCCCTCTCCTAGTGGGGATGTGAGGCCTCCTTTTCCACGCTTCTCACCCACTCCCCCTCATGTGTTCGGTCCTCCTAAGGCCTGAACAGCCTGCTACCCCTCTGACAGTGGCCCTCCTGCCTCTGCTCAGCTCCCTCACCCCTCAGCGTGAGAGCAGCTTTCTGTTGAAATTCCACGCACGCTCCTGCAGCGGGTGGACCTAGGTGTGAGCACTGGAGGGCTCTCTGAGCACTTCTCCCACTTCACAGACGGGCAAGGCGAGGCCCACACAGGTGAGGCACAAGCCTAAGGTCACCCTTCCAGTAAGAGGTGAAGCTCAGAGTAAATCCCATCTTCTCACTCCCAGACTGAGGGCGTCCCAGATAATAGGGCCTCCCTGTCCGTGCATAACATCCCCAGTGCTGTGACCGTTGCTCACAGGTCCTGCCGTGAAGCCACTGACTTCCCCCTGGTGTCCAACTGCAAACTCCTCCTGCCAGGTCAGACCTGTCTGATGCTCAGCACACTACCAGTCATACAGCAGGTACTCAATAAATGCTTACTGCCTGCGAGGTTAAGTGGCTTCCAGATCAGACCACGCTCACAGCCTGCCGGTTGGCCCTCTCACTTGACCTTTCCTGGGGTGGAAGAGGTGAGTGCTGGTTACAGGCTCCAGATGTCCAGTCCCTCACAGTCGTGCTGGGGAGCAGAGAGCTGGTGGCAGATGGCTCACCTGCTCTAATCAGACAGTCCCTTCATCTCACCCCCATGGCTGGCTCCCCTGTTGGCAGCAACTGTTCCACAGAGCCAGGGTGAAGGGCACCAAACGAGCCATCAAAACGTGCCCTCCACTTGTCTCCTCGAAAGTTCCTGCCTGGGTGGAGCGTGAGTCAGAAGCAGCCGCCTGCTTAGGAACAGCAAGCTGGTCTGAAAGCTCTGGGAGGGCGCCACCTGGAGTTCAAAAACAGCATTGCCAGAGAAGGGAAAAATCCAGCGGCTTTACTGGGAAAAAGACACCGTCTGGGGGGCCCCCCCGGGTGAGGTGGGGGTGGAGGGAGGGCAGGAGGAGGAGAGGGGGAGACAGAGAGACCTGCACAACCACATATCTGACGGATTTATTTTCTTTTTCAGACCTAAAAATTTTCAAATCTTTTTCCCAAAAATGCAATATTAGTAAGTAAGATCGTGGTGAGTGGTTTATGAGCCCCCATTGGAATGCGTCCCGCGGAGAAGGGCAGCAGGGAAGGGTTTATGCATCAGGGCTGGTGCTGGAGCTGGCGCCCGGTCCAGGGGCGGGGGGCTGAGTGCCTCCCCCGTGGGCTCCCTTGCCTATTAGGCTAACTGGCCAGTCCAGTACGGGGAACGGAGGTGGTTCTGCCCCGGTGGCAGGGGACAAGAACCAGGGCCTGAGCAGCCCTCAGCCCTGGTGCAGCCCCACTCTGTGCTCAGGTCTACGTGATGAGTCCTTCCCACGGGCATGCTAATCAGCAACCCCCCCCCCCCCCCCCCCGCCACAGGCTGGAATGAAGTGGCTTTGTGGCGCTGACTGCAGCTGTTTTCCTGCCTAGTAGTTTATGAAGATGACACCCTGGCCACCAGGGAAGGCGAGTAGAGGAGGATTTACCACCAGGAAGGGGGTGATGCAGGCTGTACCTTCCGAGCTGGTAGCCATCCCAGTGGGACCCAGCCTGCCTTCTCCTAATGGGACAGGAGCCCTGGCTCTGCCTGTTAATTCGTAGGCAGATATTCAGTGAGCTTGGGAACTCACAGGCCTCTCCTCAGAGAGCAGAGGGCCTGGGAATGGCCTGCTATGGGGTGGGGAGGGGAGCAGCACTGGGCTGACAAGGTGACGATCAGTGACAGGCTGGTAGTCCAAGCAACGGCTTCTGTGACAGCCACACAGCACAAGAGCTTCTGAGGCATCTCCACTTGACTGATAATGCTCGGCAGGGTGCCCAGCACAGGCCCTGGTCACCCCACCCCTTCCCTGCTCCCTACCAGCCACTGAAGTCACCACTCAGGAGAACTGCCCCCACCCTGTGCTGTGGGAAAGCAGAGAGGTGAAGGAGGCATGCCCTTTCTGCCTGGGCTGTCAGGAAGCTCACAGGTACATGTCAGAGATGAAGCGAGTAGACCAGACTGGCTTCCCCAGGCAGCACCACCACGCTGGCATCCCCTCCCCTCTGCTCTAGAACAGAGCCCCCCCACCGAGATCCTCCATGCGCTGAACCAGGAGAACGCTTGAGTCTTTATGTTATGGGAACTTTCTGCAGAATGTGACCCTGTTGGCTACTGTCCCCCAAATTGTCTGTTCCTTTAGCTCTGGGGTGCTGGACCCAACCTCTCTCACAGCTGTCTCTTCCCCTTCTCCGGGCCCTAATTGCTCATGTTCCCCAGGAGTGCCCTCCTTGCATCTCATCCACTCCTAGTCTCACCTCCAACCCTGGACACCCCATCTCCAGCCCGGACACTCCCCCAGGGCATCCCATGGGCACTTCAGCGTCTTCTGGTCCCTCAACCTGCTCCTCTAGCAAGGGGCGCCAGGTGTCCAGGAGACAGACCCCCTGTCTCTCCCACAACCCCACGTGCATCAGTCAGCACGTCCAGCCAGCTTTGTCTTCTCAATACTCCCCAAGTCTGATCCCCACTCTCTCCCAGCATCCTCTGCCCTTGTTCAGGCCTCTCCCACTCATGCTCCCCCTTTAAATCCACCCTTCACACTTTTGGCACAGTCCCCAGAGTGAGCTTTCCCAGGTCTGACCAGGTCATTCCCCTCTTCACTGGCTCCCACTGCTCTCAAAAGAGCAGCCATGCTCCCTCACCCAGCACCCCGGGCCCCAGACGACCTCCCTCCCAACCTCATTTGCTGCTACCTCCTCCGCTAGACTTGACCCCTGACTCGTTGTCTCTGCCACAATCTGCCATAACTGACCTGTTCCCCACCCCACCCCAAGGCATCCCTCTGGCCTGTGCTGCTCCCTGAGAGGGGATGTGGAAATCACCTGGGTCAGCCCCCCAAAGAACTGTGAGGTCCTTGGGGACATGGTCTGTGTCTTGGCCATCTTTGTGTCTCCAACAATCGGCCCAGTACCTGGCCGAGAATGGGCATTCAATGAGCATTGGCCAAGGTGACCTGCACCAGTGCACATCCATTCATGGTTCCTGTAGCTTCTGAAATCACGTCTGGCTTTATTTCATATTGCCTTATTGCATGGGTGTGTTTAATTTAACCTGCTTCCTCCTATTGGGCAGGAGGAAGAGCTTGAACAATAAGGAAAGCGGTCTCTGGCAGGATACCAGCAAATGGAGGGGGGTGGTTTAGGAGGGGCATCCTCAGAGTGGCCTGTGCACTGCCCTGCTGCCCCAGGTGCCCCTACCTTTCTCAGGGTCCCCCAGGCTGGAGCGGACGGTCTCCACTGCTGCCTCCACCTCCTGGCTCTTGCAGACATTGAGTTGGATGGTTCTCAGTCGATCACTCTTCAGGCTGTCCAGTTCCTTGACCCCAACATCCCCTTTGTCCTGGGGAGGAGAGAAGAGCTGCTTCACCCCGCTCCTTCCCACCCTGCCTCCAGGATGAAGACCGTGACCAATGCGGGGAGCTGGCCCCTAGTCCCTGCCAAAGGCTGGGGCTCACTCACAGCCGCAGGGGGTGGTCTCGGGAGGCCCACCTGGGCTGCTCCACCTGCAGGTGGTTCTACCCAACCCTGAAGCACTGATGACAAATCAAGCACCAGAAGAAGTGCCATAGACACAACCAGGAGCCCCCAGACCCCCCGGCAGCACTCTTTCTCTAAGCAGAGGTTGCAAACTCAACACATACCAGGGCCAGGCGTGTGGGTATCAGACGATGAGAAGGGTAGGGACTTGGCAGGGGAGCAAACGCCTCGCCTCTCAACCCCTGCTGGCTGTTGTCCTCATGTGTATGTAAGCCCAGGGTTGCCAGATGCTTATATTTTTAAGCTTGTAATTGGGAATTTTCTGTGTGAAATCTCCTAATTTTTTTAAGTGTTGGCAACTTATTCACATTTTAAAAAAACACTGTGTGAACCAAAGCACATCCACAGGCCACAGGTGACCAGCAGGCTGCCAGTTTGCCACCTCTGGCCCAAGCCAAGGGCCCATCCCCCCCAAGTTGGTAAGAGGCCAGGGCCAAGCTCTACGTCCTGCGGAGTCCCTGACCAGGCTCTGGGCACGTAGGTGCACCCCTAACGAGTGCCCAGTTTTTCCAGCTCCAGGTGGAAACAAGGACATCATCCCCTATCCTGACCTGCTCAGGTTAATGAGGAAACCTTTATTTAAAAAGCTGTTAAACCATAACGTGCTATGCAAATTCAAGTATTATTAACCATAACAAAGTGTCACTCACTCAGCAAACATTTCTCAGGCCTCTATCATGTTCGGGCACTGTGCTGAGAACTGGAGACAAAAAAATAACAACTCAGGCCCTGTTCTCGAACAGTCACATTTTAGGGGAGCAGACAGATGAGTCAGCAAACAACACGGGGAGTATTTGCAGCATGGAAGCTTGTAGGAGGTGGGAGGCTGCACCGAAGGCGAGGCAGGCAGGGAAGGCCTTCCGAAGTTAGTGACTGCTGAGGGCATTAACCAGAGGGGGCCCTGGGGACAGGGCACTTCAGGAAGAGGGAAGAGGGTGCTGCCATTGCAGGCAGAGCAGAGGCATAAGGAAGTGGTGGGACCCGAGGCTGGAGTGGGCAGGAAGCTGCTCGGGGCAGTGGTGAGCTGCCGGAGAATGTGAATAAAAGTAGCTGTCATTTATGCAGTGTTTACTGTGCTTCACACTGTGCTGAGCACTTGACATGAGTTATCTCATTAGTCCTCTCGTCGTGAGGCAGGTTGTATTACCATATTTCGTCAATTCTATGACACGTATTTTTTTCCACCATACGGATGAGCTACAATCGATGTGAAAAGTAAACACTGTCAGTCATAATTTAATTGGCAGTGCCTTTTCTTAGTGGTGCATGCAACAGTGGTGTATCTTACAAGAGGACAGGAGCAGCTGCCAGAGGATGAAGTGAGGGAGAAATGCCCACTCTCAGTCAAGGGCTTGCTCAGGGCACATATGACTGGTACTAAAGCAAACATGCCCGACAAGGGCCAGAGTAGGAAGCATAGGACGGTCAGCATACGTTAGCAGTGGAAAGTTCTCCATGGGTTGGGCTGAGCCTCGTAAGTGGTTTGAACCAGGAGGACCCTAACCCCGTGACTGGAGGACCTGCATCATACAACCACAGAGGGACATAGGAAAGAATGGTGAAGTGACCACGTGAAATAGGGCCAAAGGTGCTGGAGATACAGGCGTACCTTGGAGATGTGGGTTTGGTTCCAGACCACCGCAATAAAGTGAGTCACACAAATCTTTTGGTTTCCCAGTGCGTATAAAAGTTATGCTTACACTATACTGTAGTCTATTAAGTGTGCAATAGCATCATGTCTAAAAAACAATGCATATGCCTTAGTTAAAAAATCATTGCTAAAAATTGCTAACCATCCTTTGAGCCTTCAGCGATTCATAATCTATTTGCTGGTGGAGGGTCTTGCCTTGATGTTGACGGCTGCTGACTGATCAGGGTGGTGGTTGTGAAGCTTGGGGTGGCTGTAGCAATTTCTTGAAATAAGACAACAGTGAAGTCCCTCGCATCAATTGACTTTTCCTTTCACGATCGGTTTCTCTGCAGCATGCGATGCTGTCTGATGGCGTCTTACCCACAGTAGAACTTCTTTCAAAATTGGAGTCAGTCCTCTCAACCCCTGAAGCTGCTTCATCAGCTAAGTTTATGTCATATCCCAAGTCCTTTGTTGTCATTGCCACAATCTTCACAGCATCTTCACCTGGAGTAGATTCCATCTCAAGAAAACACGTTCTTTCTTCCTCCATAAGAATCAACTCCTCCTCTGTTAAAGTCTTATCAAGAGATTGCAGCAATTCACTCACATCTTCAGGCTCCACTTTTAATTCTCATCCTCTTGCTGTTTCCACCACATCTGCAGTTACTTCCTCCACTGAAGTTTTCGACCCCTCAAAGTCATCCGTGAGGGTTGGAATCAACTTCTTCCGAATTCCTATTAATACTGATATTTTGATCTCTTCCCATGAATCACGAACGTTCTTAATGGAATCTAGAATGGTGAATTCTCTCCAGAGAATTTTCAATTTACTTTGCCCAGATCCACCAGAGGAATCAGTACTTATGGCAGCTATAGCCTTATTAAATGTTTTTCTTAAATAATAAGACTTGAAAGTTGAAATTACTCCTTGATCCATGGGTTGCAGAATGGGTGTTGTGTTAGCAAGCATGAAAACAACATTAATCTCGTTGCACACCTCCATCAGAGCTCTTATGTGACCAAGGCGCATTGTCAATGCCCAGTAATACTTTGAAAGGAATCTTTTTTTCTGAGCAGAAGGTCTCAATAGTGGGCTTAATATATTCAGTAAGCCATGTAGTAAACAGATGTGCTATCATCCAGCCTTTGTTGCTCCATTTATAGAGCACAGGCAGAGTAGATTTCGCATAATTCTTAAGGGCCCTAGGATTTTCAGAATGAAAAAGGAGCATTGGCTTCAACTTAAAGTCACGAGCTGCACTAGCCCCTAACAACAGTCAGGCCTGTCCTCTGAAGCTTTGAAACCAGGCATTGACTTCTCCACTCTAGCTATGAAAGTCCTAGATGGCATCTCCTTCCGATATAAGGCTGTTTCATCTACATTGAAAATCCGTTGTTGAGTGTAGCCCCTTCACTAGTTATCTTGGTTAGATCTTCTGGACAACTTGCTGCAGCTCCTACATCAGCACCTGCTGCTTCCCCTTGCACTTTTTGGTTGTGGAGACGGCTTCTTTCCTTACGCCTCATGAACCAACTTCTGGCTTCAGACTTTTCTTCTGCAGGTTCCTCACCTCTCTCAGCTTTCATAGAATTGAAGAGAGCTAGGGCCTTGCTCTGGGTCAGGCTTTGGCTTAAGGGAATGTTGTGGCTGGTTTGATCTTCAATCCACACCACTAAATCTTTCTCCACATCAGCAATAAGGCTGCTTCGCTTTCTTATAGTATGTTCACTGGAGGATCACTTTTACTTTCCTTCAAGAACTTTTCCCTTGCCTTCACAACTTGGCCAACTGTTTGGCACAAGAGGCCTAGCTTTTGGCCTGTCTTGGCTTTTGACATGCCTTCCTCACTAAGCTTAGTCACTTCCAGCTTTTGATTTAAAATGAGAGATGTGCAGCTCTTCTTTTCGCTTGAACACTTAGAGGCCATTGTAGGGTTATTAATTGGCCTAATTTCAATATTGTTGTGTCTCAGGGAATAAGGGAGCCCAAGGAGAGGAAGAGAGACGGGGAATAGCTGTCAGTGGGGCAGTCAGCACACACCCAACATTTACCGACTAAGTTCACCATCTTACGTGGGTGCAATTTGTGGCACCCCCTCAAAAAATTACACTAGTAATCAAAGATCACTTATCACAGACCAGCATGACAAATTTCATTATAATAATAACAATAATAATGTTTGAAACATCGTGACAATTACCAAAATGTGACACAGAGACACAAAGTGAGCAAATGCTGTTGGAAAAATGGCACCGATAGACTGGTTCAATGCAGGGTTGCCACAAACCTTCAACTTGTAAAAAATACAGTATCGGTGAAGTGCAATAAAATGAAGTATGCCTATAATCACTCTGGAGGTGAGACTCAGGGAGAACACGATGGTGAGGGAGCCAACTTATTGTGTGCAGCCCAGAAAACAGAACCAGGGCCAAGAAGTTAAACTCAGCTCACAATGAAGAGTGACTTTCCCAGGCAGAAGATGGCATGGACTGCTGGGAGGTGTTGCAACAATGAGGGTGGAGGTGGGGGTTGGGGCAGGGTGGGGAACGTGGTGCAGAGACAACCTAGCATCAGACAGGAGGTCAGGCTGATCCCTCTCTCAGATCTCTTCCACCTCTGAACTCTCATTGTCTCCAGGGAGCCTCCCCGGTGGCCCTGGCAGAAGCAAAATGGCATGGCCCCCCAGGCTCTGCCCAGCCTGGCACTGGGGGTGGCAGCCACACCCAGAGTCACCTTTGCACAGAGCAGCCAGCTGTGAGGCTTGGTTAGGCCAAGGCTCGGCTCTGAACACCCCTCGGTGTGCCAACCTCCCCAAACGACAGGGCAGGTGTTCCATCTACAGGGGAGCAGACAGGCCTGGGGCTTCTGCCACCGTTCCCACAGAGGGCCCACCAGAAAGGAACTCCCTGTGATCCCATCTCCAGTCCAGAGGGGCTGGTGCCCACAGACACGTCTCCTTTCCAGACAGCACACAGGCACCAGGAAAACACGTATCTTGTTTTAACGCAGTCTTCACATTCTGGCTCCTCAAACGCCCCTGGGAGCAGAGCCCAAGTGGGCTGAGTTGCCAAAGGGGTGCTGATGTCTCCTTCCAACAGAACACATTCCAGCTGAGATGCATGAGAGGGACCTGAGCGTCCTCCCCTCTTTCTGGACTTTGTTAACCCTGCTGCTATCTCTCAGCAACTCTCAGACGCCCACACCAGACCTCTCCTTGTGCCTCTAGGCAGCATTGAGCCCCTGCCGCTGGGGTCCCCAGAGGAAGCCCCTCATTCCAGGTCAGGGTACCTACATGAACTTTGTTTGGCAGCTTGGCAGCCAAGAGTGTTCTCTCCGAGGAAACTGGGAGTTGGTCTTACTGCCCACAGCTCCAGGCTCAGCACTCAGGCCCCCAGGAGACAAACCCCATCTGCCTACCTTCGCCGGACAGACCTCCCCATGAGTCCTCATCCGCAGGGACAGAGACGGCCAGTTTGCCTCCAGCTTTTCAAAGGAAACCTTTCCCAACCGCCCTCAGCCCGTAGGCTACAGACTATGGCAGCCTGTCCCCTTCAGATCCACCTGTCCTTAGGCCAACGCCACACTGCCCCCCTGGCTCCAGGGTTTCTGTCTTTGTCCAGGTCTATCTTG
Organism: Equus asinus; assembly: GCF_041296235.1. Lineage (NCBI taxonomy): Eukaryota > Metazoa > Chordata > Mammalia > Perissodactyla > Equidae > Equus > Equus asinus. Next base: position 27,850,684 of record NC_091794.1, read on the forward strand.
CTGCTCAGGGACAAGCTTTTGATCCTCCTGTGCTGGTGCCTGTGTAACTGGTTTATTGATAAACCCACTTCTTTCACTATCCCTTTAACTTCCTCTCTAAGCTATTTTTTCCACCCCTGGATGAAATTTCCGGCAAAACCTTGTAGCTTTCCCACTTATTCTCAGATAATAGAGAACCTCTTTGTTTGGTATAAAGAGTCCAGTTCAGACTACTAATCAAGTAACTCCCGCCCAGCCTGCTTTCAATACCCAAACTCTCAAACTTGTATCCACTTCAGAGCCTGCCCTGACCCAGGCCTGACGGAGTGCGGGAAGCAGGCTGGGACGCCAGCAGGGGTGGAGGCTGTCTGTCTCATTATTCTCTAGCTCCTCCTCCTCTCCTGCTCCTTAACCTCTGACCCTTTCAGGGTTGGATCCAGGGACTGGCAAACAAGACTGTAGTCTTCTGAGGGTGGTGCCATCAGTGTCTGCAGTTGGTGCCCTGGGACGGCAGATGCATAAGAGCTGGCCCTCCCTTCTTGGGGATGCTGTTGTGGGTTCCCTCCACTGAAGACCTCCCGTGCCATTCCGTCTTCCAGCCATTCCCTCCTCCAGCTGGGCATCTTCTTCCTCAGTCTGGACTTCAGTGAGGCACCCCTCTGGCTGGGGACACACAGACCCTCCTAGGAGTCTTACTGGACAGGTGCCCTTAAGATGACTCCAGTCAACTCTCCCCATTGCCCACATCGGGTCCAGGCAACAGTGTCCTGTCTGGGTGAAAGACAGCCTTTCTCTATGCAGCTCTCTCAGCTCTGCTTCCAGACAAGCCACTTCTGGCCTCATTTGGGGTCTTTAGACTTCCTTGGGTAAACATTAACACTCCATTCTGTGGCCTCAGACTCCAGGATACAAAAGGTAAGCTCTCCAACTAGTTGTCTTGAAGCCCAGTTCATTTCACTTGAGACGAGAAGGAAAATAGTACAGCATACCAACAACTCTGTCCAACCGCTCACCCCCTTCCACCCCAACTTATTACAGTACTGAGGCAGGCGATGGGCGAAGCCTGCCAGCGAGATCTGACAGTCTCTCGGCATTTATTGTTAGGTGTCTAGCACCTCAAGGCAGGATGTGAGGACACTCGGTACATGTTACATGTGAGCATCTATCACACACAGTAGAAACACTGGGCATGTAACAGCTCTAGGATGAGCCAAAGGAGGAACTAACAAGGGAGATGGAGAAAAACCAGAAGAACAGGGCTCCATGAAGTCAAGAAATAAAGTGGTACAAGCAAGTGATTTGTCTGGTCAGGTCTGCAGGTTGAGTGTGATATGGTCTGAGAAGTGGCCAATGGGTCTGGCAAAATGGGGGCTGTTGGCGTCCGTGTCAGAGGCTCTTGGGGCCCCTCCTGGTCCAGTCCTGCCTTCCTTTCCCAGCTCATCTCTCCCTCCACGAGGGCACTGGGCTTCAGCTACCTCAAGCTACCGGCAATGCCTGGATATGCCACCTCCCCCCATCCCAGGGAACTCCTGTTCGTCCTTCCAGATGGCGATGAGATGCCACCTTGGCCCATCAAGCCCTCCCTGTGCTCCCGGAGAGAGGCAGTCTGTTCCTTCCCTGATACAGGATCTCAGCCCCCCATTCTCACCTCACACGACTCCCCTCCCTCTCTCTCTCTCTCTCTCTCTCTCTCTCTCTCTCTCTCGCTCTCGCTCTCGCTCTCGCTCTCACTCTCTCTCTCTCTCGGCTACAGCCACAGAAGCCTCCCGCTCTTTCTCCAGCCCACACCCTCCTCAGGGCTCTGGCTGGGCTGTCCCCGTTTCCCTCACATATCTGCAAGACTTTCTCCCTCTCCTCCCCTCAATGTCACCTTCTCAGTGAGGTCGTTCTTCCCTCTTTAAAACTGAACACCCCTCTACCGGTAACTTTCACCCTCCATCTTTTCCTGTTTCATTTTTCTCCATTGCTTTTATCATCCCACAGAGAAGCAATTTACTTATTTACCTTGCTCCTTGTCTATTTCTCCCCCTCAGTGTAAGCTCCACAAGGGCGAGAACTTTTCACTGAATGGTATATCCTGTGTCTCCAGCAGAGAACACTGCCGGCTCAGAGGAGGTGCTCAATGAATGTTTGCTGGATGAACGAACAAATAAACAGAGTGACGGAGCGAAAGCCCCACCTGGGCGGGTTGGACAAAAAATGGGAAGCAAATAAATGAATGTATCTAGTACAAACAACCCTTTGGGGTGCTTTTCTACAAAGGGAAGCAGAGAAACGGGGTAGTAGTGCACACAGGATGTGGGATTGTGTCAGGTGTGTGTGTATATCTGTGTGCATGTGCACATGTGCCAAAATGACCCCGTAGAGAGAGAAAGGTTAATGACTAGGACAGTGGAGACATCTGCTGGAGCCATGTCCTTGACTTGGCCCGAGGCACTGAGATCTGAAGCACAAGAGGAGAGTGAGTCGAGATAAGAGCAGGCAGAGTGTGTGGGTGCAGAGGCAGCTGGAATCCATCATGCGGCTTAACGTCTCAGAATCGGCTGGAAGAATCTCCCGTTTCCAGCTCCTACGGCACTTTGTCCTTAGTCTCTGGTGGCTCTGACCTTTTGGATTTGCATAACTAATATGAGTAGAAACACATTCTTCAGAGCCCTAGTGACTTCTGCCCCCTCTAGCTTTTGACCAGAAAAGACAGACCATGACACCAAAATAGTTAAGAGGTAGACACTAACCTACACAACCTGGCAGTGATCTTGTCTGGTATTTTCTTTGAAATTCCAGTCACTGAATCATGGAATTACCAGGAGTGGAAGGACCTACGATCGCCCAGTCCAACCCTCTTATTATAAAGAGCAGACTGGGGCTCAGGGAGGGGAAGTATTTGCCCAGTCCCTGGGTTAATGGCTGATCTGGGACTAGAACCCAAGGTCCCTACACCCTCTTGAAGGCTCCTCTGCAGCACCGAGCAGCCTCTGCACTGTGCTCTGGAATCAGGGTGCGGCCTCTGTGTCACCGGACAAGCGAGCACAATGGCACAGGTGCTAAACTTATGGACAAGGAACTTTAAAGGCTCAAAGCGCTGTGTGGCATTGTAGCTCCTGCCAGGACCTGCTGAGGCAGGTCCGCATTATGCAGAAAACCCAGCTCCAAGCAGGCCACACCCATTGTCTCCAAATCCCTCCTGAAACAGGTTCTCTCATACCCTGTCAGAGGGAGCAGACACTGTTACAGCTTTTTAGGGGAGCAGTTAGGCAGATTTGAATAAAATCTAAAATCTGCACACTTTTCCACCTAGTACTTTCACATCTAGAAATTTTTCCTAAGAATTACTAGTGAAAGCATGCAAAGATATGTGCAAGATTATGAATGTGGCTTTGTTTATAATAGCAAAAGTCACAAGCAATGTGCACACATGCATTTTAGTTACTTTGGGGCAAAAGACTGAAGTACAAAGACTTCACTTTTTTATATCATCCACTTCTGTACTGTTTGAATCTACTATGAATATGTATTACTTCCATAATTTAAAAGAAACAAAAATTAAAAGGACAAATAAACTCTTCTCTGATCTGGAAATATGTTCAGACTGTGGCAAAGCAAATTACTATTTGTGTGTGTTTATATTATTGAAATTTTTACATTGAGCAGATATTGCTTTTACAGATATTAAACCCAGTATGAAAAAAAATTCCTTCCCTTGGCTCCTACTGCCTTCAAAATAAAGAAAAATATCTCATCCACTAAGCAGAGACAACAAATTGTCCCAAATGCCCATTCTTCCCTTGTTCTACAGCAGCAGAACCCCTGACCTTCAGCAGGGTACCTATTGTCTCAGAGTACTGACTACATTTCCCAGCCTCCACAGTGGCCAGGGAAGGCCATGTGACTAAGTTCTGGCCAATAGCGTGAGAGTACAGGGGCTCTGTGAACAACTTCTGGGTCTTGCTTGAAGCACACTCTGTTGGTGAAATTGTGTGGAAACAGGTACTGTCATACATTGCTGGTGGGAATGTAAAATACACAACCCTTATGGTGGGAAATTTGAGAATATCTTTAAAAATGACAACATATTTTATAGACCCTTTGACACAAGAGTAATCTCAATCCTAGGAATTTACCCTAAAGATAAACCCCCAATAATACAAAAAGACATATGCACAAGGTTATTCATTGTGGCATTACTTGTAATTGCAAAATATTGAAAAACAACCTAACTGCTCACATATAGGGGACTGGCGGAGTAAACTATGGTCCACCTGCACAACGGAGTATTATGACGCTGTTAAAAAAAAGTGAGGAAGATCTCTGTGAACTCATAGGGTGCGATTTCCATGAAACATTGTTAAGTTTTTTTTTTTTTAAAGTGCAAAAGGGCACACATAGTATGCAAACATTTGTGTAAGAAGGGAGAAAGGAGAGAATGGAGTGGAAAAGATAGGTGGTGGGAGAGTAACACTGTTTTGAGTAAACCTTTTTATACAATTTTGACTTTACAGCCTTGTTAATGTTTTACATATTCCAAACAAATTAAATCAACAGGAACGAGGGGGAACAAAATACAAACAAATACATGAATCAAACTGTATTTCAAATAAATAGTATAATGATAAAGAAAAAGATAATTAATCCAAGTAACTTTTAAACATAGTACTTGGTATATGTTCAGTCAATAGATAAAAAATACTTTAAAAAGTCTTAAGCTCGACAGTGGTGGCCACAGTAGAACTCCGTTCAGGACAACTTGCTGTGGGAGCAGTTGACAGATGGTCTCTGGCTGCTGCACCTTCAGATCCACTGCAGCCTGAATGCCATGACCACAGCCACGGGCACGCTAGCCTGGGCTGCTGTCAGCTGATGGCTGAGCACGGCAGGCACGCTGGGCCATTCCTGCCTGAGGCAGGTCTCCTCCAGCAGGAGCCCTTCGCTTGGGGTTCCCCATCATTCTAAACAGGATGCCCTGCCTGGACTGCAGTCAGAAGCTCTGCCCACCTCATCCCCTTCCTTCCAATGCCTTTTCACTGACCTGCATCGCAGTCTAAATGCGTTCCCTGCCATTTCCTGTCTCATTCCCCGTTAGCCATTACGGGCATTTCCCAGATCAATCTCTTGCACATCTAATCCTATTTTGGCATCTGCTTCTTGGAAGATCTGAGCTGACACAAAAACTTAGACTGGCTGTTTGTAATGGTATGAACGTAGCAATTCTGAAGCGATTGTGTGTGTATTATAGGATTAGCCAAATGAGAGTAAATACATCGATGTAGTTGCGAATCAAGGTCCTAATTGCAGGAGAAGGAAGAAACGAAATGGAGTGAGAGAAGCAAGGAAGAATGCTGTCATGTTGAATTGGAATAGGAGGTCAGTATAACCTTATGAATGTGTGATATTTATAGGAATGTAGATAGGGGATATATAGACATAAATAAATATAGTGTGTGCATATATATATGTCTGTCTGATTATTTATACATCTTTTAGCTCTCTCCACTGAGAGAGACAAGGAGCAGCAAATGCCCTATTAGCAATGAGCATACCTAATGCCCAGTGTTGGTTTCTAGATTCCATTAAAAGTAACCAGGTACAAACACATGTCTACAGAGATATGTGTGTGAATGTTGATAGCAGCATTATTCATAACGGCCAAAAATCCAAACATTTTTATCCAAATATCCATCAACTCGTGAATTAATTTCTTTTTCTTTTTTTTTTTTTTTGAGGAAGATTAGCCCTGAGCTAACATCTGCTGCCAATCCTCCTCTTTTTGCTGAGGAAGACTGGCCCTGAGCTAACATCTGTGCCCTATCTTCCTCTACTTTATACGTGCGATGCCTATCACAGCATGGCCTGCCAAGTGGTGCCATGTCCGCACCCGGGATCCGAACAGGCGAATCCTGGGCCGCCGAAGCAGAAGGTGAGCACTACTTAACCGCTGTGCCACCAGGGCGGCCCTGTGAATGAATTTTTTTAATGTAGGATATATCCATACAATAGAATACTATCCAGGAGTAAAAAGGAACGAACTACCGATACATTCTACAACATAGATGAATCTCAAAAACATTATGCTAAGTGAAAGAAGCCTGGTACACAAGCCTATGCGTTGTATGACTCCATTTATATGAATAGTCCAGAAAAGGCAAATCGAAAGAAACAGAAATCAGTGGCTACTTAGGACTAGAGGTAGGTGTGAGTAGGTGTGCAAATGGTCAAGAGGGAAATGTTTGAGTGATGCGAATGTTCTAAAGGTGAATTGTGGTGATGGTTGCACAACTCTCTAAATTGAGGGAGCTGTCTCCTAATTACTTTTGCAGGCTCATGTCCTAATTACTTTTACAGTGCTTCCCTTCATGCACCCTAAACTCCACTGGATGAGTCCCAAAGGAGCCTCATGCTTCCAAGCATTCGCTCAGGTCATTCCTCTCCGTCTCCACCTACAACAGTATTGTTCACTCCCCACGGCCCAGAACAAATGTTACCTCCTCTGTTCTGCCGGAATCAATCCCTTTCTTCTATGTAGTCTCATTAAAAATTCTTTGCACAACCCTGAGAACCCTCTTCACTCTAATTCCTCCAGCTGTGTCTGTGTATGGTTGTCCCCTCACCACTGGACAGTGAGCTCCATGGGGGCAAGGACCAGGTCTTAGTCGTCTACAGCACCTAGTAAAGTGTCAGACACATCATTAGCATTTAGCAAATGATGAATGAATGAATGAATGAATGAATGAATGGACAAAGCTATGAAGAACAAGTGAGACTGAAGCAAATGGAAAAGGTGTGGGCTGTTTTAAGTAACAGATGAGCCAGTTGTTAGGAAAGCAATTAAAAAACAACAACAGAACTTTGCCCAGGTCCTGGGCAGTACAGGTGTTAAATATTCAACTTGAAGTAGGATTCTGGGAAGATGATGGAGTAGGAAGCACTAGAAATCTGTCTCCCCACCTAGACCACAATGGCACTGGCAGAATCTGCCTATTGTAACTATTTTGGAACTCTGGAGTCTGTTGAAGGTTTGCAATTTCCAGCGGAAGATTTGGATGGTAAATTGTGGCTAATTTTGGCCACTTCTCTTCAACATAATATCGGAAGTTGTAACCAGAGCAATAAGGCAAGAAACAGAAATGAAAGGCATCCAAATTGGAAAGGAAAAAGTAAAATTATCTGTTTGGAGATGATATGATCTTATATGTAGAAAACCCTTAAGATTCCACACACACACACACACACACAAACTGTTAGAACTAATAAATGAATTCGGCAAAGTAGCAGGACACAAAGTCAACACACAAAAATCAGTTGTATTTCTATACATGAACCATGAACAATCTGAAAAGTAAATTTTAAAAACAATTCCATTTACAATGGCATCAAAAGAATAAAATACTTAGGAATTAACCTAACCGAGGGGGTGAAAGACTTGTACGATGGAAACTACAAAACACTTCTCAAAGAAATTAAAGAAGACGTAAATAATGGAAACAAATTCCAAGGTCACGGATTAGAGAACTTAATGTTGTTAACATGTGAATATTACCCAAAGTAATCTAGAGATTTAATCCAGTATCTATAAAAATCTCAATAACATTTTTTTGAAGAAAGAGAAAAACCTATCCTAAAATTCATATGGAATCTCAAGGGACCCCAAATTGCCAAAACAATCTTGAAAAAGAACAAAACCGGAGGACTCACACTTACTGATTTCAAAACTTACTTCAAAGCTACAGTAATCAAAATGATGCGGTGCTGGCATAAAGACGGACATAAGGACCAATGGAACAGAATAGAGAGCCCAGAAATAAACCCTCGCATATATGGTCAATTGATTTTTGACAAGGATGCAAGACCATTTAATGGGGAAAGGACAGTCTTTTCAACAAATGGTGCTGGGAAAACTGGGTATCCAGGTGCAAAGAATGAAGCCGGACCCTTACCTAACACCATATACAAAAATTAACTCAAAATGGATCACGGACCTAAATGTAAGACCCAAACAATAAAACTCTTAGAAGAAAACATAGGACAAAACTTCGTGACATTAGATTTGGCCATAGTTTCTTGGATACGACACCAAAGGCATAGATAATAAAAGAAAAATAGGTAAATTTGACTTCATAAAAATTTTAAAATTTTGTACATCAAAAGATACTATCCACAGAGTAAAAGGGCAACCCACAGAACGAGAGAAAATATTTGCAAATCATATATCTGGTAAGAGATTTATATCCAGAAGATAGAGCAAACTCCTAAAACTCAACAACAAAAAACAAACAACCCAATTCAAAAATGGCAAAAGACTTAAATAGACATTTCTCCAAAGAAGATACACAAATGGCCAACGAGCACACGAAAAATGCTCAACATTGCTATCATTAGGGAAATGCAAATCACAACCACAATGAGATACCACCTCACACCCATTAGGATGGCTGCTATCAAAAACCAGAAAACAGGGGCCGGCCCCGTGGCCGAGTGGTTAAGTTCATGCACTCCGCTCTGGTGGCCCAGGGTTTTGCTGGTTTGGATCCTGGGCGTGGACATGGCACCACTCATCAAGCCATGCTGAGGCAGCGTCCCACATGACACAACTAGAAGGACCCACAACTAAGAATACACAACTATGTACTAGGGGACTTTGGGAAGGAAAAAAATAAAATCTTAAAAAAAACAAACCAGAAAACAAGTATTGGCAAGGCTATGGAGAAAAATTGGAACTCTTGTGCACTGTCGTTGGGAGGTAAAATGGTACAGCCGCTGTGGAAAACAGTATGGCAGTTCCTCAGAAAATTAAAAATAGAATTACCATATGATCCAGCAATTCTACTTCTGGGTATATACCCAAAAGAATTGAAGGCAGAGTCTCAAAGAAATATTTGTATACCTATGTTCACAGCAGCATTATTCACAATAGCTAAAACATGGAAGCAACACAAGTCCCCATCAACAGATAAATGGATAAGCAAAACATAATATATCCACACAGTGGAATATTATTCAGCCTTAAAAAGGACATTCTGACATAGACTATAGCATGGATGAACATTAAGGACATGATGCTAAGTAAAATAAGCCACTCACAAAAACACTGTATGATTCCACTCACATGAGGTACTTAGAGTAGTCAGATTCATAAAGACACAAATTGTAATGGTAGTTGCCAGGGTCTGGGGTAGACGAGAATGGGGAGTTATTGTCTACTGGGTATAGTTTCTGTTTGATAAAATTAAAAGTGTTATGGAGATGGATGGGGGTGATGGTTGCCCAGCGATGTGAATATATTTAATACCACTGAACTGTACACTTAAAAATGGTAAATTTTACGTGAATTTCACCACAATTTTTTTAAAAACCCTCCAAAACAATGACAATGTGTGAAGGACAACGGTGACAAAGATGACCCATCTCTTACCTTCATCAAGCAGCCAGCAAACACAAGGAAGCCTTTTGAATGCAGATGTTTGGCCAAGGAGAACCCAAATCCAGAGTCACAGCCTGTGACCAGGACAGCTTTGCTGCCAGCCTGTTTCAGAAGGTTAGACTCACATTAGGAACCCAGGATCCCGAGGCACAGTGACCAGGCATCCTCTGGGCAGTAACAATTCGTGCTTCCTGCGTGGGACAGGCCTGGCCCTCCCCGCCTGGCTCTTTCTATCTGGAGAAGCACCGCGGTATAGTGGAAAACACTTGGACTCAGATTCAGGAGACCCGGTTCTAACCCAGACTCTGCCACCAACTAACAATGTTGTTGAGGGAAGTTACTCTCTTTTCTGGACCTCAGTTTCCTCATCTGCAGTCACCACCGTTATCACCACCACCATCACCACCATCATCACTGTCATCTCCATCATCAAAGGTAGCATTTATTGAGCACTTACTATGTGCAAAGCACTGTGCCTACATTATTCTTATGTAATTCTCACAATAACTCCATATAGTAAGTATGGTTATTATACCATGTTGCAAGTGAGGAAACAGACATTTTTTAAATGCCCAACGTAGTTAGGAATAGAGGTGGAATTGAAACCAGGGCTGAGAGATTCCAGAGTCTAAACTCTTAACCCCTAAACTTCATTTAATGGGGAGGCGGGGGCAGTGGTTAAGTGAGTGAGGAGGTGACTCCAAGCATCCTGGAAGCACTAAAGCCCTGATCTGAGGGTGGCTCAGGGCCTGGGGGCCCAGAGGGAACGGCTGTGACCACCTGGCTGGTTCCCAGGTAGCTGGGCTGCCACTCACCGGGTTCACCACATCGGCATAAGTGCGCTGGCCCGCAGAGTCAAAGGAGGTAGGGGAACACAGCAGGGGGCGTCTGCAAGAGAAAAGGAAACCCTGAGCAGAGGGTGTGGTCACACCCAGACCTTGTTCCTGGGGCAGAGGCAACTCAGAGGCCCCTCAGCCAGCAGCAGCAGCACTGACTGTCTCCCCACCCCAAGCCACTGAGGACAACCTGCTGGTCCCACTGAGGGAGAGGGGCTCTTTCCTCCAGGCTTGCTAGGCTGGGAGGAAGCAGGCCAGCAATTGCAGGGGCCATTTCTGCCACTGTGTGGGAACAGCCTTCCAGTGACATAGCTCTGTTCGCGAAGCTTTCTGCAAATTCACCGTCTTAACCCTTAGGTTTCATGCTGCTTCCTGACATTTTTTTTAATTAAAGTTTTTATTTTGAAATAATTGTAGATTCACATGCATTTAAACAATACAGAGAGATGTCCTGTAACCTTTTACCCAATTCCCCCCAATGGTAACATCTTGCAAAACTACAGTACAGTATCATAACCAGGATATTGACATTGATGCAGTGAAAATACAGAATATTTCCATCACCCCAGGGATCTCTCATGTTACCCTTTTATAGGCACACCCGCTTCCCTCCCACCCCACATCCTCTTTAACCACGAATCGGTTCTCCATCTCTACAATTTTCTCATTTCAAGAATGTTACATAAATGGAATCACACAGTATGTGACCTTTTGGGACTGCTTTTTTTCACTCAACATAATGCTCTGGAGATTTATCCAGATTGTTGCGTATATCACTAATTTGTTCATTTTTTTTGCTAAATCCATATTCCATGGCATGGGTGAACCACAGATTGTTTAACTGTTTACCTCTCAAAGGACATCTGGGTTGTTTCCAGTTTAGGGCTATTACAAAGAAAGTTGCTATGGACATTCCTGTACAGGTTTTGGTGCCAACCTAAGTTTTCATTTCTCTTGGGTAAATACCCAGGAGAGCAACTGCCGGGTCACACGGTAGATGCATGTTTTTTTTAAGAAACTGCCAAACTGTTTTCCAGAGCGGCTGTAGCTTTCTACATTCCCAGCAGCAATGTGTGAGCGAGCTAGTTTCCCCACATTCTCACCAGCATTGGATGGGGTCACTATTTTTTAGTTTATCCAGGCTGATAACTGTGGAATGATATCCCATTGTGGTCTTAATTTGCATTTCTCTAATGGCTAATGACGTTGAGCGGCTTTTCGTGTGTTCATTTGCCATCTGCATATCCTCTCTGGTACAACGTCTCTTCATGTCTTTTGTCCATTAGAAATGTCTTCATATTCTAATTGGATTATTTATTCTTTTACTATTCAGTTTTCAGAGTCCTTTATAAGTTCCAGATGCTAGTCCTTTGTTGCATATGTGGCATGCAAATATTTTCTCCTAGTCTGTAACTTGTCTTTTCATCCTCTTAACAGGGTCTTTCACAGAGGAAAATTGTTTCATTTTGATGAAGTCTGGTTTATCAATTTTTCCTTTTATGGATCATTTTTTTAAGGATGCTGCACACAGTTTACTGTATAGTAAAAACCTATGCTCACAATTTTTCAAAATATTAATTTTTAAAATAATAACCCTAGACACTGGAATCATACTTTTGGTGTCAAGTTTCAGGACTCTTTGCCTATCCCAAAACCCAAAGGTTTTTTCTCCTAGGTTTTTTTCTAAAAGTTTTATAGTTTTACGTTTTGCATTTTAAGTCCGTGATGCATTTTGAGTTAACTTTCACATAAGATATGAGACTTCAGTCAAAGTTTGGTTTTTTTGCCTATGAATGTCCAATAGCTCCAGCACCATTTTTTGAAAATGCTATCTTTCCTCCATTGAATTGCTTTTGCACCTTCGTCAAATACCAGCTGGGCACATTCATGGGGGTCTCTTTCTGCGTTCTATATTCTGTTTCATTGAGCTATGTGCTCCCATCTTAATATCTTAATTTTCCTTTTCAAAATTGTTTTAGCTATTCTATTTCCTTTGCTTTTCCATATATACTTTAGAATAATCTTGTCTTTATAAAAATCTGACTTGGATTTTGATAGAAATTGTGATAAACCTGTATATCAATTTGAATAAAACTGACATCTTTAATATTTTTGAGTCTTTCAATCCCTAAATATGGTATGGGGTCTTCATTTATTTAGATCTTTGATCTCTTTCATCAGCATTATATAGTTTTCAGCATACAAATCCTGTACACGTTTTGTTATATTTATATCTAAGTATCTCATTTTTTGTGCAATTGTAAACAGTATTATATATAATTTTGATAACCACAGGTTCATTACTAGGACATAAAAATACATTGATTTTTGTGGGTTATCTTGTATTCCGTGGCCTTGCTGGACTCACTTATTAGTACTGGGAGTTTTTTGCAAATTCCTTGGAATTTTCTATAGAGACAATCATGTAATCTGCCAATACGGACAGTTTTATATCTTCTTTTCCAATCAGTATGACTTTTATTTCCTTTTCTTGCCTTATTGCACTTGCTTATTGCTCTACATTTAATCAGTAGTGAGAGCAGACATTCTTGACTTGTTCTCCATCTTAAGGGAAGGCATTCGGTCTTTCACCAGTAAGCACGTTAGCTGTAGGTTTTCTGTAGATGCTCTTTATGAAGTTTAGGAAGTTCCTCTCTATGCCTATTTCTCTGAGAGTTTTTATCATAAACAGCTGTTAAATTTTGCTTTTTCTGCACTGATAGATAGGGTCATGTGATTTTTCTTCTTTGGCCTGTTAATTTGGTGGATTATAACGACTGATTTTCAAATACTGAACCATCTTTGTATCCCTGGAACAAATCCACTTCTTCATGGTTTATAATTCTTTTTATATATTGCTGACTGCTACTTGCTAATATTTTAAGGATTTTTGCATCTATATTCATGAGGGACATTGGTCTGTAGTTCTCTTTTTTTGTACTGTCTTTGTCTGGTTTGGGCATCAGGGTAATAGTAGCTTCGTTAAATAAATTGGGAAGTGTTACTGCCGGGTGGCGACAGGTTCCAGCTCCTCAGTAGGTCTCCCCGGCTGGGAGGGGTTGGAGTGCCTCATTACTGCTCCCCATATGTGTGGCAGTGTGTGGTCTCATTACTGCTGGGAGGTAGAGAAAGTACACTCTGACAGTCCCCCACCCCCACCCCAAGCAGGCACGGAGCCTTATTATTGCTGGGGGAGAATGAAAGTCCCAGTCGGAGGACTGGGGTCCCTCACTACAGCCTGGTGAAGGCGGGAGTCTAGGCTCAGCATTGGCCCTCGCTGGTGTCGGCAGGGGTAAGGCTACAGCTTTTTCTGTGGTGTTCGGCTGGAGTAGAGTGGTTATTGTCCAAAGTTTTCCATCTGGCTAGGCTGGTCCTTTGGCCAGAGAGAGCAAACTGCTGCTGGGGCTTTTTGTGCCTGAGCTTTCTGGCCTTTCTGGGTTGCCTCCTTCCTGAGCTCCAAATCTGGGATATATGAAACGAAAAGAAAACGTAGAAACTCATACTGTGTTGTTTCTGGGGTCCTGAGGTCCCTAATGATCTGCCTTCTTCTCTCCATCTTTTACACTCTTTTTATGCTTGTTGTATATAATATCCAGGGGTTTTAGTTGCGTTTAGCGGAAGGAATAGAGGAAAGTACATCTACTCCATCTTTTCCAGAAGTGGAAATCCTGTTTACTTTTAAATGAATATTAAACCAGAAACAATAAGTGGAGGAAGTATGGGTGAGTGAGCAGCTGGTAACAGGGGAAAGAGGTGGGAGATAGACTTATTTTTACTGTATACTATTCTGTACCATTTGAATTTGGTACCATGTGAATATATTACCTATTCAAAATATAAAGTTTTTAAAAAATTCATTAAAATGTATTGTCCAACATTCTTTGAAAACATTGGGCCCACTAGATAGAAACAAGGGTCCCCTGGGAAGTCTGCCAGGTGACCCCGTCCTTTTGAACTGCCACAGAGGAGTCTCTGGATTTTAAGTCCTTGTGCGTGGACGGTCTTGGTGAGCAGAATGGCATGGTTAGGACACCCAAGGCTGGTTAAATGACTTTACCCAAAGAGAATCACTGTTTTTCCACGACTCCAGGTGTTGCTCTGCAAAAAGAATAAGGTGTCCTTGTTGGAACTAGATTATATGTGCTTGTCCTCTGCCACCCCCTTAGCACTATCCGATATTTTAAAAAGTAACAAAAAGCTCACAGCAAGAGAAAGAGCTTATTTCAGACTGACTTGCTGCCAAATCTTCTCTAATCCACTTCCCCATTCTCAAATATATTCAGACTTGAACTTGACTATCTCTGGGTGTATTATACCAGGCTCTACTGCTCACACCCAGCTGGCAATGGCATTTCTACTTTTCCAGAGAGCATAAGGCTCCATCCCCCTACACTTGACCCCTAAGAGGCAGAACCCTGATAAGGTGGGTGAGTCGGTGCCAAGAACACGGCTGCGAGGCTCCAGCTGGCACAAGAGTACCCCCCTGGGCACTGCTTGGCTTCTCAGCCTCCTTCTCTTGGCCACTGCTGGGGTTGCCTCAGCCTGCTCTTATTTCTCATCTGTCAATTTGGAGCTCCTGCAGGTGCTGTGGATCCCGGGCTTGGGGCTGCTTCTCACTTTGGAGGGGCCTTGGGCTCGGCAAGACCTTGGTACCTCAATTCTGAAACTTTAGCTAACAAGCACCTGGGGAGATTGTTAAAATGCAGACTCCCAGGTCCCTCCCATTGACACTCTGATTCAGTAAGAAAGGGTGGCCCCTGGAAACCTGCATGTTTAACAAGCAAGCACCTCAGGTCATTCCAGTACAGGGGGCCCCGGGGAGAGGGCTGACGGACATGGGTCTGGAGCAGTTGTTCTCAGGTTTGCCCTGGTTGTTTATTAGAATCATGGGGAATGTGATCACGGTTGTGTGGTTATGTTAGTAAAAAGAGTTCATACCATTTAGAGATAGATACCAAAATATTTACAAATCAAACATGATGTCCCGGATTGGCTTCAAAATAATCCAGTAGGGGGAGGGGAAGGAAAATGGGTGGGAACAGAGATGAAAAAAGATTGGCCATGATCTGATAATTGTTGAAGCCCAGGTAGACAGGAGATCAATACACTACTTTCTACTTTTGCATACGTTTAAAATTCTTCCCAAAATAGTTTAAGAAGAATCACCAGGGAAACTTTTAAAACTATTCCCATGCCTAGTTTCATCTCTAATCAATTAAATCAGAATCCCTGGGGTGGGCAGTAGGAATTTCTTCCCCACTGTGCTCTAGGTGATTCTAATCTGCAAGCAGCGTTCATAACTGCTGCCTTAAAAAATTAAAAAAGGACTTTTCCCTGCTGGGGCTTCCTTTTGGAGCCTCTTCACTGCCAAGGCCCTAACGTCTCTGGGGTCCAAATCAGCTCTAGGCCACAGCCCAGCTCGGCTCTTCACTCGCAAATACCCATTCTTCTCATGCGCCTCGCTAACAAAATTTTGTCTGGGGGTAGCAATGTGCCCAACTATTTCCAGACTCTTTCCAGGCACTTCTTTCCACCTACCTGGTGATAGTGTGCCCCACCTCTGGTCAATAGGTGCGAGCATCAGTCTGCAGTGACTGCTGGGAGAGGTATGCTCGTTGCGGGCAGGAGCAGCTCCTCCCTTCCTCCACGTTACTTTGCCTGGACTGAAGTGGAGGTGGAGGGGCATCTTGGCTCTCTAAGGTGAGAGCCGCCTCAGGATGACGGAGCAGAAAGAAACAAGGAGCCTGGGGTCTCAGAAGCCACACCAGCCTTCTGGCGGTCTTTGCTCCTATTAGTGTGATGCAGCCCTGATACACTGGCTTCTCGGGGCTAAAAGTGTCCCTGAGAGGGTTAAGCCTAAATCCCATAATACAAAATAGTGTGCATTTCCCTGGAGGGTCCCCTCTGCCCAGGAGGATCTTGCCGTGGCAGCAAGCTGCTGGTCAATCAACCAAACCACTTACTCCAACAGCTAGGCCAGTCTCACAGGTGGTGCAGTGAAACTCAGGATGGTCGGTAAACTCTCTGAGGGTGGAGTCCCAAAGCGACGGCTGCCAGATTCAGAGGACGAGAGCTTGCTGATTTCCATCCTAACCCAGAAGGGCAATCAGAGAGGCGGACAGGTGCTGTCTGGCACTTCCCCAAGGGCCTGTGGAGGAACCTGCTTGTCCCCAGAGCCCTGGCATCCAGGAACTTGCCAGGCCACATCTGAGACGCCACCACACATTGGCCAAGGCATTAATTCTGGCTGCTTTTCCATCTTACTGGTCTGAAGCTCTATCGTTTTTGTTTCTCCCATCATGAATCGGCAACAATAACCAGTAACCCAGCTTTCTGCTGAGAGGTGTCATGAGTCAATTTGACAGGCCTAATCTAACAAGATGGGGTTAAGGAGGGACAAACGTCAGTGACACAAGCACAGCTTGGGAGAAATACGGCCTCACTCAGCAGCATCGTGAAAAATATTTAGTCTGGCGGACCATGAATCACAATTGATGTGGCTGCCAAAAGAAGCTGTGTGAGCGCAGACTGGACAGGGATAAGGGAGGCCAGAGCCCTTCTCCACTCTGCCCAGGTCAGCTGCCCTGGAGGATTAGGTGTCATACCCGGCCATGCAGAGCTGAGCACTGGGGCTGAGCCAGCTGATTTGTGTAACCAAGATCCAGGAAGCAGTATCCTGGGTAGGGAATGCATTGGTAAGTCACCCGCCCCAGGGGGTGCCAGAGCCTTCTGGCAAAGCTGGAGATCAAAAACCTGAGAGAGCCAGTGAACCCAGCAGCTGTCAGGTGTCAGGGTGGGGGCTGCATCCAGGCACTCCTGGAGAAGTTTTCATCTGGACAGATGCTGTGTACTGGGTGACTGCTGCTCTGAGGCTCGTACACCTGGGGGGTGTTCTGTTCAGGGCACCGCATCTCAAGAAGGAGCACAGGCCAAATGGACATCATCGAGGTGGGAGACCTGGATGCTGAGTGGGGAAACCAAGGGAGATCAGCAATGAAAAAACATGCAAATGATATAAGAGAAGTGGGGGGTGGGGGAGACTGGGGTGGCATGGTGTCTCTGGGGATTAGAGAGTAACTTGTTCAGTGTGAATACAGAGGGCAGACCCAGGAGCAAAGGGGTGGCATTTACAGGAGAAAAGATTTCTGCTCAATATGACAAAAAACTTTACAATAGCAGTGTCCAAAGACAGGAGGCCTGATGTGAGAGGTACTGACTGCCCCATGGCTGTGATGTCACTTGTTAAGGATGCTATCAGAGGATCTACCTACAGGTGAGGACAGGAGTATGAGGCCCTTTCCAACTGAGATTCAAGCAAAATGATCAGGCTTAAGTTTTTTCCCATCCAAAGACCTGCTGTTTGCTCAGGCATGGGGATCAGCCACCAGTCCATCCTCCTCATACGCCTGGGTCTCTCTTCCTGACCTCTGCTCACACCTTTGCCCTGAGGACAGCTCACGAACTCCGACAAAGCTCTGCCCTTGACCACCCTGCCCCATCTCCCTCAGCCTAACCAGGTTATTTCTACAATCCTTCCAGAAGATTCAGAATCTCCCTTTGACAGCCTTTCCTTCTCCGCAAATGAGCCTGAAGCTTGACTAATGCCTCACATCCCTTTAATTTGAGGATTAAAACCTTTGTAAAAGTATTTTTAACTTCCTTTGGAATTCTTTTTTTTTTTTTTTTTTTTTTGCTGGGAAAGATTTGCCCTGAGCTAACATCTGTTGCCAATCTTGCTTTTTTTTTTCTCCCCAAAGCCCCAGTACATAGCTGTATATTCTAGTATTCTAGTTGTAAGTCCTTCCAGTTCTTCTAGGTGAGCTGCTGCCACAGCATGGCTACTGACAGATGAGTGATGTGGTTCCGTGCCCGGGAACTAAATCAGGCCACTGAAGCAGCGCATGCCGAACTTTAACCACTAGGCCATCAGGGCTGGCTCCCTTTGGGATTATTTTATTGTCTATAAAAAATAATCTCCAGAAATCCCTAAAAGCCACTTTTGAGACACATTTTGCCATTTCTGTGAATCACTCGCTGAAAAAAAATTGCAGTAAATCTTCCAAAATCCCTTCAACAGAGCCACGCTCCATTCCCTCTTCCATGGGATGTCACCTTTGCGAGAGGGACCATTTTAACCCCTTCTTCTATGGTGTCCTCTGGTACATGAGGCCATCTCCAACCAAGCATCTGTATCCCGTGGAAATGCTTTTAAGCAAATGCTGCTAAAAGCCTAAATGCATGTTCTTCCAAACATATTTATTGGCATAGAAAAGATGCATCAATTTTCTAGCTGCTGGGACTTTGAATTTAACTGGACACTCAGCTTCATTCCCCGCAAATATAAAAGAAATAAAATGGTATTTCTTATTTTTTCCCTGCTGTGGCTGCAAAAGAAGAAAATGAAGGAGCTGAGCACAGTGAATCCCCTGCAAAAGGCTCAGAAGCTCTTGAAGAAGAAGAGCTGAGGGGCTGGCCCCATGGCTGAGGTTAAGTTCGCTGCTCTACTTCAGCAGCCCGGGGTTCGTTGGTTCAAATCCCAGGCGCGGACATGGGACTGCTCATCAAGCCACGCTGAGGCGGCGTCCCACATGCCACGACTAGAAGGACCCACAACTAAAAACATACACAACTATGTACCCAGGGGGCTTTGGGGAGAAAAAGGAAAAAAATAAAATCTTAAAAAAAAAAAAAGCGCTGCTTGTTTAATTTGTCCTTAGCACTTTCTCGAAACCACACAAACAGTTCAGTGAAGTCTCAGGACACTTTAGTTAGCCGGTTTCATGTGTAAGGTTTAAAAAGAGCAGTTACCCAGGAGATCAAAGTAATAAGATGTGTCACCATCCTGTGCCTCCTGATGCAATGCACAGAGAAGGGCACCACCTCACTTGGCTGGGATTCTTCCAAACATGCCTACCTGAATCTAAACACGAGGAACGTCATACAAACCCAAACTGAGAGACACGCTTCCAGAGTGCCAAGGTCGTGCACCACAAAGACTGAGGAACTACCCACAAGGACTGAGAAAGAGACCAAGGAGACCTAACTAAGTGCGCTGTGGGGCCCTGGTTTGTTTCCTGGACCAGAAGAAGGTCCATTCGTGGGCCATTTGGTGAAATCTGAATCAGGTCTGTCAATTAGTTAACAGTATTATATCAGCGGTAATTTTCTGGTTTCGTTGATTACACTCTGGTTTTGTAAGATGTGAACATTTGGAGAAGTTAGGTGAAGGGGAAACAGGAACCCTTTGTACTATTTTTGCAACTTTTGTATAAGAGTAGAGTTATTTCAAAATAAAAAGTTAAAAAAAAATAAAGCAGGAATGAAAGATCTTCTTGCGTGCCCTGTGTGCCTGGGAAGGTCTCTGTCTTCTGAGCACGCCGTTGAATTTCCTTTGCTGGTAGATGGTGGGTATTGGGAGACATCTTTAAGAGGCAGCCCTTCTGACCATCTGCATCGTTGTGTGTGAAGAGCTGAGCTTCGCCTAGAAAGTGTGATCCTCAAGGGCACCTACATCCTTTCATTTCTTACCTCGTTCCATTCTCTCTTTCATAGAAATTCAGGGTTCTCCCGGGGAGCTGTGACAGGGGTCTGGAGAGGCGGGCGGTCAGCATCGTGGCCACAAGAGGTAGGATGGTCGGCCTCCTCCTAGCAGGTTCTGAAACACAGAATGTACCCTCAGCCCGGCCCTGTTGCCTTCAAGGAGTTAGGCAGGAGTGGCTCTGTCTGTTTGACCCAGGTCTGGTCACGGTACCAGGCAGGGCCCTCCTGCACCTCCCTCTCAAGCCGCAGCCTCATGTGATGGAAAGAGTCAGGAGGCCGGGACATCTATTAATCTGGGTTCTGGTTCTGGCTGTACCACCAACTCATTGGGCAACCCTGGACAAGTCATCACCCAATTATTTGTAACATGAGGCGGTTGGACCAGCCCAGTGATCCTAAAACCAGGCTCTGCAGCAAACACTGGGGGACTCAGGGACCTAACTCTGACTGTGTGGGTCTCATTCTCTCGTCTGTGTCCCCCACATCCAGTAAAAATCCCTCAATTTGCCCACATGCCTCTGCAGGCAGCTTTTCTAGCCCCATGTCATGTGCCATTTGACTCAGCTCCCCACCCCTCTCCCCAACCCCACCAAACAGAGGGTCTGGCTCTGAGGCTGAATTCATCAGCAACTCATTGCAGCACGGAGACTGGAGCCATATGATGAGACACGCTTTAATCTACCTAAATTAAAACACACACACACGGTCTCCCCCACCACCCCCATTTGAGGTTAAATCAACCTTATTGCAACAAAGCCATGTATCACTTGGTGTAACCTTAAGGTTACCCAGCACCATGACTAGTTGTGCGTTACTAACTGTTGATCAGCGTGTGCATCACTTGTCCTCCTGTTCTGGTGAAATCTGTTCTGGTGATGCCTCCTGGCCTGAGTTAAGGCAGGGGAGGCTGGGAGGGAGTTGAGCTACACAACCACGGCTGGGGGAGCTGTTGCTCTTTTGCTGGTGAACGCTCCAGGCCTATCCTTTGCACACAGGTCTGTGGTTTGTTAGACTGTTCTTATCAGTAACAGGTCCTGCCTGGGAGGCAGCTCCGCCCCTGCCCATTTGCTCCCCTCCAAACCTAACTGATAACCAGCCAGGGCCAATAGGTGTGTAATTAGCCCATTTACTAGCAACCCCTGCAGCATTAGCTGCAGGAGGCAGGTGGAAGCGTTTACTCTGTTTAATCCTCAGGAAAGGTAAACAAATAGGGATCTCTGGGTTTGCCTGATCTTTCCTGGACCAGCTCACCACACTCCTTCTCAGCCATGCAGCCAGAAGGATCTTTATAACACCAGGCAGTTTACGTGACTCCCTGATACCTCCTTCCCAGACCTGGTGGTGTGGCCTCTGCCTCCCTTTCCAACCTTGTCTGGTACCACCCTCCCCTGTGCTCCCTGAGCTGACTTTCTAGAAGTTTCTGAAAACCAAGTCTTCCCTGCCTCAGGTCCCCTAGCCTTGCTCTTCCCTCACTCCATGTGGATCCTCCAACTTCAGAGACACTGTCCCCAATCCTCCATGCAACACACAGAGGTTGTTCTCTACACGATCACTCTTCAATCCAAAATAATCTTGTTTCTTTCCTTTATCTTCCCTTCTAGATCATAAGCTCAGTGAGGCCAGGGGCCTTGTCCATCTTGCTCACCGTGGAATACCCCGCGTCTAGAAGAATCATGACACAAGGAGGCACTCAGTGAGTCTCTGCCGAGTGGGGATGAGCTGTGTGCTTCCCCTCCCCACCCCCCACAGAGCACTCTGGAGCACTTAGCCTCCTAAAGGTGGAAAGTCAGCCTGTGGCCAAAACAGAAGTTTCCATGGCAAGCCCCTGGCCAGCAACAGCAAAATGGAGCCCAGACGGACCCATTAGGGAAGGCACAGGCCCATGTTGGGCTCAGATTCCTTGCCCGGGTGCCCCCTCCCCACCCAAGTACTGACCAGCTGGCTGAGCACACCCATCTCCACCTCTCCCGCCATGACTGAAGTCAGAGATCACCAGCACTGGGTGGTTTCAAGTCCAATTGTCTGTAAGCAAATCCCTTTCCATCCCTCGGCCCAATGCCTGGGGCAGCGAATGCTTCCACACCGTCTCCAAATAGGGGCCTGCTTTCAATTTTGTTTTCCTCGGAGTCAGCAATACCTAAAGTGCTGAAGGCAAAATAGCCTGAAATGCAGGAAAACTCAGTCCCTTGAATAATGCACTATTCACCGCGTAGTCTCACACAGGGAATGGTAGAAATTTAGATTTCTTCCTCTTCCTCTTTTTTAAGTTTCTGAAACAGGCTGTGGATTTTCACTCCAAACACAATGCCACAGGCAGCGGGATTCCCACGCACTCCTCGGGGTTGTTTCCCATCTTAAGGCTTCGTGCTGGGCTTTAGTCTCCGTAAATATTAAGTTCTCCCCTTGAAAAACCACTCCCTGGCCTTCTGGTTTGGAAACAGAAATGGTTGTGGGAAGTGGGTGCTGCGAGGAGGAAGGCAGAGCACCTGTGGGCGGGATAGTCTCCTTAGCCTTGAAACTCCATGAGCTGCCCCAGGGTGACCTGGCACAGGGCACTTGACTCCCAGTGACCAAATTTATAAGATACGGTCACAAAATCAAGATGCTCACATATCAATCTGTAATCTGGGAGAAACTGTTGTAACACTGGGAACACTTGGGTCTGTTCTCAGGGGCCCTTCCTTTCCGTTGTCAATGCATAACCGATGCATAACCTGTGGAAGGCACCCCCGCATCAGAAAAATGGTGTGTGCATCCTTGTCCTGACGCTGGGCTCCCTTGTTGCATTCTGACAGGGCTATCCTGCAGAGGACACAGCTGGTTGCATTCCTGTGGGTCAGGGGCAAGGTCTCGCCTGCAGGAGGCAGGCATTCCCAGTACTGACATCCTCGGAAGAGGCAGGGGGTCAGCAGGAAACAGGAACTCAGGAGGAGGCCTTAGGCAGGAAAGAGAACTCAGGTGTTCTGGGTTGGGCCTTGGCACCACCGAGTGGGAAAGGAGGGCCCTGTCCCTCTGAGGCGGGCAAGCTGGGTTCAGGCAGGGAACACCCCATGCAGGGACCCCACGCTGAGGAGCTTAAGACCAGTGAGCTACGTGAGAATCCCAGGTCTGACAACTGGCAGCCTGCCTCCGACATGTTGCACTTGGCTGCTTTGTTTGGCAAAGCCTAGTGTTAGAAAAGGTAATGTGACTAGGCAGCTGAGTTACGCTTTAACTCAACTCAGTACAAACAATATGCACTTACTATCTTACGCCTACCCAGACCTTTGTTAGCTGCCTGGACACCATGGGCATTTGGGTTTGAGATCCCTCACCAGAGAGATGTATGTTCTCCTTTGGCTATTTCCCTTCTGATCATTTAGCACCGTCTTGCCTATAAGCTCCAGCCCAGCTCAGCTACACATGCTAACTGCACGGTAAATGGGGGCTTCCTTGAGGCCGTGCAAAAGGGAAACCTGACAAGTTGTAAAGCCCTCATTCAAAAAAGATGCCTATTATTCCTTCGAAAGAGAACTATTCTGAGCACTACAGAGGAGCAGCAAATGACACAGTAGATGATGTTCTTATCACCATTTTATCATAAATGCAGAGGTGACTCTCATATAGCTGTGGTTAACAGAGACCTTCAAGAAAAGCCAAAGCCTTAACCAAGTGCAGAGAAGGTAAACCTAACATGACACTTTGATTAGTCTGAGAGACACTCTCATCACCAGATCACACTTAGGTCGTGGCCAGTTCTCCCCAGACAACCTATCACAGACATTCTCTGCAGTGGTCACCTTGTGGGTGTCTGCCTGCTCAGCTGATCCCTGTCCTCTCAGACCTGCCTCTTGCCCTTAGGATTTGGCCTCTGCAGCTGTAGTTGGTCATGAGACCTCCCCTCGGGCCATGGAGGACTGGGTCAGGGAGAAACACCGACCCAGGAGGGACCTGTCATTCTGTGCCCTGACACTGAAAGAATGCAAATCAGCCTCTGTGGGGTGAGGTCACATCATCCGGCTGCTGGAGGCGGGACAGCTACGCTCGCTACAGTGAGTCTGAAGCCAGAGAGAGATGGAGAAAGCCAGTCTGCAGAGAGAAGGCACATATGCAGAAAGAAGCAGAGATGGAGGTGGAGAGAGAGAAAGAAGCAACAGAGCCTTGTGAGCTTTCCTTGGGGCAGCTCTACTTTTGAGGGCCAGCCACCCTCTGGTCCTCCAGCTCTGTCAGGCAGGCTATGGCTTTATTCTCCATGTCGATTAAGCAAGCTTGAAGTTTGTGTTGCTTGCAGCCAAAACAATATTTACTAAAACATACTGAAAGCAGGTTCTTTCTGCAGATCATTATTACTAGTTCTTACTGTTGCCTCATCATTTTGAGAATGACGCCTTGTAGATCTTGCAATGCCCACAGGAACATGTGCCTCCCCCGCTCCACTTCTCATCTGTCCTCCAAGAGAAAGTGGTACCAGAGCTGTCAAAGTTGCCATCATTACAACTGCCAGCTGAAGCAGGCCTTCCAGCCCCAGGAGAACAGGGCCTGACTACCAAATTCAATCAGACCACTAAATGACGCAGTCTCAGGGCTCCGTTCCTGGTCTCTTCTCGCCACCATGGTGAGCTCTTATAGCTTTAAATATGATTTACATGCTGCCAACTCCCAGATGTTTATCTCCAACCAGCCTTACGGATCCAACTGCCTAGTCACCATCTCCACTCGAATGTCTAATAGGTAGCTCAAATTTAACCTGTCCAAAATGCAGCCTGTGCTATGGCCCTGAATATCTGCTCCTCTCAGTCTTCCTCACTCTTGACTCCTCTCTTTCTTGCATACTCCACAGCCAAGCTGTCAGCAAATCCTGACTCCACCGTCACAACATATCTAGGATCCTCTGCTACCATCTTTGTCTAAGCCTCTATCACTTCTGGCCTGGATTATAGCAACAGCCCCGCCACGGGGCTCCCTGCCCACTCCTCCCCCAGTCCCCCTTTGGACGCTGCTCAACACCGCCTGCATAAGCCTGAGAAGCAGAAATCAGATCACGTCACTCCTGTACCAAACTCTTTTTCAGAGTAAAAGCCAAACTGTGTACAGATTGCTTACACGGCCCTCCATGATCTGGGTCCCCGTGACCTCCCTGACCTCATGCCCCCTTGTTCACTGCACCTTGGCCATAATGGCCTTCTTGCTGTCCTTCGAGTGACAGGCAACCTCTTGCTTCAGGGCCTCTGCCTTACTTTTCCCTGTTTCTGGAATGTTCTTCCCCTCACTCTCCACAGGGCTCATTCTCTCACTTCAGCCTTTTCCTCATATGTTTACTCAGTAAGACACTCCCTGACCACCCCCGCAACCCCACCCGGACCCTGACATTTTCTACCCCTCCTCCCTGCTTCCGTTTTTTTTTTTCTCCTTGGCAACTTACAAAATTATAACATTATACACATTATACATAATGTAATTATTTAACTTATTTGTTGTCTTTCAGCCCCATTAGAATGTGAACTCTGAGAGCAGAGGGTTTTGTCTATTTTGTTCATTATTGTATCACCAACACCTAACAGTAGCCTGCACACAGGAGGCACATAATATGTGAATGAATTAACAGAGTTTCCAGTAACTCTCACTGGGTTAAGAATAGACTAAGGATGGACAAGGGTAGAAGCAGAGAGAGCATTTAAAAGCTATGGCAATAATCCAAGGACACAATGTACAGTCATGCAGGCTGTGCACTGCACAACTCCAGTGAAATGTGACAAGGTGCTCCCTGGAGATATACAAAAGGGCAGCCAGCCCTGGTGGAAACCATGGAGGTGATTCGAAGTGGTCAGAATCTAGCTATGTTTTGAAGGTAAAGCCCTGTTCCATTTACTGACAGATTAAATTAGGATGTGAAAAAAAGAATCAAAGATATTCCCAAGACTTTTGGCGCAGATGTAGAAAATGACATTAGCACAAGCGACAGATTCAGGAGCCATTCTATTCCTACCACATTTCAAATCAGAGTATACAGGCTGGGCATCCTGGTCCTCACCTGGCCGCTCCAAACCCTATCTCCAACTACACATTTCTCATCTACTCGTCAGACCATTTGCTACGCCATCCCACAACAAGCCCTGTACTTTCCAGTTTCCGTGCCTTGCTCATCCTATACCAAATCTGACTTCTTTATCTGACCAAGTCCCAACTGATTCAAATACCTCCTCAGAGATGCCTGTCCTGATCCCCTAAATAAAAATCAATCTCTTGCCTACATTCACATTTCACACCTTCCTACTGCGCCTCTGTCATAGCACTCCCGGAGGCAGGGTAGTATTAGAGGTATTTATGTTTATAACCATTCACAGCCCCCATCTAACCGTCATTCCCCTCTTGGACGGTGAGCGCCCCATAGATGGATCCCGTGGCGAGTCATTGAATTCCGGCTCCTCCAAAATATCTACTCTGATGGCTGACAGGAAGCAGATGCTCTATAAATGTGTATTGAGAGACTATGAAAGCTACACAAATTTCAAAGATCAGCTTCCTCGCCCGCCAGAATTATATGCCCTGTGCACAGCCCGGCTCCACCGCTCTGGTAGAAAGTAGGACATTTGCTGCCTCGTAAAGGATCTGGGCAGCACGAAGCCTGCGGGCGGCCCTCCATAATGAAATCTGTGCCTCCGCAACCCCACGCAGGGTTAGACAGTGACTCTGCAGCAGCTGACTATGGGCATACTTTGGATGACTGGATGGAAAAAGCGGCGGAGAATTCAACGTCGGGCGCAGCGCCAAACCCGCCCGGAGCAGGGCGCAGCCCGCAGGCGGCCGCGCTCACTGTCTCAGGCACTAACCCGCGCACCGGCCGAGCGCGGAACGCCCGAGACGCGCAGGCGCCGCGTGGTTCCCGCCGGTCGGGAGGCGGGGAGCGGAGGGGCTCGGCCCGAGCCGCGCTCCCATTGGCTGAGGCGGCACCGCCCAGACAAAGCCCTCCAGTCCTCTAGCCGGCGCGCCGCGGTAGCTCGGGCTCTGCCTGACCCGGGCCCACCGGCACCCCAGCATCCCCAACCTGCCCCCGGGGCGCCTCCACCTTGTTCAGTCCTCCTCCTCCCCCGGTCCTGCGGCCTGTCTGGTACTCCAGCAACCGCCCGCTCAGTTCGTGCTCAAGGCAGCCGAACCGGCGGCCTGACCGCCGCCCAGCCTCCAGCAGGAGGGCAGGGAGTCTTCCCCGAGTCCTAGAGGACGCAGCCTCGTGGAGGATGCGGGAGCATGAGGAGGGATGCGGGTCAGAAAGACGGAAATGCGGTGGAGAAGGCAGCAGTGCCCGGACCCCGGGGCTGGAAGGCAGGACTCCTGGCTTTGGTCCTGGCTCAGCCTCGGACTACGATGTGACTGACCTTGGGCGGGTTCCTTCCCTTCTTGGAGCCGGGGTCGCCTTCTGCAAAATGCGGCGGCAGGGAAGGATGAGTACTGAGGGTTTCACCTGGGAGCCTCAGGGCAGCGTGTTCGACCTGGGCCTCTTCCTTCCGAGCACATTGTTCCGAATAATAAATGCCAGGCCGGGCTCCCAGAGCGCGGACAGAAGGCCCGGGAGAGCGGCGGGGAAGGACCACCTGAGGCTAAGACGGGTCTGGGCGGGATCCGTCCATCTTCTTAACCTTATTCCGCCACGGCCGTAGGGCCCAGCCTACAGGACTCAGCGCCCCCTTCCCCAACCGCATCCCTGCACCCGTCTAAGGGGCCACGCAAGGCCTAACCAAACGGAGCAGGGGGCGCCGGCGCATCCCACCCGAGCTGCAGCGATGCGGACCCCTCCTCTTACCCCAAACCAAAAGAACAGGGGACTCCGGCTACGGAGGGCTCAGCTGGTGAACTCACCTTAACTCGGGGCTTCTTAAGTACCCGCGCTCCTGGCTTGGACAACCGAGTGGGGGCGCTGCCGCCGTCTCCTTCTCGAAGCCCCTCTACCAGTTCCCACCGCTGCGGCCTCAGCTGCCGGGATGCGCCCAGACACCTTGGGTGCGCGCGTTAGGGCTGCGCGGGGCGGGGCCGGCGGCGGTCGTCGCCGGGGCGGGGAGTGCTCCCGCCCCTCCTCTTTAGCCCTCGGTTCCCCTAGTCGCTAAGCACCCAAACCCGGCGCTCATCTCCTGCACCCGTATCCCCCTCGTGGAGCCGGCTTCCGAGGCTTCAGCGCGGCGGGTAGGGAGGAGAAGGTGCCGCTCCAGGAAGTGAGGAAAAGCCTGGTGAGGGCGAGGCTCCTTCCAGGTCTTATGCATCTCTGCTATCTTTAGAGCTCATCAGGGTTGGTTGGTTGGTTTTTATATTTGTCTTTCGATCAGTTGAAATGTATTTAAAGATTTTCTCCTAAGGGTCTTTAAAAATAATTTAAGAATAGCACAGCTTCCCAGAGTTTCAACAATAGAACATCAGAGGCCAATCGGCCACAGATCAGGCTGCCCCGCCCCCACACCCACACCCACCCCGCTCCCACCCGGCTAAGTTTCCAGGGCAGGAAACAGGCTGAGGAGAGAGGGGGAACTATCGGAGCAAATTAGCTGCAGAGCTATATTTAGGTCAGATTACCGAGAAGGACTGATTGGAAAAGGACCAGGCAGGCAAAACCCTGAGGGATGTACTGGCTTGTGAACCTTCAAAGAAACCTGGCGTCTCTGGTCCATGAGCTTGAGGGCTGAGGGTCTGTCCTCCTTCTTTATCCCTGGTTCCTGGCACAGAGTCCTGAAGACTGGGAGAATCATGAAGAGACTGTGCACTTGGTTCTGAGTGCCCATTTCACAGACCCTCAAGCCAGAGCACGTGCTTCAGTGCTGTGTTTCAGAATAGTCACTCTGTACATCATGCGAGAGCCATAATAATAGATCACTAATCACCAGGTTACACTTTGAGGTTATGCATTGCTGAAAAAGCAGTTAATTAAAGGAAGAATTAATATTCCCACCTAGGAAAACCATAGATCCTGACTTTGGATGAGAATTAAATGGAAATATAGTTCTGTTTATGGAAGACAGGGAAAGGACGTGTGACCTGAGGTCTTATTAGATTCCTCCTGTGGCTGACCTCACATCTTCCCAGCCCATCATTTTTGTTTGTTTTGTTTTCTGTTCACTTATTTATTTTTACATTCCAGCGGTGAACTGAAAAACATATAACTCTTCTTTGCAATAATATTTTGGTCTTTCTCAACTGACTTAGGTATCCTTTTTCCATGTTCACCAGGGCTGCATTTTTTTTCCTCTACCATTTAAGAATAGCCCCTCCTTGAAGCAATTTCATTTCCACTTTCACAAAGTTGCCCTTTCCCTATTTATAGGATTCCCAAAGCTCAGCTAGCTCATCTTTTTACTCCAGCTTTGCTTTGACAGCCAACTGCAGACAGGTGTGACTCAAGAGCACCTTGCCTCAGCGGCACCTGCTATCTTCCAGCCTCAGGGCTCTGTCACTGCAGCCTGGGACCCCTGCAGGAACCCACTGCCCATTCTGACATGTGCATAAACCTGGAAGTGCAAAGAAACTAACACTTCATGGGACAACCCTTGACCAAGGCAGACAGGAGCTGGTGGGGACATACTCCACTCTTCCATTCTTCAGGTGAGCAGTTCTGGGGCACGTCCTATACAGATCCCAAGATGATAGAGTTCCCGATGCCCATATAGTGCCCAGCTCGATCAATTCAATAATGCATCCCGTGATTGCCTTTCTCTTTCCCTCCTTGCCTGTTTGACTCTTCCCAGTCTTCCACTCCTGTTCCTGGTGATTGATTCCCCAAATAAACTACCTGTACACGAATCCTTGCTCAGGCTCTGTTTTAGGGGGGAACCCAGATTAAGCCAATGGTTAATCCGAAAGAGGCATCTCAGCCCACGTTTCAGACCTCATTCTCCCCAGACCTTTCCCAACTCTGTTAATGAGGAATCATTTGTTTGCTTTGAGCTTTTGCTCCTTTTATTTCCCAGTTGGCCTGCCCTCTGGGGCATCGCTAATTAGCTCAGAGGTAGACAGGAAGTGTCAGAAACTCCCAGGAGAAAGGGCCCCTGAAGGGCTGGGACTCAGTGAGAGTCCGACAAAGCCATCGGCAGCCTCGCCTTAAACTTCTCCCCTGCTTCCAAGGTCCCGGCTGCTGACTTTAGAGAAACTCTCAGCTCTGGGGTTGAACATGGAAGCAGAGACAGTGTGAGACCCAGGTCACTCCCTACACAGCGTGTGCCAAGATTCTGTCTCCTTCCTGCCCTCCCCTTACCCCCACCTCCCTGTAAAAGCAGTTCCTCTGCCTGGATACAACGTTTCGGGCCAGGGTCTTTGGCACCTAGGACATTTCAACTCATTTCAACACCAAGAGGGTGTTGTTGCAAATTACCAAGCTAAGATTAGGTGGGAAAGAGCCCTTAGTCCCTGCCTTCAAGGAGGGAAATGAGACAGGGACATAAGCTAAATGAATCATAAGTCCGTAAGTCTTCTAAAAGAGGGGCATGTGAGTGTAGTGAGAGTTCTGGCAGTGGGTCAGGATGGGCTTGTAGAAGAGGTCGCATCCTGAAAAACTCTCAGTTGGAAGGAAGTACTCTCCAAAGATCCCCTGCTCAGAGAGCCACAGCGCTTGCTCCTGCCCCTGTATCAGCTCCTAATTGCCTCCGAGCTCACACTTTTGAATCCCAGCTCAAGCTAAGCATTCCCCCATCTTCCTAGGCCCCAGCCTTCCCCTGCTAGATCGGGCCCTGCCCCCTCTCCAAATGCCCCTGGTCTTCTCTGCCCTCAGTGTTAAGTGTCGAATGCCAGCTGGTGCAGGTTAAATCCTGCCTTTAGAAACTAAAGAAAAAATAAACAAATGGGACTACACCAAAGGAAAAAGCTTCTGCACAGCAAAGGAAACCATCAACAAAATGAAAAAACAACCTAACAGTTGGGAGAGGATATTTGCAAGTCATATATTGGATAAGGGGTTAATATCCAAAATATATAAAGAACTCATACATCTTAACAACAAAAAAACTAACGACCTAATTAAAAAGTGGGCAAAAGATCTGAACAGACATTTCTCCAAAGAAGATATACAGATGGCCAACAGGCACATGAAAAGAGGTTCAACATTACTAATAATTAGGGAAATGCAAATCAAAACTACAATAAGATATCACCTCACTCCCATCAGAATGGCTCTAATTAACAAAACAAGAAATAACAAGTGTTGGAGAGGATGTGGATAAAAGGGAACCCTCGTATGCTCCTGGTGGGAGTGCAAACTGGTACGGCCACTATGGAAAACAGTATGGAGATTTCTCAAAAAATTAAGACTAGGAATACCATATGATCCAACTATTCCACTGCTGGGTATTTATCCAAAGAACATGAAAACATGAATGTGTAAAGATACATGCACCCCTATGTTCATCGCAGTATTATTCACAATAGCCAAGACTTGGAAGTAGCCTGGGTGCCCATCAAGGGATGAACGGATAAAGAAGAAGTGGTATATATGCATGTGGAATGCTACTCAGCCATTAAAAAAATGAAATCTTGCCATTTGCAACAACATGGATGGACCTTGAGGGTATTATGCTGAGTGAAATAAGTCAGAGGGAGAAAGTCAAATACCATATTATCTCACTCATAAACAGAAGATAAAAACAACAACAAGGACAAATCAACACATAGATACAGAGATTAGATTGGTGGTTACCAGAGGGGAAGGAGGGAGCCAGAGGGCGAACAGGGTCACTGGGCACATATGTATGGTGAAGGATGGAAATTAGTCTTTGGGTGGTGAACATGATGCAATCTAACAGAAATCGAAATATAATGATGTACACCTGAAATTTATATAATGTCATAAACCAATGTTATCTCAATAAAAAAATAAAAAATAAATAAATCCTGCCCTTAGCCAGCCACCTCGAAGCCCTCCAGGAGTGCACGTGTGCAGTGCTCTGTGCTGAGTTCTGCTGGGGGATAGAGAATAATAACACCATTTACTCTCCCAAACCCCGTAGGTCTGCTGTTTTGATGCAATTGAATTTCCCTTAAAGAAAAATTTGGGGGGGGGGGGGTGGCTAGAAACCATGCCTTTAATCTGCAGAATTTTAGAAGGATCAAGTTGCTTTTTCTGTAACTGACAGTGAAGGAAAGAAAAAGCCCAGTGTATTTTTCTAAAACAAAGCTGTGGTGCTGAGAACCTAGGGTGATGAAAAGAGCCCTCGATCCTGACGTGGCTGTAATACTGAGTTCTGCCCATGAACGAGAACCAGAGGCCCAACTTTTTCCCTGAAGTGAACGAGCAAGTAAAACAAGTGCTTGGATCTTACGGGGGCGGTGGGGGGCGGGGGGGGGGGGGGGGGGTGTATTAAGTGCCTTCATCCCCAGCTCCTTTCTCTCTCTTGACTCTAACGTATTTAATTAAAATGACTGTTTGTTTAAGCCACAAAGTTTCAGGGGGAGTAGTTCGGAAATTTAAGCAAAGTTCTTTTGATGTGATTGGGATCTTTGAAGAGGGGAAAGTAGGGGAGGAGATAAAAAACACATGTGTCCC
Organism: Equus asinus; assembly: GCF_041296235.1. NCBI lineage: Eukaryota > Metazoa > Chordata > Mammalia > Perissodactyla > Equidae > Equus > Equus asinus. Next base: position 27,882,944 of record NC_091794.1, read on the forward strand.
CACCACTGCCCATCCACCCCAAGCTAGAGCAACCCATAGAATTCCTTCCTGCCTGCCTTCAGTTTACAACCATCCAGCCCTTCTTATACCCCAGGCCTTGCGATTTTGTTCTTGCAAGGGTGATAACCCAATTCAGGGTCCCTGTTTCCAGTAATACAGCTTAGCAGTTAGCGACTGACCACGGTGTGCCCGACACTATGCCAAGTGCCTTGTGTGCATTATTTCACTTCATCTCTGCAACAATCCTAAAAGTGACCTAAGATTATCCCCATTTGCATGGCCTCAAGAGGTCAAATAATTGCCCACAGCAACACAACTGGGAAGTGGCAGAGACAGATCCCACCCAAGTCAGCCCCTTTCTTTAAGCACGCCACGATTGTCCTAAGTTTCTTGCTTTGAAAAAAAGTATAAATATCCCAGTTTACAAGGCTATTTGGGATATAGAATATTTTATAACCAGTTGGGCGTTGTTTCCATGAGCAATCCAACAGAAGCTGGAATTGCTTTGTTATGTGGAAATTTCTTGCAGCACAACACAGATGCCAAGATCTGATGCCCTCCACTAGGAAAAGTAGGTTCTAATTGATCATAAAAACTTGGCAAGACAAAAATATAAGATTCTCAACCTTTAAATCTAATTTTCTAAACTTCAAATTCTATTTTTTCAGAGAATATTGAATATGTTGTACTAAACTGTTTTAAAACCCAGGATACAAAACCATATGCTTATTTTGATTAACATCTTTCAATTTTTTCCCAACGAATGTGTATTATTTATGTTTTCTGCATATTGCTACCAGGGACAGAGCCTACTATTTCAAAAGGGAAATCAAATTGCAAAGCTCTTGCCTCTCTTTTCGGGTTGCCACCACCCCTTACCAAAGGCTTGTTTGCTCCTCCCCAACCCTTCCCCTCACACCAGCTCTTTCCAAGACTTGAAGGTTTTCCTTCTACTGATCGTTCTCATATCCAGCATTCTCTCACCTTAGTTGGTGGCGTAGCAAGGCTCCTTCAGCACTATCAACACGCAGGATCTTCTCCAGGCAGATTACAAGCCAGATACACCTGGAATCCTCTTAATTTTGTTAATAGGGTGTAATAGACACCCCTGGAAACCTCTACTAGGCTTTAAGTATGTTATTTCAATGTTTGCCTTTAGCTGGGAAGGGAAATTCTCACAGTCGTATGACAAGCAAAGCCAACTAATGATAAAATACAGTTTTTGGAGTTCTGGGTCTTTGTGTGTTTGTCATGGAATAGACAAAGTTCAGCTTCATAACTGTTTGTTTTAAGCTTAAAATGTCTGTGAGTTTGGCCCTCTGACAAGCAGAGGGTCGAGGGTAGATGCCTCTGCTTCGGGACACACAAGAAAAAATGATGCCAAAGGGCAGCTCCAGCTGACTCCATCTTGAGCTCTCCCTACCAGGTGTGTGTGGGCATAAGTGAGCAAGGAACTGGCCTGAAGAGAATGAGAAATATCTAGAGTGCTCTGACCATGACTAGAATCAGGACCTGAGAAGATTTCAAATGGCCAAGTGGCTTTGGACAGGGTCAGCTGTAAGACGGTGGGGCCAAAACATACCCCTTGAACATCAAAAAGGAGGTAAGAAAGAGTACATCTGGAATACAGGAAATCCCTTAAGTGTATCTCTTAGTATTACCATGCCCTGTGAGGAAGGTCAATGGAAAATTACAACAACCCAGTTCAGGCAGGACTACTAAGGCTTAGAGCCTTCATGAAGGGAGGTTGGGTTCGTCCCACCCGGTAAAGAACCACGACCAGTTGAGGGCAAAGGCAATATGGGATGGGCAGTGGGAAAAGGTCATTATAAATACCAGCTACAACCATACGTCCAGTTACAGAAACAAGGACTGTATTGTCATGAGATTTCTTTCTTACTTTGTTATGAATATGCGTGTGTAATATCTTTGTTTTCTTTTCTCTCTTATCCCCTTATCATGCAACATAAGATGTTTTGACTTCATATCATATATATCATAGTATTGTTAGCTTCACATTATAGTATTTAAGTTACAGACCATCTAGGACAAGAGTAAACATCACGCAAGGACTTTGTACCTCTCCCAGTGCATTTTCAGTTGTACACAGGATAGTTGTATCATGTTAGGTGGAATTATGACTTTGTTATTGTCTTTATTGGAGACTAAGTATGGTTTAAGGAGATGTGTATGGGTGCCAAGTTGACAAGGAGTGGACTGTGATGGTTAGTTTTATATATCAACTTGGCTTGACCACAGTGCCCAGATAGTAGGTCAAACATTACTCTGAATGTTTCTATGAAGGTGTTTTTGGGTGAGATTAACATTTAAATCGGTGGACTTAGTGTAAAGCAAATTACCCTTTATAATGTGGATGAGCCTCATGCAAGCAATTGAAGGCCTTAGTGGAAAAGGACTGACCTCCCCAGAAGAGGAGAGAATCCTGCCAGCAGACCACCTTTGGACTTGAACTGCAACTCTTCCCCGGGTCTCTACCCTGCCAGCCTACCCTGCAGATTTTGGACTTGCAAAGCCTCTACAATCATGTGAGCCAATTCCTTGAAATCAGTCTCTTGTTGTCTCTCTCCATCCATACACATCCTGTTGGTTCTGTTCCTCAGGAGAACCCTGACTAATACACTCACGCAGAGTGGTCTGCTTCCCTAAGTGGACCCTGATACAATATTGAAATAGATCCTTCTACTCTGGAATTGGTCCCTCTTTCTGTCTGGGAGGGCAGGACCCAACAGGAACAGGGAGGGCCCTTACTCAGGGGCCTGGGGCACAGGTCAGAGGCAGGAATGTTGGTCTCAGGCCAAGCTGGGACGTGGCGAGGCTTGCTTTTCACTCTCTCCATCCCCTGAGCTCTCTGCGGTCTCTGCCCTCCGGGTGCTCACAGCCCAGGGAGCTGGACAGACACATCTGCAGCTTGCTCCACTCCAGGGCAGCTTGGGCCAGATGATGTAAGAGGGAAAACCATGGGGCTCTGGGAGGAGAGGGGAGGAAGCTATTTCTTCAGATTGGGGCCAAAGAGCAGGCTTCACCGAGGAGATGACTGCCTTGGCTCCCAGATTCAAAGATAGACTGGATATTTTTCCTCCAACTTTGAATTTGAAAAAGTTTAAACTTACAGAAAAGATGAAGGAAGAGTATAATGAAGACCGATACAGTCACAATCTAGATTAACCAATTGTTAACACTGTCTCATTTGTTTTCTCTTTACATATACACATACACATATACACTTGGCTGAGTCATTTGAAAGTACGTTGCAGACATCAAGCTACATCACTCCCAAATATGTCAGCATGTATCTCAAAAGTACAAGGCTCTTCTACATAACCGCAATACTATTGTCACATTCAAGAAATTTAACATTGACAACAATAATATGATCTAATTAATCCATACTCAAATTCCTTCAAGTGTCCCAATAATGTCCTTGATAGTTTTATAGTCTTTTCCCTCAATCAGGATTCCTATCAAGGATCATGACCTACATTTACTTATCATGTCTCTTTAGTTTCCTTTAATCTAGAACAGTGCCTTGCCTTTCTTTTTCAGGGAGAGGGTCTTTCATGACATTGACAATGTAAGTCCAGGCTAGTTGTTTTGTAAAATGTCCCAAAATCCATATTTGTCTGATCATTTCCTTATGATTGGATCCAGGCTAAACATTTTTGGTAGGAATACTACAGAGATGATGTTTAGGAAGAATTTGGATGGGCTGAGACGGGGAAGGGTACACCAGACACAGGGAGCAGCAAAAATTATATTCCTTAGGTGTGAAAAAGCCCAGCAAGTCTGGGAATAGCTGTGGCCCTAGGGAGCTGCACTGTGTCATGGGGCACGTTGGGGGTGGGGGGGGGAGGCAGGAGACGGGTAAGTGGCAGGAGCCAAGGATGGCCAGGGAAGTTTGGTCCATGTTCAATGGCCTTTGTTCAGAGGGCACTGGGGAATCATAGCCTCTGGAGGCATATTAGCTTTTCATAAAAGAACCTCAAAGACCAAAAAGCCTTCAAGACCCAAAGAAGTAAGTCTCACATGGTAGAGTCCTGGCCCTGGAAGAGATATTTTAACAATGGGGCCTTCCCAAGTATCCCCCACTACACCACATATTATAAATTGGAAAAGAGAGAGACAATCTCAATTAAATAAAAAGGAGCATAATTACTTTAGTGTCATTCCTCTTTCTTTCACTATCTTTCTCTATGTTTCACTATTTCTTTCACTAGCTCTGTCTATAGTCATTTTCCTCAGGGATGTTTCCTTCAGCCCCTTGCATCCTTTGCCCTCCCTTCTCTCTCCTTCCTAGTCACCCAGCCAAAAACCTGGGATTTCCCCAAATTCCCTCTGCTTCACCCCTCACATCCAGGCTGCCTGGCCCAGCCCCCTATAGCCGGTGCTGCAGGGGAGGGTGGGGGAGGACAGCCAGGACCAGGTCACCAGGTACTGGCTGTCCTCTAGGGAAGCTCCACCTGGGGGCCTGGGAGATGCCCAAAGACCCTGACTCAGGCGGGGGATGCAGGCTGTGAACAGGAAGTAAGGTGTGCCCCAAGCCAATGACCAAACTGGAAGGAGAAGTTTGTAGAAACGAAGAAAGTCTGAAGAGATGAGGCTGAGGAATGTCTTGGGAGGCTAGGGGGAGGAGGGGAGGGTGGCTGGGGGTTGGGAAGCTTGTTTCTTGAATTTCATGGCAGATTCACTGGGCGATGAGAGGTGTGTTCTTAAGGTTACACAACCACCCTAGCAATATCTCTTTTTTAAGGGGACCCCAGCCAGCTCGGGTAACTCTGGGTTATCCTAATACAATGTTTCCTCACTGCTGGAGGAGACTACTTGAGGCAGACCAAGGGTTTCTGGAACTTCTCCTTGCTTCCTCATCCCTCCCATTTTACCAGGTTCTGCAGCCAGCCTCCAATGCAGGAGGGGTTGGCTTACTTGTCCCAGCTTCCTATTTCCTCTCTCCAGTCACTGGGTCATGTCTAGGGTAGTGGAGGACAGAAGACACAAGCTGGGATCCTAGTGAGTCAATTAGGAAGAGTCAAGGAAAGTATAGGACATGAAGGGATACACAAAGGGGTCTGGGGTAAGCTGGAAGCCAAAGACCACCAGACTGACCAGCCCAGTCTTCCAGCACTGACTGAGCTAGAAGGAAAGGCAGAACCAGCAGTGTGGAAAGGAGTGAGCTAAGACAGGGCCCAGATGCTTGCTGGCATTCAGGGCATATCAGGCCATCCTTAGAGGTTTTCCCTTGAATGGCTGCTCATTTTCCTGCATGACGTGAGGCTGCAGCAGCCACAACAGAGAGAGGTGAAAGCCGTGCTTACGGGGAGGGGGTGTTCTGATAAGTAGAGGCTGGCTCAGGAAATGGGTCCCACACCCACACAAAATAGTGATAGAACTCCACCCGTGGTTGGGGGCTTGCAGCTGGAAGGCAGAGCCCCAAAGTCATGTCCCAAAGAGATGCCAAAGAGAGACACCATGTCCAGACACCTCAATGGTGAGGATGAAAGGCAAGAAAAAGAAATGAATTATAAATAAAAGGAGCCAGAACACCATTACTGCAGCACCATAATTATTAATCTAGAATATTGAGCACAGTTAACATAAAACTATTGGAATAATAATGGAGTTCAGTAAGTTGGTTGACAAGACAAATATAGTGAGAAAAATAAAACCCTTCCCATTTAGAAAAGGTAACGGCAAAAAAAAAAAGAAAAAATCATAATAATCTCAATAGCCCAAAAACTATGATGTACTTGGAGACAAGGAAATGAAAAGTCTGTATTTTACAAAAGTATGTGTCTACTCAGAGACATGAAAGATGAACTGGAAAATGAGGGCAAATACATGTTTCCAGGTAGAAATGCAATATTATAAAAAAACGGATTTTTTCCCCCACATTTATTTAGAATTCAATGCAGGTTAGGGGAGGGGGGAACTCAACCAATTAATCCTGAATGAGTAAATATGCAAAATTAGGCAGGATAATTTTGAAAAATGCCTCATAAGATCAAAACATACTACAGGGCCAGCCCCAGTGGCCTACTGGTTAAGTTTGGTGCACTCTACTTCAGCAGCCCAGTTTGGTTCCTGAGCACAGACCTATACCACTCGTCAGTGGCCATGCTGTGGCAGTGACCCACATACAAAATAGAGGAAGATTGGCATGGATGTTAGCTCAAGGCCAATCTTCCTCAAGCAAAAAGAGGAAGATTGATGGGGCCAGCCCAGTGGCACAGTGGTTAAGTTTGCATGCTCCACTTTGGTGGCCCAGGGTTCACAGGTTTGGATCCCCAGCACTGACCTAGCACCACTTGTCAAGCCACACTGTGGCAGCATCCCACATAAAGCAGAGGAAGATTGGCACAGATGTTAGCTCAGGGCAAATCTTCCTCAGCAGAAAAAAAAATAAATACTTCAAAGCTAATCTAACTACAAAAAGATGGTACAGGGCCAGCTCTGTGGCGGAGTGGTTAAGTTCATGTGCTCTGCTTCAGCGGCCCAGAGTTTCACCAGCTCGGATCCTGGGCATGGATGTGGCACTTCTCATCAAGCCATGCTGAGGTGGCATCCCACATAGCACAACCAGAAGGACTTACAACTAGAATATACAACTTTGTACTGGGGTGGGGTTGCGGGGGAGGCTTTGGGGAGAAGAAGAAAGAAAAAAAAGAAGATTGGCAACAAATGTTAGTGCAGGTGCCAATCTTTAAAAGAAAAGAAAAAAAGGATGGTTCTGGTGCATGAATAGAAAAAGTAGATTAATAGAACAAATATGCACCCCAGAAACAAGACCACAAATTAATGGAAATTTAATATACGATAAGATTAGCATTTCCAATCAAAAAAGATAAATTATTTAATAGTATAGAGACAATTATCTATGTATATACCATACACAAAAATAAATTCTAAGTAGATTAAAGATCTAAAAATGAAAACTAAAACTATAAAAATACTGGAAGAAAATATGAGACTATTTCTATATCTTGAGGTTGGAGAAGGATTTGTTAACCTTAACACAATGTCCGGGAGACACAGAGGAAAAGACTGGAAGATTAGACTACTTAAAAATTTAACTTTTGGGGCTGGCCCCATGGCCGAGTGGTTGAGTTCACGTGCTTCACTGCAGGCGGCCCAGTGTTTCTTGGGTTCGAGTCATTGCTCGTTGAACCACGCTGAGGCGGCATCCCACATGCCACAGCTGGAGGGACCCACAACGAAGAATATACAACTGTGTACCGGGGGGCTTTGGGGAGAAAAGGGAAAACAATAAAATCTTTAAAAAAAAAATTGAAACTTTTGTACAAGGAGGGCCACCATTGAAATCATTGGCTGAAAGAAAAATTTGCAACATATATAATAAATAAGGGCTAAAAATCTACAACCTATAAAGTGCTCTTACATATGAATAAGAAGAAGATACACAACTTAATTGAAAAAAAAAACATAAAGAGTAGATAAATCACAAAAAATAAAATCAAATGGCCAATAAACATACAAAGATATGCTCATTTATGATGATGAATCCTAACTTTTTAAATGCAAAAATTAAAAATTTGTTTTGTCAATCAGTTTGGTGAACATTAAAAGATGGGAGGGAATATAAATATGCAGCATCCTCTTACACTGCTGGCAAGAGGAAAACTGTGATCTTTTCTGATCAATTTGGCCATTTGGCAGCATGCATGATACCCATGGACTGAGCAATTCCATTCTAGGATTCCAGCCTACAAAAATAGTAACATACTTCACAAAGACGTGTGTACATAGGTGTTTGACACAACATTATTTGTAACAGGAAAAAAAAATCAAAAATAACCTAAGACTGGAACATTTAAATAAATTATGGACCACCTACACCAAAAATACCGTCTGCCCAGTACGGCTGCTTTTCTGGGTCACACTTCCTCATGTCCTGGCTCCATCCACCCCCTGACCCTTTTCACATGACTCCTGTTAGAATAAGTCTGCCTTCTGGCCACAGCTGATTGATTTCTGGTCCTCACTTGATCCATGGCAGATCAGTCAGGGCCCTCCCCTGAAATTTTGGAACTGAAAGTGAGAGAAGAGTCAGTCTAAAGACGTAAAATATTAAGCTCAGGAGGTAGCTGGGGAGCTCCCTCAGAAGCCAGGTTTCTGCCCCGTGAACCCGACAAACACAGCTGCCAGGCTGCAGGGAGTGTGAGCGGAGTAGTAAAGCTGACATGCAGAAGTCCCACAAACAGAGAAGGGGAGAGTCCCGCCCCCACTCCAGCTGTCCGTCCTTGTCATGGGTCTCATAAGACCCTGTTGTTGTTTTCCTTTGGCTCAATTCTCCTTCTCACTTAAACTAGTTCAAGCTGGCTTTCAGTTGCTTACAACCAAACATGTACTACCTACTATGATTTCCCACCATGGAGCACTGTGCAGCCTTAAAAAGACTGAAGTCAAACGTATGAAGAAACAAGGAAAGAGATCCAGGACATATTGTAATGTGAAAAAAATCAAGGTGCAGAACAATAGGCATACCATGATTTCATTGAAAATTGTTTTTTAATTTTAAGAGCACTATTTGTGTAATATACAAAATTACAAACTGTTACTTAGGCATGAAAAAAGATGTGGACTAGTAGACACCGAACTCCCAATAATTATTATTTCTAAGGGATTTGGACGGCAGAGGCAGTGAGGAAATTTACTTTCACTCCAAATCCTGGTGTATTACTTTTTTAATTAAAAAGGCTTCTGAGCCAACCCTGACGGCCTAGAGGTTAAAGTTCAGCGCTCTCACTGCTTTGGTGGTCCGGGTTCCATTCCTGGTCGTGGAACCACACCACTTGTCTGTCAGTAGCCGTGCTGTGATGGCAGCTCACACAGAAGAACTAGAAGGACCTACAACTAGGATGTACAACCATGCCCTGGGGCTTTGGGGAGGGGAATTAAAAAAAGGAAGATTGACAACAGAGGTTAGCTCAGGGCAAATCATTCCCTGTGAAAAACAAATAAATAATAAAAAAATAAAAAGGCTTCGGAGGGCAGGACAGTGCCCTACATCATTTTTTGTTTTTTTACAATTGCTCCAACATTCATTTATGCATTCTACAAATATTTACTGAGCCCCTGCTTTGGGGAGTTCTAGCCTCTGATCTAGCCCCTGGAGACACAGCAAACACCTACCTTTAAGGAACATCCATTCCAGACCAACACTGAAGGCGCACTAGGTTAAAAAACAAACAAACAAGAGCCTACAGGATCCAAGGAGCTAAGATATGGAACCAGAAGTGGAGGTGGGGCATGGACAGGGCACAGAGCCAAAAGCAGGAGAGGAAAGTGGGAGAAGCAGAGAGCAGAGCAATCCTGGAGACACCACCGACGCCCAAGGCAGCTCATTGCAACACAGAATTATGCCCAGCACTTGTTGGAACCGGTGAGCTGGATTTAGTCGAAGGCACTGAGCCAACTGGGTGGCATGTGAGGGATTGTTATAAGCAGTTCCGGCCATATAAGAGGCACATCACAGATATTTGTTAAATGAAGGAATAGCTACATTAAGTAGGCACATTCACCCTTGATCACGTCAGCACTAAAAAAGCCACCAAGACCTTCCAACGTAACCAGCGGAGGGAGAATGTCAACCTTTGGGAGTGTGGCTGCCCCTCACCACCTCAACTCCCGCCTCCAGGGAGCCCCTCCCCTTAGGCATGCCTGAAGCTGCTCCCCTTTACTTTCCACCCAGACACGGGCACTGACCTTTCCCCTATTCCCGCTGGGGCCAGGAGAGCAGAGTTGTTCCGAAACCGGCGGAAATGTTTGCCGGGTCCTGACCCAAGGCTCAGAGCAAACTGAGGGGAACTTCACACCTGAGACAACAGGTAGCCTCTGATTCCTGAGGCGATCTCAAGGGAGTCACCCAAGGGACGTTGAGATAATAGCAAATGCAAAGAAGTCCCTGGGGACAGCCACTCACATCTGTTCCCATCTTTACTTGATCTTCCGAGATCTCTGTAGAGTTTCTGCTCCCTGAGGTTCTGTGGGACAAAGAGCGAGTGTTCACCACTTCTCCCCCATCCTGAGGGCAGAGAGCCAAAGGGAAGCCCTGAAGACTGGTGGAGCCCACACCTCCTGTTCTGTTCTTTGCTATTCTTTGTGTGTGTGTGTGAGGAAAATTGGCCCTGAGCTAACATCTGTTGCCAATCTTCCTCTTTTTGCTTGAGGAAGATTGTCGCTGAGCTCACATCTGTGCCAATCTTCCTCCATTTTATGTGGGATACCACCACAGCATGGCTTGATGAGCAGTGCTAGGTCCACACCTCAGGTGCGAACTGGGGAAACCCAGGCCTCTGAAGTGGAGTGTGTGAGCCTAACCACTACACCACCGGGCAGCCCCTGGTCTTTGCTATTCCTAAAGTGCTCCAAGGGACAGGCTCTCCAAGGGCAGCCTGCATCAAAATGACAAAGCTGTGAAGAACTCCTACTCTAGAGTCTAATAAGAAATTAGCAATTCAGCAGATCTGAACACTTCTCAGAGTCAAAAAATTGGCATCCAGTTTCTGCCGCTCTCTTGCTGTGTGACCTTAAAACCTCTCTTCCCTGAATCTCCATCACAGCGGACACAGAATGACAAGGCAGGCTTGGGGAACACTGCAGACAGCTTAGAGTGCCGATGTTCCCTCATTTTCATCCAGCGTGATGCCCTCCTGACTCCTCCAGGAACTTCACTGCCCTTTCAAGTTCCCAGGAGCTGTGATCAGGGACGTGCAAGCGGGAGGCAAGGTGGACAGCCGGAAGAGAGCCCAGCAGCCCTTCCCAGCAGTGGGACCAGCCCTTATGAGAAACCACAGCGAACCAAGCTAGCT